>NW_027491637.1:600000-1024029 GCF_021521415.1 Bidens hawaiensis
TCTTGATGGTCTAAATGTTTAATGAACTCAAAACCAACCCGAGACCCTAGATAAGTGCACAACTGCACACTTTAGAACAAAAGAATTTTTGGATGTGTGATTTTGTACCAACATACCAAGTATTAATTAACTGTTGGGTTCATAGGCCTTGGTTGACGGTGCAGGGCAGCCGGCCCTAAGTCCAGCTCATTTGAGATTTCCTGTTTACTAAGTTACAAACACTAGTCTAGTCTCTATATACATCATGTTATGTAGTTGTAATTAGGGGTGAGCAATAACCAAATCGTCAACTGAAACCGAACAGAAAACCGACGAAACCAAACCGAAATAACTGAAAACCGAAATTGACCGAACCGCACCGAAGTCATCATTTTTTTTCATATTTTCAAGCATTGTGTCCTCTATTTCATGTATTATATGTATTAATAGTTTAATATATCATTTTCACGTATTTATATCTTTATTTCATGTACTAATATCCCAATTTAATATATTTTGACCTTTTTTTCAAGTAATTTAAAGCAAAATTTTAGCCCAAATTTGATATTGGTTATTAACCGAACCGATAACCGATCGGTTTGGTTCGGTTAATGCTAATAACTGAACCGACCCATGCACACCCCTAGTTGTAATCGTCGTCACTTAATAAAAGAATACCTAGTTGCCACTAATGGACGTAGGTTAGCTTAGACCAAAGCCTGTTACATCCTCGTGTCCGTTTAATTGTTTTTGTATTTGTGTTCAGTCTGTGTGTGGGCAATTCATAAACATTAACTAATGGCATTCAACTTTTATGTAAAAAAACACAATTACCAAGAATACTACCGGATCAATTTTAACCTATACGTAATCTAACTTCAAAGCTCAACCATAACAATAAACAGCAATCCCAACTAGTCATAATCAAAACAAAACCTAAGATGAGTAGTTTCAACTGTACTACTTCCACAATTACAGTCCAGTTTGCACAAACAATCTCCTAATTCGATCCATACAGCCTCAACTTTGCCACTGATACAATATGCGAAGTAGAAGTAAACACTGATTGTATTATACATACTAGGATAAACCTAAGCTACAGGCATTATCAGATATAGAAGTCGATAACAGTCAAAATCCAAACTGATGTAAGGAGTAGTAACAAAAGGATAATATGTACGAATGTATAAAAGAATAAGAAGATAGGGTTTGTGTGTTTGACCTGCATACAAGTTTCGTCCCAATCATGACCGAAGCGGATGACGACGAGACGCTCCTCCACGGCGAGAATCGCCTGATCGACGGCCCATCCGGAGTGCAAGTGCGTACGACATCCTTCTTTCCAGATCCTTCACTTCTTTCGATTCATAAATGGTTATTCTAGACCCAATTCCAATTGCCTCCTTACGTTTTTTTATTATTTTTTAAACGCCCAACAAACATTCAATCACTAGTGCAGAGTGACCTAATGACACCACACAAACCAATCGTTCAGACCTCTTAAGTTATATCCAGTTTCGGTGAAAACCCACATGTCTGAATGTCCACTGGTTGTAAAATCCGGAAGCCCAAAACTGAAGATCACAAAGATCTTAGTTTTCCTTCATTGAGTCACTCATGTCCTCTCCAAATTATTGTAAATGAGGATTAAATTTGGGTTTTCATTAAAAAAACTCATGCTTCCTATCATTAATATCACATTAAAAAGGACCGATTGCCTCCTTATGTAAATAATAATAATAATGAAAAGGCATTGTATTTATATTCTTTTTTCTTTAATCTTTTTATGCTATTTTAAAACTAAGAAGGAAAAAAAAACTAATAATACATGAACTTTAGTAAACATTAATCAACTAAATCCCTAATTGTATCAACAAAATAAGTGAATCCATATACCTGATGTAATAAGGATTCGATAGAGATTTCCAATTGTATTGTGAAAACAAATTCAGATTAAAAGAGACAGGTCTTTTATACTGACTAATAAAAGCAATACACATGTCTCATAAATAATCATTGAAGATCCATACGAGAGGCGTGGACTAGATGGACCGGTGATGGTATGGTATAGCGGACCAATTACATTTGCGTAATATTCAAAAATTCTTGTTTTTAATAAATAATATTAAAACAAAAATTATTTATTGCACTCACTGGTTTTATTTTATTGTTAGTATTACTATTACTATTATTATAATTTATAATTTATTTTTTCAAAATGTTTTAATTTTAAAATGAACTTTACATTTCTAGACGTAAACAAGTTAAGCCTCGACTGAAATAATGCCAAAAATTAGCTCATAGAAAGCTCAAGCTTAATTTGAAACCATTAACCAAACAAGCTCGAGGCCAAACTTCACATACTAAAAGTTGACTATACTGTGCATCTTTTATTTGTATAAACATAACATATTATTTTATATGTTAAGTATAGGTGTACAATAAACACCACTATATATATAATTATAACACATTCATGTCAAGAAATAATATACAAACCAAACTTAACAAAAATTGTTAACAGGGCAAACTTAAACTATATACATAAGACTCAAAATCAGTTGGAATTTTTTAAGCTAAACAAACCAAGCTCTATTTGAATCTTGGTTAGGGAAAGACTGCAGATATGGTTCACATTATTTTTTCTTAGAATATGATTTTAGAAAATATATCTCAAAGCACAATCAACAGATAAACACAGTTCAAGATACAATCTCAAAACACCTTTTTATGTGACTACACCAAGACAAGAACACAAAAGTAGAACAATAAATATATTCCATAAGTTCTTTCTGGGTATCTAGTGTTCAAAGAAAGCTAGACATCTAATAGAACTCTCATCATACACAAAAGACCAAGAGAACAAAAGTGAAAATAAACAATGAAAAAAAAACAGACAAATAGATAAACCCAAAACACCGCCAGAGCACCAAGTCTGTGCACCCAGAGAACCTACTGTTGCTTGCACTCGGGTGGTCTCTCACCCTGTTCACCACCAGCATGCACAATACCGCCCTTCTGTAATTCACAATAACAACATTCAGAATAAATTGTATGCTTAAAAGTTAAAATTAAAATAAAAAAGAGTAATCATGCTGTCATATCACCTTTTGTCCAGAAGACTGGAAGATTACATGAAACAAAATATAAAAAAATTAGAATACCCCCAAATGAATAAAATTACTCAAATCATTTATTAGTTGTAATAACAATAAAAAACCAAAGTGTTTGCTCATTCTGCATGAATAAGTCTGATGAAAAACATATCAAAATCCTTGAACCTCTTGAATTATAAAAACATGTAAAACTGATCCTAAGTCAGTTAACATAGATAATGTTTTGCGGACATGGATGATAAATCAACTCTTTTGATAACCCAAATAAACTGAAATTTTTTAGAGCATTCTCATCCCATCCCCTATAATTATGTGTGGGAGTTTGCAAATTATAGGGTGGGGTTGTGAGTGATTGTGAGTGTAAATTATAGGGTGGAGGGATAAATGTAGTGATTTTTTGTAAATTTGAGGAAACATTTAGGGAACATTGTTTGCCCCTATTTATTTTTTAATATTTGTTGGGTTGATTGTGAGTAGAGGAAAGAGAAAACTGTAATGATAAAGGTATAAAAAATATTATTTAATTGAACAGGAGAGAGAAATATAGTGTTTTTTAGTGTAATTATAGAGATAGGGATGAGGAATGGGATGAGTTAGAGCATTCTCAACCCATCCCCTAAAATTATGTGAGGAGGGTTTGTAAATTATAGGGTGGAGTTGTGAGTGGTTGTGAGTGTAAATTATAGGGCGAAGGGAGAAAAGGTAGTGATTTTTTGTAAATTTGGGGAAAATGTAGTGATTTTTTTGTAAATTATAGAGTGGAGAGAGAAAACTGTAATGAAAAAGGTATAAAAAATATTATTTAATTGAACAAGAAAGAGAAATATAGTGTTTTTTAGTGTACTTATATGATATATATAGATATAGGGACAGGGAACGGGATGAGAATGCTCTTAGGAGTCTAAATTTGAAAAACAAGCTTATGTCAATTAATTACGTAAACTTTTGTGTGCTTTAATATGTCATATCCCAGTCAAAAAAAACTTTCATGCAAAAATGGGCAAGTATATTTTGATAAAATTATAGTAATAAACCTCCAAATTTTAAAAAAAAATTAAAAAGTTACCTTCTTTTCGCTTTTTCCCTTGGGCTCTTCTTCATCTTCATCATCATCCTCGTCATCATCCTCATCAATTTCATCATCATCCTCGTCATCATCATCTTCAATGCCTTCAAAGTCGTCATCTTGAACAGCTTCACCCGTAAACCAAGAGACAGCATGAGGAATTATTTTGTCCCGTATGGTTGAACTGAATGAACACACAAATCATGTTTAGTTCTAAAATAAAAATTATCATAGGTGAGACAGTTACCAGTGTATAAAAGGGGCAAGTTTAAGAAATTGAAATCAAATTCACTAAAATATGCAAAAACTCACCCAATGTCATAGTCTTGTTCCATTTGATTCTGAAGTTCCTCAGCCTGCCAAAATAACATAATTATCAAAACTATAAAACATACAGACACATAAAAAAATTGATATTTTAAATTTAAGTGACTACTTTGCCATTAGATATTACCATTTCTTCATCAATCTCATCCTCATCTTCTGGCACTTGAGGAGGGTTAAAAAAGTTGAAGAAACTATCACAGTTTTCTGTTTTGGTAATAGGTTTGGCATTTTTTGATCCCTTTTTCGGCTTCTTTTTCAATATCTTTTGAGTCAAGCATTTTCCAGGTAACCATTCAATTTCAGTCCTGCAGAGTAGCATACATAACATGAGATTAAAAGGGCATAAAAAAAACTGTCTAACGAGATAAGAATATAATGAGTTACCCTATGGCCTTCTCTAAAATAGGCTCATCATCATCAATCATATGATATACTTTGGTCAAAACAGAGTTCTTGAAAAATGGATTAGTGTCAAAGAAGAACTCAAGCTTAAAACCCTTGGGATCATCTATGCGACACCACTTGATATCCTTCAGATATTTGAGAGCTTCTTCATCACGTTCAGAAATCTGATGGTATTGCACAATAAATAAATTTAAAAAAAAAAACATGAACTCGAGATTAAGTAACTCTTTTTATACAATAAAGTTCAACAAAAAGTGCAAGCAATCTACACAGTTTAATACCTCCTCAGCCAAAATTTCATTGGTCTTCATTGCATTTAACCAAAAATTTGGCACGCCCTTTTCTGTAAGTAGCAAACAATTTCATTCAGTTAAAATATACCAAAAATTTGGAAAAATAGAAATAAGTTAGTATATGTATATATAGACAGCACACAATACATCCTTAAATTTCCTAATATCACATGTAGCCATCTCCTTGTTAACAAAATCAATAACCTATAATGGTTCATTTCAATAATGAGCAAATCATCTTAGTAGAAAAAGCATTACTATAGTGAATCGTCTTAGTGGAAAATGTTCTCTCAATTTACTCAGTAACACATATCGTTGTAACTAAGTAGCTAAAGAGTGACTGTGCTTTATTTACTAAAGGTAAATAAATATAATACTGTGTTTTAAATAAGCAACGTTGATATTATGAAAGTTAAAGAATCATATGAAATTGCCCCACAATATTAAAGTGCAAGGTACCTTCTTTAGCTTTATCATCTGAAACATCCATAGCAGCCTCATCATTCACTCCATCAACTTCAACAACACCATTCACTATATCGTATCTCTGCAGTACCAGAGCACAGTTAAATACAGTAAATTATATAGTAAAACAATAAATTAGTGTGCATCTAAGTTAAATGTTCTATCTAAACAATTTTTAATTTCCCATTGTAAAAAAACACATGTTGAAAACTAAAACTAAAACAAAAACATTAGTCCACACCTTTGCATATAGCGGGGCATAAAGTTTTTGGTATTTTGCTTCCAGTGCAGCTCTTTCTTCAAAAAATTTGGCCTCAAACTCGTCATGTTCACTCTGCACGTAGACATATACAGCATTCAGCATTGCACAAAGCAAGTATGTTTGAATAAAAGAAAAGGAAACAAAAATTTTAAGTTTACATAAACCTATCAATTTATACATGTACACGCAACAATAAAAGAGCCAAATCAGGAATGTTATGCAGCTAAATAAGTACATCATAGTGTTTTCTAAGCATCTTAAGAGTTAAGTTATGATGTTACTAAACATTTCTCTATAAGTAGTCCAATTAATTCTACTTTTAACAAACACAAATCATCTAGCACTCTTATAATGGAAATCATTCATCTAGTACTAGCCTTTGGTGCTCTGAAAAGAAACCTTTAAACTGGATAAACTTTCTTTGACTTACTTCATTTACCAGTCTCCTTAATTCATAACGAAAGCAAGTTTTAACTTTTAAGTGTACCAACGGTGGCTCAATTTACAAATTACTTAGTACAGATAGTCATTAAGTCCACTAAAGTAATATTATTTTACACTTGACTAATCAGTTTGTACCTGAATTTCCCTTAACACCTCAACTCGCTTCCTAACCGCTGGACTCAAACTCTCGAGAACATCCGAGTGTTGCCCTGCCAAGTTCTGAAGCTTATCCTGATAAAATAACATATATCAGTACACTAAGTATCCAAACAACAAATCAGAAGCCATAAATACAACCTTTAAGGCGTTCACAAGTCCAGCACGATCCTCAGCACTAAGAGCTGCAAAATTAACCAAATCAGAACAACAAATTTCAAATCAATCTAACGAAATACGATGTAAGCATACCTGCAGCGGCGGCCGGTAGAGATGCGCCGAGATCGGAGACGTCAATCTGTTCTTTCTTATTGTTGTCCATGATTGCAGGCAGTACAGCTGAAAACCCTAGAAATGAAGATTGAGAGAAAAGGAGGGAAAGTGATAAAGATAGATAATAGAGATTTTGGGGGCGAGTGGGGGTTTGATTAATAATCTCGTGTTGTGACCTATGGGTTTATATAGTCATGAAGTGAGGACTGTGATGAGTTTCAAGCGCAGGTGTTGGCGCGTGGAGTTTAGTCAGTTGGGCCGGGACTGTATTTGGGCTGGCTGGGTCCCTTTTAGTGTTGGACCGGTTTTAGTAGGGGGTGCACAAAATACCCGGTTCCTACCTGACCCGGTGGAAACAATTTCTACCCGTAGGTACGACTTGGTATTGGGTTAATCACTGGATCTGTACCTGGAGCTGAACCCGCCAGAACCTAGTCTAACTCCGACCCAACCCTACCGGAAAAAAAAACCGGTCAAATATCCGACTATACCTAAAACCGGTTCCTACAAAATAACTTGTTTGTGCACCTCTAGGTGTTGGTTGTCATGTAACTGAAAAAAATTTGTTCAGGTTGTTTGATTTGTTTATAGCCCTACCTTTCATACCAGTGAACGGTTCACAAACAACTAACTGAATGAAACTTTTTGTTAGTGTTCGTTCATTAAGGAAATGAACGTGTTCGTGAACGGTTAATGTACACAGATAAATTAATATAAACAGACATCACAAACACAACTAAACGAACATGACCCATGTTCGTGTTCTTTTATTTAGTTAATAGAACGAAATTTCTTGTTTATATTCGTTCATTTATTAACCAAACGAACTTCCGGACTAACGTTCGGCTTGTTCAGCCTTAGTTATATGTAAGTTAATGTATTCGGTTTACTTATCCTTGCACATATAATATTAAATTTGCATAAAAGAACAAAGAAATTATAGGCTTACAAACATTACAGATGATATTTAATAAATAATTGAAAACCATTATTCATAGTGTTGAAAATATCAGGTCAAGGTAAACATAATATTGTTCAAACCTAACTGGCTAACTTGGTTTGTTTGTATATGTTTGTATTTGACGTATATAGTCAAAGTTGGTTTGGTTGTAGTTTGATTGCCTGTGATTATGCTTTAGGTAGAAGAAGGTTTAAGTTGCATTTGTTGGAAAGATGGAGGGCTATGCGCGGTTGTTGCTGTTTGAGTACAAAGAAAACCTTTGATCGGGCACATTGGCTTTTGAAGTAAAGGGGTCTCGGTGAGAGCAGTCTTTATATCTTTTGGAATATAGGAAAGGTTTTCACTCATCTTGCCCTCCCAAAGACCCTATCCCAGGTCTATGAGTGAGATTTTAGGGTACATTTGTTTGTTTATTAATATCTCACATTTTTTTTTCAAGTTTAATCTTCATCTCTCTCCTTATAGTTTTCTTCTCAATTATTCATTTTTAGGGCTAACAATTTGTATCTTAACGGGTTTAACAAATTAGAAATGACGCGTCTAACACAAGTATTAAACACGAATACGACTTGTTTAACTACTCTATATGTCATGACTATAAGACAATTTTAAGTTTCATGTACCAATAGTCTAATATGAGAAAATGATATAGTCTAGCCTACTAATTTCAATTATTTAAAAAAAATCATATATTATACTTTTTTTGATTAACTGGTCTTATCGTGTCTTAAACAGGTGTCTAGTTGTCACCCTATTTATTTTAGAATGATTGTTGCTGTGAGAATTTTATTGTTATTTCACTTTTTTTGGTGATCAGTGTATACTAGTATAGTAGATGAAGTTTAGTATTCTTTTCTGGGTTACTTTTTGGCATGGTCGTTTTTAGTTCTCATATATCTTGGTTGAGATAATAAAGTTTGTAGAAATTTATTTTCGAAGTTCGTATACGTACTGTTGTTTATGTGTGGTCAAAGTGAAATGTTGGGTGCTATAGGTAGTGTTGTTTGGGTTATTAATGTACATACACAATTTATAGCTTGTGCAATTTAGGGTATTTAGCATGGATCAATCAACTTGTTCATCGATGTTTATCTCATTGAGGTTGACTGTTGATGATGGTATTAATGATGTTTTTCATACAATGTGTTGTTTAGGACTTTTAATAACAAGAACCCCTATAAGTGGTATTGAATTGTGTATATTTAGGTGGTTTGTGAATATTTAGGTAGTATTGAATTGTGTGTCATGGCTACACTTCTTGTTGTTGGTGTACATGATGAAATTTTGATTAGTAAACTTAACTATGATATTTGTTAAATTTACATGCAATCGATACTGGTAATGTTTTTTTTTATGTGAATTTGATCGGTACTAAGAATTAAACTTATACGCATAATACCTAGAAGACCATCAAAGTAGTTACGGATGATGTTCACATATCCGTCTTATATATCATTTTAAAAACACTTCATAAAAGTAAATTTACGCTATATAATATTGGTTTCATTTATATAAAGTGAAAGTAAAACAATACGGAGTAATATAATTTACGGTTGGTTAATAATAAAGACCAGACCACGGCGTATGTGTTGTTCGACCTGAAGCAACTAGGGTTTCTTTTTTGTTTATTTCATTTTCATTTTGGTGTTTTACCTTTACCTTTACCTTTACCTCCTCCATCCACCGAATCATAAAGTAACAAACCATCAATCAAAACCCCTAATTTCCTCCATCGTTTCACAGCACACGTCTTCATCAGGTTCTTATCGTTATCGTTCTTTGTTCTACAATCTCCAAAACCTAAAATTACAGAGCTTAAATTAGATTTCGTTTTATAGGTTAGAGGACAAAACTCGTTTCAATTTACCAGGAAATGGACGGCGGGCAGCTACACTTTGACAGTACGAATCAAAATCATCATCTAGATTATGATAATAATAATAATAATGTAGATGATAGTGGTGGAGCCATTGGATTAAGGCATCATTCAATCAATGACAGTATTAGTCGTGATTCATCCGCAGGGTTAGTTTTAGTTTGTGTATTTAGTTTTTTAGGGTTTAGAAATGTTTATATGTATAGACTGTTATGGTTTAGTTTAGAAAGTACTTTTTGTGATGTATGGTTTCAAAGGTGGGAGAGATAGTTGTATCTTTGGTTGCACAAGACATGTAAAAAATAATGAAAAATGAAGATTGTGGTGTGAGATTGGAAATTAATTATTGAGTTTTGTTTTGTGATAGAAAACTGTTTGTTGGAGGCATTGCTTGGGAGACTTCTCAAGGTATGTTAATCCAGTTTACTTTAAATGAAATAGAATGTTATATGTATACACTCTATTGTATCGTATAAGTGAATGTTTATTTGATATAATACACTTTATTATTATATGTTTATTGAATATACGGACCTTTTAATTTATTTAAATGCATTAGAATGTTTTAGTCTAATTAGTAGGGTAGTTCTTTTGGTGATTTTTTTGAAGCAATAATGTCTTACTATATATTCATTTAAGTTGTTTTTTACATATATATAAGTAGGGTCGAGATAATGTACAATAATGCCTTAACGTACGATAGGTACGCGAGATGCTCAAAGGCAAAAATACTAAAACGCTCAGCCAAAAACTAAAACGCTCAAAAACGGTTTTCGTGTATAAAAGTAAAAAATTGATCGATTAACGATCCAAAACTGTTTATTTTGGTGAACCAATGATTAATTGGATATATATTGACGATTTCGAGATCTTGTGATGTGATTTCATGGATCGATTTCATGAATATAAGTATTCTTGTACCTAATGTACGTTAAGCAATTATTGTATTCTATCTTTTCTCTATATAAGTAATATATTTTATAATATATAAAAGCAGGGGATCAAAAGTGAACACAATAAATCACAGTTATATGCTGTTTTTTTCATAGTTGTTAGGTTTAACGTTCTGTTTATTGTTTCCAGCATCTTTCAACAGTTACTTTAGCAACTATGGAGAAATAACAGACTCTGTTATAATGATGGATAAGGTGACCGGTCGACCACGTGGATTTGGGTTTGTAACGTTTGCTAACTCAGCTGATGCTGATAAAGTCTTGGAGCAAGATCATGTCATTGATGGCAGACCGGTAAGACACACATCTATGATATTGTCACTTGAAATTACACATAGTATTAGTGGTCTATGAAACAGTTTTAAGATTTGGGTGGTTTTTATGAGAAAAGTTGAAAACTTGGGTGATTATCTCCTACAAAACAACTTCCTATTTGAGCATAACATATTAGGCAGTTCCGCTGTTATAAGCGTTTGACCTTTTAAGTTTTGACCTGTTTTTTGTCAGTTTTTTAACCAATTGGACGAGCTTGAGAAAAACATATAAATTCATTCTCACCCATTTTTAGACAAATTGGTCAAAATTGCTGCTTTGATTTGACTTGTATTTGTTAGTCAACTTTTATGCTTTTTAATATTTTCTTGAATTAGGTTGAAGTGAAGAGGACAGTTCCCAGAGAGAATTCACAGGGCAGTAGAGGTGTATTAAGAACAAAAAAAATCTTTGTTGGTGGTATACCATTGACTTTAATGGAAGGTAATATACCATAGTTTGTTGTATATATATTCAATGGATTATTTATGTTATGGAGTTAAGGTTTCTAACTTCTTTGTGCAGATGAATTAAGGGAGTATTTCTCCAATTATGGTGATGTAATTGATAATCAAATAATGCTAGATCATGTCACGGGTCGGTCACGAGGTTTTGGCTTTGTTACATTTGATAGTGAAGATGCTGTGGATAAGATATTTGCCGATGGTCAATTACATGAACTTGGAGGCAAACAAGTGAGTGAATTAATTGTTCTTGCACCTTTTTAAATAATTTTTTTGCACAGAATATTTGGGCAAAATGCACGACATAGAAACAAATTTTACACTTTTTCAATATTTTAGTAACCAAAGTTAAGTTAGGTGTGAATTTTATAACCAAATTTAAATACACTTTATTACTGATTTTTTGCAATAAAATTATAATCTATTACTGATTATAGAAATGTATGATTTGTTTAACTGTAAAGGTTATTCAGTGCTTATTTTTTAAAATTGCTGACGTGGTCTTATTTTTCATCTTTGTGTATTCTTACATGTCACTGCATATGATTTGACAATGGATGCTTATCTTCCCGATTTTAGCAAACAACTTAAATTAAGGGTGAATCAAATACTGATTTACATTTCATTATTAAGTAGCAACCACACGTTATATTATCGATTGTAGTAACAAATGACGTGTTCAAGGTAGCGTGTCAATTTTTTGCTGAATTCTCAAAAATCTAGTCTTGGCATTTGATTTGGCATTTAATACACATTTAAATATACGTTATAAGAAAAAGATAACGTTTTCAAACTTGTATATACTTTTTTAGCATAATTTCAGTGACATCAATCAATGTGTTAAATTGGTTAAAATAATGGTGGTTGGTTGCTAAACTTGGTCATAAGTTTGAAGTTTTTTTTGTTTTTAATTTTGCGCGTAATCTAAAGCTGATGCTGGTCACTTGACTAGAAAAAGAAGTGTAAAGTTCATGCAATTTGCCTAATTTAGTTTTGCATTTCAAAAAGATAGAAAAGTTGATAAGATGTGAATCATGTCAGGTGGAGATAAAGAGGGCTGAGCCAAAAAGAGGCGGTGGTGATTTCTCATATGACAACAGGTCACGTCATGGCGGTGGTTCAAAGTCATATGGTGGTGGTTTCAGTAGGGGTTCAGGGTACGGCAGTGATTATGGTGGAAAAGTGAATAGAGCGTATGATGATTATGGGGGAGGGTATTCTGGTTATGACGGTTATGGGGGAGGCTATGTTGGTGGTTCTGCGTCTTTCTATGGCGGTTATGGTGGATACGGGTATGGGTTCGGGTTTGGTGGACCCATGTATGGTGCTGCTGGGTACGGTGGGGCTGCCGGGTATGGTAGTGGTAGGGGCTATGGAAGTGGAAGCGCAGGTGGTGGTGTCGGTGATGGTTATGGTGGTAAAGGATTTGGTATGGGAGGCGGTGGTGCTGCTAGTAGATACGAGTATGGGTATGGATACGATGGTGGTAAAGGGTATGATAATGGCGGTGGCGGTGGCGGTGGCGGTGGCGGTGGCGGTGGTGGTGGTGGTGGTGGAAGGTATCATCCATATAGGAAATGAGGTGACATGATAGTAGCCAAATGACAGACATTAAATTTGGAGTTTGCAGTTTCTGTTATTGTTTTATGTGAATTTTCTTGAATTGTATTTTATTAGCAACTTAGATACTTAGCTATGGAAGTCAAGTTGTATCTTACAGAACCATATTTTCTGACAAAGCAAATCTACCGTGTTTTCTTGATCAATTTTATGAACTGATGAACCTGTTCTTGGTTTTATATCATTTTTGAACTGTGTCACAATGCAAAGAATGACCCATACTCCATCTTTAACTCTTAACTCTTATCACTCTTGGTTTGAAGTTTGAACTGGTTCAGTTGTACTAGATCTTGGGTTCTGGCTTGCCATGCTTTAGGCCCAGGATTGTTTATGGCCTAAAGATGGGAGTTGGGCTTCATGGCCACATCTCTCTCTTTTCAATGGTGAGATTATGGGGCATGGGCTAAGTCTGGCAGAAGCAGTTGTATACTTGTATTCCTGTGAATGTTGTTTTCTTCAATAAACCCAACCGCATATTCAATATATGAAAGGATAACATTTTTTCTATGAACATCCAAATTTATTGAAAACCAAAGACTAGTAAGAAGCTAGACAACCAAACACCAAAACACCTGCATACAAACACACCCAAGTGGCCGAGTGAAAGGATAACATCAAGCAATTAAAATAATTGTACATATCAAACACATGTAATTTTTTTTTTCCGGAGTCATATAACAGTATATTTAACTGAATAAACAAAATAAAATTATGAGGTAAGGTAATTCAGGACTAACTAGTGTTGTATTTTGTAAGCAATCCATTTATATGTATAAAAGATATGGTTTTGATTACTACTTACTAAAGAGAGTTTATTCACATTCACCCCTGGTTCTTTTACTATGTAAATTGTTATAGTATTTGAGCCACATTGAGTAACCGAATGCCACTAGAGCCATAGATAGTGTGGAAAAAAAGTTGTCGGAGCTTGTTTAAACCGTAAAGGGTCTTATAATTATGCAGCAAATATACATGGCGTGGGTGAATCGGGTCAACAAAGCCAAGAGATTGTGTGTTATAAACAGTCTTAGATGAATCATCATGAACACATTAGAGTGATAAGACCAACAGTTTGACATCTCAGTGTAAGTGTGTAAGCGATCCTTAGTCTAATGAAATTCCTTGGCAACAAGTCGAGCTTTTATATCCGCTCACGGATCCATTAGAGTGTCTCTTGCTCCTACAACTCCACTTACAACCAACAATGTTCGGTTAGAGCATAAAACAACTCCACACTGATATTACCACATCATAGTTTTCATTTATGAGCGTGAGTAAAGCTTGTAGGCTAGAAGTAGGAGTGGAAGAGGCGCGATGATATTACCACATCATAGTTTCAGTGTGGAGTTGTTGGTAATAGTTTTCAGTGTATGTATACAAGAATACAAGCATAAAACAACTTATGTGCCTTTCACTTCTCCTCCATCATAGTTTTCATAATGGGAAGAATGATCAAGAATTGAAAGTGGTAAAGATGGCGGCTATGACATAAGCATCATACATAGGTAGTTGAGCATGGAAAGTAAAGCTCGAGCAATCTCCGACAAATATGGGTTTTTTCCAGCTAAACCACTCATTTGTTGGGGTGTGTTGGAGCATGATATGTATACGGTATGAATCACCAGATTCGAAAAGAAATTGGGCCATCGAGCCTCTGGTAAGCTCAAGAAAACCATCACATTGTAAGTGTTAAATGGCGTAGGAAAATGAGTTTTCAACAAGAGGCTTTAAATGATGAGATAAGTTACAGGTTTGGAAACAATGGGTCAACGAATACATCCATGCATACTGACTAGAATCATCATTTGTGATGAATAACTGCTAATTACCAGAACAGAAGGTGAAAGTGCAAAAGAGTGGGTGACAACCCCCAAATGTTACATGGACAGAAAGGTAATATAGTAGATTTGAAAGTATTGGAAGTCATGTTTAAAAATTTAGAAGAAACATGATATACCACTATATAAGAATACCATAGGAATATGATGATCGACTAACTGAGTGATAATATGACATATTTTGTCATGCCGCTGTTGAGACTTGAGATCAGGTGGATTTTGTCACCGATGCATAAACTATAATTGACCACTTGCTTCTAAACCAAGAACATTATTGCTATGGGTTTGTCATATGTCAATTATTACTCTGAAAATGACTAAAATCACTACAGAATAATGAGCATTACAAAAAAAACAGAGCAATATCTCAAGTTCAAAATTAACATCAAACTATTTCAAGCAACATTGTCCCAAGAAGCAAAAGAAAACCAACTCTTCTATGGACTATTACATATTATATATATACACATGAATATTTTTTTTTAAATTACCGTATAAAAAAGGTCACACCAGTCTGCCATAAAGGCAATCACAACTTAGTCTTAGTTAAACAAACATTCATATCTCAAATTATTTTCATCACTAACCTTGATTGTAACATGATTATCCTCACCTTTTTCTTATTATTCATGAAATTACTCCAAAATATCATCTCAAAACATATTCAAGATGTAGACTTCATGACCTTTCTTTGACTTTTCGGTCCAAACGCATTCTCTGATGTAAACTTTCGGTTATAAAAGCACGCCTCGTTACCAATCAGATCTTCAACACCAATCATATACATATTATGTGGTCCAGGTATGCTAAAATCAGCGGGGTTTTGGTTGATCGTGCAAATCTCAGTTCTTGATGAGTCAAACCTTGGTCTGAACGCTCCGTTGACTTTATTTTGACCTTCATTTGCATGCCATGGAAGAGGGAAATAAGAATCCTCTGGTCTACATCCTACCGAAGCTAATGGTGTACCTCTTGATATCTCTTGTGGTTTATGATAACCTTGTTGACCATAACTAGAAGTCAACTTAATATTTTGACCTGCTTGAAACACACTAAACATTGAACTTTCGATTGGATTGACCGGCAGGTTTGTTTTTTCAGTCACGGTTGAGCTGCAATGACTATAACAAACAGAAATAGGTTTCGGTTTCGGCTTTGGTATAAATGGCTGACCGGTTAAACTGAACGGTTGACTTGACTTCCCTGCATCCATTAGGCTTAACAATTGCATCGCGGGTATGGCTTCGTTTGAATATGAACTATCGAACGAACACATACGGTTTGGTTCCAAACCGTTATGTTCTTCAACAACATTTGGAGCCACAAGATTCAGATCCAAATCCATCATGTTTTTCCCTTTATCTTTTTCTGAGTATCTTGCATATGTGTGACCAAATTGCATGCCAGATGCTTCTTTTTGACTTCCGCCATTGTTATACTTGTTAAAAGCTTCAAATGCCTGCATATTAGAGGAATTATAGAGATGGGTATTCGGGATTTTATTGTTGTTTCCATTAGATGCATAATGATAATGTGAATCATAATGTCTTTGAGATCTAGGATCCGATATCCAAACGCCATGCAACGGTTTCTTCTGATTCATAGTAAAGTTAGAAACTTGATCTTGAAAGAGGCTGCCAGCTGGAGATCTCATGGGACCCACATTGTCACTTGATGGTGGTCTCATCATGTTGAGATATTCATGATGCGATGATTTCATTCCTTCATTCATGTTATGTTTATGAAAACCCGATATCATCCCTTTTTTAGGTTCGCATAAGCTCCTCTCGTATTGGTTTCTAGCCACAAGTTCAATTATTTCATGTTCGTCCGATCTCCCAATTGAAAGCATTTTCTCTTGTCTTTGATGATTATTATTATTAGGCCTTGTAAACTCTGAGTACCCCACTCCAATGTTCCTCTTATATGGATCAGAAAAATCCTATACATTAATAATCATCACTTTTATAATAAAACTAAGAAATTAATAATGTTAATAGCAAAATTAAATAGAAATATTAGTATATTACCAACTTCTGATGCGCAGAGCAACTTCCATATGGAAGCTGCGTGTATGACCGTTTCTCGTGGACCAATCTTTCTTGTGACTTTGACTCTGATGGGATTCTAGGCGGAAATTTACTTGACTCCCCTAAGAAAAAGCTTGGCTTTTTATTATAATCTTGACTGGGAGGTTGATTCAAAATGGACGGTTGAGATCGAATGTGGGGATGTGCCTCATAGTTTAAAGAAATATCAAGCGCCAACTCTGCGTGAGACCGACCACTATCCTTCATCCTCCTTGAATCCTCTACAAAAAAATTACTTTTTATAGGATTGCTGGTGATTTTCTTTGAGTTGACTTTTGTGTCTGACTTTGGTGGGTTCATGAAGTTAGAGTAGGGTTCTGTTCCTCTGCTTTTAGGCACACTGTATGTTGGTAAAACCCGATTGTCTGATCCTACATCATTGAATATCGATCGCCAAGCTGTCACTGGATCACTATTAACCTTACCAAGAAGTGAGCTCCTTGGAGTCCCGTGTTTACTCCACTCATATTTGTTTTTATTTTCTCCAAATTCACGAGCTTCCAGACTGCTAGAATGTTCCGCCACATTAGTTTCCGTAATTGCATCCCCCTTGAAAGCATTCATCTTTTTATGATCATGATGATGGTTACGATCATGGTCATGCTCATGATCATCATGCAGCATTTTCCTTTTAACCTGGGGAATCGGTGCCATTAATGGAGATGAGCTATTACCCTTTTTCTGTTGCTGGATTTCAGTCTTTCCACACAGTAATTCCTTCAACAAACGCACTTTTCGAGCCTTTCTTCTTGGAAGTTCATTTTGGCAATTATCTTGATCGGATTCGATAGGTTGACTTATGCTTGTTTTTTGATGAATCTCATGATCATTCAACTCGTTGCTCTCTTTTTTACCAGCATTAGTGTCAACAGTACCGCATTTAGTTGGTTCTTTATAAACTTTGACTTTATCAAGAACTTCTTGAGACGTTTGACTTTCATCGGCTCCTAAAGCAGCAAGAATGATTTCATCGTCATTCATGTCATCAACAGGTTTAATACCTATGGATAGATGAACGAACATTAACATGTACAGAAAAAGAATCACATTTATTAATAATCATTCAAATATATGTAGGTACCTGAAGTGCCCTCACCAAAAGGAAGTGCTGTTACTCCATTGAAATTTTGAGGGTTTGACCTTGTTGGAGGGAACGAAAAATGATCATACGCAGAGATTAATGCGGTCTCGTTTGAGGCATTTGCAGTCTCGTAATTCTGCGAACACTTTTGGCAACGCCAATATCTAAAGTTTGGGACGTCCATAGGCGGGAGTTCTTCAGTAAATGATTGCAAGTTGCTGCGACCCGTTTCACGCATTCCAGCAGCATAACCTCTGAGTTGACCAAAAGATGGTCAAAGTAAAATGAGGGGTGATTATGTGACTGTTGAATTGTAACCATAACAATAGATAGAAGATATATACAACACAAAAGCAAACAAAGCAGTTCATATCAAGATTTCTAAAGATACAAATTAACTTAGTGCTTAATACTAGGTATCATATTATGCCTGAGCATTCACTAAAACAAATTAAACAATGTACGTATATGCAACGATAAAGTTTGTCTAATTAAATGATATTGAAGTTGAACAATCAACAATGATCAACATGCCTCATAGCAAGCAATGGGAATTAAAATAGTAAAACTTACCGTATAGAAAAATGGCTACACTTTGAGGCATCGTCCTTCTGCTTCTTAACGCTAAGTTTGATACATAACAAATCAATCTTAACCGTTTGCTGGCTGGATTTTAGTACTGGGACAATGCCCCTCTCATCATTGCCATTCATGTTTAACATACCACTGTGACAAAAGAGCACACGGTATGATTAATTTAACTCTAAAGGTAAATTGCAGTAACTAAAAGAAAAATATAAGACTACAAACGGATTAAGCTTAACAAAATATGCATTCCGAAATTCACTGCAAAGAGACTAGCCTTGAAAACCAGAAGTAACTAAATAAACAAGTGATGCATGCAAGGTTAATTAACAACATAGGATAACAAAAATTAAACTGTAGTTAAACACAAAGTAAAACATGCCTACTACTCAATACAACCATGGTCACATACATATAAACAACAACAGACAGCTAGAACAAACCAAATTCAAATATCACATGTATACAAAACCAAGCACTGACACGAATGTTGGAACACTGTTAGTCAATGAAACAAAATAAAAATTTCTAATCTTCACTTCCAAACCATATATAGTACTATCAGCAACACATAAACTTATAACACTACATACACAATCACATTATCTATTAATGAAATTAGTTTGACTAGCGACTTGTACACGTACACAGTCTTGACATAAACTGAGCTAGATGTTCATAGTAATAATTTCATGATAAATATGGAAGCTACAACTTCAAATCTAAAGCTTGAACAAGACATTAATGCAGAAGAAACTAAAACAGTAACTAAAGCTAGAAATAGTCTGAACCCAATTAGGAAATATAATTTAATTTTTGTTACCATTTTTATTTAGTCAAAAGCATGAACTTACCCTATCAGCAGTGGCAGTCAAACAAGTAACAAAATGCATCAAGTCAACCCATCATCAATTAGGGTTTCATCCCCGCCGCTAGCTCCCACTTAAAAAAGTAAATAAATTTATGACAAAACTTTTACACTTCTCGAGAAAACCAAATTCAAATTCATCAGATTTATCCCAAATTCACATCCACCACACAGATACATATATATCAGATTTAATCTACCCACTAGATAGATTAGGTTAATAATAATAATAATAACAATAATAATATTATCTATCTAGCAAATCCATCCATAACCTTAATTACCTCCTAACACAAGAACCCACAGCCAAATCAAACATCAAAGTCCAAAGGCTTAACAGATGTACCAACAAAAGATAAAGCAAACATACCGACAACAGATCTGAAACTAATTTCTTCATGAAAAACAATAAAACAACCCTCACTAGATCCAGAATCGAAAACCCAAATCGAAAATCATAAGCTTACTTACGGATTTGAAGCTGGTAGCGAGTAATTAAGGCGCGAATATCCCGAAAACCCTAGTCGTCACCACTTTAGGTTTCCACGAAATGGAGAGAGAAACTTAATATGTAGTGAGAGAGAATGATAGTATGTTTTGTTTCTAGAGAGAGAAAGAGTAAAGTTTTACTTTTATACTTTTATATATATACACTTTTATATATATATACTATATGTATACGTATATTATTATAATAATATTATTATTATTATTAAAACGTAACCAAAGAGGCACACACAGTGAAGAAGCGTGTATCGACTTACTTGTATACGATCAACGTTCCTCGGGTACGAGTGTGCTATATCACCGATGGTTTTCCGAGATACGAGTTCTTCCACCTACAAAACGAACAGCACCGTGAGCTTACCCCTCAGAAAGGGACAGAGGGGTCCTCTTTGGGGTAACCCTCCGGTGTGAGAATCAGGTATTGTAGGAGAAGATAATCAAAATGTGAAAATGAGTAAAGGACTTAGAGTATATTTTCTTTCCTTGCCTCCAACTGTGGAGGTGGTGTGGTATTTATAGTATTAGGGTTTCCAATGATTGGGCTCAGACCTCATTAGGGCCTTTTTGGCCTCCTTCTATTGCTTCGCGCCACGTGTACTTAGGACACCTGGTGCTTTTTCATTGATTATTCTCTGACCAAGGTATTTCACCTGACCCATGTGCCATCACGTGGTGGCACATGGGCTTTGCTGAGTTGTCCACCCTTCATTGGCAGCTGTCAACATCAGCACATTCTTTGTTCCTTAAAAGATACCTTCTGGAAGGTTGCCTGATGAGTACAATCATGGTTGTCCTTATCCTGATTTGGATTAGACTATTGTCTCATTTGTTGTGTGTCGCTTACGCGCGGCCTTTATGCGCCTATCCCGGGGATGCGCAAGGTCTTCTCTTTATTCTCACAGATGTTTCATGCGCTTGCGCGTATGTGATATGCACCACGCGCAGATGTTTCATGCGCTTGCGCGTATGTGATATGCGCCACGCGCAGATGTTTCATGCATTTGCGCATAGGTTTTGGCTTTGTGTCTTCATGACATCCTGATTTCAAGCCTCTTGTCTATATCTTGTGGGTTGACCCGCCCCGCTTGATGTTAAGGCGGGTGCATACCCCTTCAAGCCCCCTCAGTCTAATGTGTGTCTTGTCTCGCGCGAGCGAGGTAAGATAGATGTTAGACTTAATAGTTTGCTTTTTCAATAGGGCTTGTTTTTTCTTTTCTTTTCTTGTACGCGCGTTGCGCGAAATTCCATCCCTTTGGTTAAAACGAATCGTCAATGCACGTGGTTGGTTGGTGTTGACATGCATCAGAGATAGAGACGTTATGTGTCAGACCTTTCGTGTGCTCGAGGTGCTACAGTGGCCTTTCACGTCTCCTCACACAGTGTCAGGAACACGTGTCGCGCTTATGTTGGCCTACGCCTGCGAGTGGGGGCGCGTGAGCGTAGATCTGATTATTACTTGTTTCTCTTTCTCTCCCCTGGGCCTATAAAACCAAACCTTTTGAACGGTTTTTTCTTCATCTCCACTATCATTTTCAGAGCTTTTGCCTATCATTTACATTCCGATTAAGAGCTTTCGTCTTCGTCCCTGAATTCCGTGCTTAAAGTAACCATATTGTTTGATTCGCAATTGTATGTCTGATAACCCAGACACCACAATTTCCCCTAGTAAAGGCCGTGTAAAATCAGTGGTTATGTCTACTTTGAAGAAAACCGGCAAGGGTACTCGGGTTGCCGAGGCTTCGTCGGAGGAGGGGGGAAAGAATAAAACGGTGAAAAGATGGGACGAGATCCCCTACAAGTTGAAACAGCCTGAGCTTGATAGTCTCATTGCTTCTCAGGGTTTTCTCCCTGAGTATGGTTGTCTGCTCCCGGCAGCCGGGCAGACGGCTGCGGATCCTCCTGCCGGCTATATCTCTCTATATTCTCATTTTTTTACTCACTGTAACCTCCGTCTTCCGATGACAAGGTTTATAGGTGCGCTCCTTCAATTTTATGGGATTCACATATCCCAAGTTCACCCTTTTGGGTTGGTGCGCATGACTCATTTTGAGTTTATGTGCAAAGCTCAGCGCGAAGAGCCTACTCCTCGCCGCTTTCAATATTTCTATAAACCAAAGGTTCAAGATTCTTGGTTTTCGTTTACTCCGCGCAGTCAGAAGGTTAAATGCTTTACTGTCACTTTTAAGAGCCTTCATGACTGGACTGAGAAGTTTTTCTACGTCAAAGCTGGTGTTATTCCAATCCACGTGACTATGCGCGCGATCACTTCTGCGCCCGCAGATGACAATGTCTTTAAGAACCCAACGGGCACATGGGTTAAAAAATTAACAGCTGAACCATCCCCCGCCAAGAATATTTGCGAGGAAGCGTTGGTGGGGGTTGGTATGAGCAAGAGGTGGACTGACAGCGAGACTGAGCCTGCCATCCATGTTGATGGCTCAGGTGGGTTGTTTGTTCATTGCATTAATTTTGCGCGAGTATAATTCGTTTTGCTGATATCACTTGTCTTGTTTTACGCAGAAAGCAAGGAATACATCCACGCCGCCTATGACGAGCATACAGAAGGTGGCTCTGTCGCCCTGAACGCTGGGGAAGTTGCTTTCCCTGATCGCTTCGATGATATGTTCATCCCTGTCGACTTAGAATTTTGCTTTGACAGCGATGCGCCTGGTAAGCCCTTGTATTTGTGTTTAGGCCCTTAGAATACCAAATTTGATTTTAACATTTATGTTGCGCGTATTGTAGATGCGCTCGCTAATTATGGGTTGGAGCCTGTGGAAGAGGAAGGGGAGGAGGAAGAAGCTGAAGCGCAAAAACTCAAGCGCAAGGCTAAAGGCAAAACTGGCGCAGGGGCCAGTAAAAAACAGAAAAAAGATGATGCCTCTGTTGCCCAGAATCTTCCTCCTACTCAAGTGAAGGGACTTGAGAAAACCAAGGGTTTTACTTCCAAGTTTTCCTCGTCTTCTTTGCCTCAAGGTGTGGGCACTCCTCCAGTCCACACGAGGTATGGTGCTGCCACCTCATCTCTGCGCGCGGCGGACAAGGGAAGCGGTGCTGCGCCTGCTGTTTTGTCTTCTCCAACAGGTATACTTTGTTTATATTTTGTGGTTTTATGAGCGTGATTCCGATTGAGTTATTAATGAAGCTTTGTTCACTCAAATGTTTGTAGAGCCGGCAACGTTGGTGGCTCAACCTCAGGTGCAGCAAGGTGCCAAGGCTATGCCGAAGGTTGTTTTGAAGTCCTCTGTTTTGCCCTCAAAAAGGGGGAAAATGGACTTCATGGCGATGCTTAATTCGCGGACTGCGGTGCGCCAAGGTATTTATTGCGCTTTGATTGTCTGATTTTTTCCTTTAGTTCAAGTCATGAATCATTTCTCCTTGTTGGTTTTTTCATAGGAATTATAGCTGGCACACAAGCTGCTGGTGGCACTGCTAGCGCTGGCGCCGTTAGTTCTGCTCCTGCTCCAACAAGTACTGAATCTCCCCTTATTGGGATCACTAAGGAGCAGGAGACTATATTTCGCGCTACTCTAACAACGTCAAGACCTCCCTCACCTCCTCCTGCGCGCAGCCCTCCTCGTGAGACTATTTTTGATTCTTCCAAGTCGCATGAGAAGAGACCTGTTATAGAGGATGATGAGGAGGTTGATTTTGAAAATTCTGATGGTGGCCGCGTAAGCCCTACAGCGCAACGCGATTTCGTGGCGCAGCCTTCTTCTCATGGGGCAGGCAGGAGCTCGTCAGCTGGCGCTAACCTTTCTGCCAGTTCTCCTCAGGTATAACTTTATTTTGCTCCGCTGCGCAGACTTCCAAATTAGTGTTTAGATAACTAAAACGTTTCTTTGCGATGCTTTATGCTTGTAGGGAGCCGATCACATATACCGCTCGAGCTGGATTATCACTGAAGATAGCTCATTCCAATCCTTGGGCGTATGTGAAGACTTTTGGGCTCACTCTGTTCCTCCAGCTGAAAGAAGGTTTCAAGAGGACCGCGCTCGCGTGGATTTGCTTAATGACCACCTTTTTGCTGGGTCTGCGTTTTTTGCTGCCTCCCAAGAGCTTCGCCATGATTATATAAAGGTACGTGATGCCCTTGCGGAGGCCAAGCAAGAGGCTAAGATTTCTGCTTGGAATCTTTCTGATGCCCGAGAGAAAGCTGAGAAACTCCAAGCAGAACTTAGCGAGAACCGGGCTAGTTCCAACGCTGCTTTTGTGAAGCGCGGGCTTGAGCTGCAAGCTGCGCGGGAGAAACTCCAAGTGGCAGAGGCAGATACGGCAAAGCACACGCGTCAAGCGCGTGACCTGGAGTTGGCAGTGGAGGCGCGTGACCAAACTATTGCGCAGGTTAATATTGAAAAATCTTTGTTGGAAAGTGAGGTTGCGCGCCTGAAAGAAGAGCTTGTTGCTACGCAAGAAGAGAAGAAAGAGGCCTTGGCGGCGGCGTCCGAAAAGGAAGAGCTGAAGCAAGCCAAAGAAACTGTTGAGTTGTTAAACTCTCAGATTCCTGCTTTTGAGACGTCTGTCTCTTCTCTTGCGCAGGATCGTCATTGGCTGATTTCACAGGGTGTGACTCGTTGCGCTTATGCCATGAAATATTCAGACGAGTTCCAGACCCTTGTGATGGACTGTAATGCGGCGTCGCGCTTGGTGGGTCGGGCTGAGGGGTTTAAGGATGGTTATGAATATGGCATGCTAAAGAAGAATCCATCCGACTACCCTTATCAGCTCGACGCTGTCTACGCTGACATGGCTGAGGTGGGGGAGAAGTACTTGAATACTCCAATTCCCATCCTTGAGCAGGTATTTTAACCTTAATGAGTTTACTTGACTTATTTTCATAATCTTTTGTACTTATACTGTTCCTTGTGACTTGCAGATAGCCGCGCTTGCTGATCAGCCCAATCTTGGCGCTTTAAAGAAATTACTTGATGAATGTGAAGGGACTGGTGGCAATGATGAGGCGCGGGCAACGCTACCTCTGCCAGCGGCTCTGGCGTGGCCAAAGAACCTACTCCTGACGCTATCATGACAGAAGACGACGATATTCAAGACGAACAGCTTGATTATGGTAAATTTGGAGATGACGAGGAGCGAGCTGCGCCAGATGCTGAGGGAGGAAATAATGATGAGGAAGATGAAGAGGCTGAAATTAACATAGAGACTTGAAAAACCCTTCTTGTTATTTTTTTTTTAGTTGTGTTTGTAGTTTCTACCTCATCATTTGTAAATTTGTGAACTTCTATATTTTGGAATGAAATTTTGTTTTTCCCTTATTCGCATCTTGCGCATTCCCAATTCATCTCTTTATATTGCATGCGCGTGCTTGTTGAATATAAGGTATGCTTACACATTGAAACTTGGACAAGGTTGTAAGGAAATTATTTTTACTTAATCCTTAACAGTTGTCATATTTCAAGTTACTTTGCGATATTCTGAATATGCTGACACGTGCCTTGGCATTTCATTATTCCTCTTTTGTGCGCCGTTATCGTGCATTAATTATAGGGAATTATGAATGAGTTTTTTAGCCTTTACGTGTCAGTATGTGTTACTCTGCTTATATCCATTATAATCCCATACGCGGCCCCGACCTGAGACCTTAACAACTATGCTTTGGCATGTGCTTTGCCTTAGTTGTGCTTAGGTATTTTTATGGTCCAGCTGCGCAATACGTTGGATGGATGCTATGAGTAATTTGAGCTAAGGCTCATATTATTGGGCTAAGGCCCTAACGTTTTAGAGTTAAAACTCGTTAACGCGTCTGAGCTTGAAGCTCGCGCATGTATGTTTTACTTCGTTTTATTTTTAGTTTGATGTCAATACAATGTTGTCATATTGCTCAAAATTAATAAAGGGAAGTGTGAAACATGTATGCAAAAGGTAATAGAACGCATATAAAGCGCATCATTATTCATAATGGCTTAAAAAGCCTTGATTACAAACTTGACAACTTTTACATGAAACATTTTCTAAGTTGTGCTGCGTTCCATGTGCGCGGGATCTTCTTTCCATTTAAATCTTTTAAAGCGTATACGCATTTTCCCAATTCTTCCGAGACTTGATAAGGTCCCTCCCAGTTGGGAGACATCTTTCCCGGGGGTATTGCGCGACTAGCTTCATTGTTCCGAAGGACAAAATCATTCTTCTTGAAGTGGCATTTTTTCACGCTCTGATTGTAGTATTTTTCTAGCTTTTTCTTGTATTTGGCTTCACTGATGATAGCCGCCTCTCTGCGTCCCTCAAGCAAATTGAGATCCAACCTCCTTTCTTGCTCGTTATCCGTCTTACTCATCATGAGCACTCTATAGGATGGGCATCCAATCTCTGCTGGAATCATAGCCTCCGTTCCATAGGTTAGGCTGAACGGGGACTCGCCATTACTGGTTTTGCTTAATGTCCTGTGCGCCCACAGGACATTAGGTAACTCCTCGACCCATGCATGGGACTCTCCCTCAAACCTTTTCTTCAGCCCATTCAGCAAGCTTTGGTTCGCGCGTTCCACTTGACCATTCCCTTGAGGGTGGTATACTGAAGTGAAGACCTGATTGATGTGCAATTCCTTGAACCAACTGGATATCTTCCTGTCAGTGAATTGTTTGCCATTGTCGCTCACGATTTCCATGGGCAGGCCAAAACGGCATACGATGTGGCTCCAAATAAATTGCTTCATTGCCTCGGCTGTAATTTTTGCCAGTGGCTTGGCTTCAACCCATTTTGTGAAATAGTTTACTGCCACTACCAAAAACTTTACTCGCCCTGGCGCTTGTGGTAAGGGACCCACAATATCGATTGCCCACTTGTGGAAAGGCCATGCAGAGGTCACCGGAATCAAGTTGTTCTTTGGCCGCATGGTATTTGGCGCATAGCTCTGACACGCTTTGCATTTTTAGATCTCTTTTAACGCGTCCAAGTACATGCCTGTCCAATAATAACCTGCGTTCATTGCCTTGGCGATCACCATGCGCGGGCCAGCATGTATTCCACAGATTCCTTCGTGTATCTCTCTGATCACATAGCTTGCTTCCTCAGCGTCTAGGCATTTCATGAGTGGTCCAAGATAAGAGCGTCGATATAACGTACCATCGAGCATTTCGTAGTTCTGCGACTTGTGTCTTATCTTCCTCGCCTGTGCGCGATCGTCTGGTAACTTTCCCTCCTTCAAGAATTCCATTATTGGAGTTATCCATGATGAAGGTGTTGTATGAATTACAAGAACAGACTTCGCTCCCACCGACGGGTTGCTCATTACTTCCACCCTGACATCTTTGCCAAAATGATCGAAGCTGGTTGATGCCATCTTGCTTAGCGCGTCGACAAACTTATTTTCACTGCGCGGAATGTGTATGATTCTGAAAAAGTCAAATTGTTCGGTGAGTTTCTTCGCCTGCTCTAGATACAGAGGCATGGTGTTTTCCTTGGCATCATAAAGGCCATTGACTTGTGCTGCTACCAGGTATGAATCTACATGAGCCTCTAGCTTTTTAACTCCGAACTTGTGCGCGATGCGCGAACCAGCCAGCAGGGCTTCATACTCAGCTTCATTGTTGGTGCTCTTGAAATCCAACCTGATTGCGTAAGTATACTCATGATTTTCTGGATCCACCAATTTGAGGCCTGCGCCGGACCCTTCGTTGTTTGAAGCTCCATCAGTGAATAATCTCCAAACGTTTTCTTCATTATTGGCTTGCGGAGGGTCTACTTCGCGCTGAGCCTCTTCGACTTTTCCTTCAGGGATTTCTGCGATGAAATCAGCTAAGACTTGTCCCTTGATTGCTGGACGAGGCTTATAGGTGATCGTGTGCTCCCTTAATTCCAGCGCCCATTTTGTCAGCCTTCCTGAGAGCGCGGGACGCAAGACTTGCTGGATGTTGTAATCAGTCAGGACTTCAATAGGATGACCATTGAAATATCTGTGAAGCTTGCGCGACGCATGCGTTAGTGATAAAACTAACTTTTCTATGATGGTGTAGCGCGTCTCAGGATCTGTCAGCACCCGACTTACATAATAAATTGGCGTTTGGATTCCCTTGCGATCCACCAATAATACTGTGCCAATGGCGCGCTCTCCTGCTGACAGGTACAACGTTAAAGTTTCACCAGGTAGTGGAGCTGTGAGCGCAGGCAGATTTATCAGACATTCTTTTATCTCACTGAAAGCTTGCTCGGCCTCAGGCGTCCACTTGAATTGGCTTTTCTTTAAGCAATTTCTCAGTGTGTTAATGAATGGGGTAGATTTGCTTGCATGGTTTGCTAGGAACCTGTTAATTGATACCAATCTACCATTCAACTTTTGAACTTCCTTCATGGTGGATGGTGAGGGCATGCCGAGGATAGCCTCCACCTTCTCTGGGTTCACCTTGAAACCATCCTTGGTGACCATT
Organism: Bidens hawaiensis; assembly: GCF_021521415.1. Classification (NCBI taxonomy): domain Eukaryota; kingdom Viridiplantae; phylum Streptophyta; class Magnoliopsida; order Asterales; family Asteraceae; genus Bidens; species Bidens hawaiensis. The sequence goes on from NW_027491637.1 coordinate 628,323, forward strand.
ACGCCGAGAAATTTCCCTTCTTCAACACCGAATGTGCATTTGCTCGGGTTGAGTTTCATGTTTACTTCCTTTAGGCGCCGAAGGGTTTCTTCGATGTCTTTGAGCATTTGTTTTTCCCCCTGCTTTTAATCACCAAAACATCCACGTAGACTTCTAAGTTTTTTCCAATCTGCTCGTTGAAAATTGCATCCATGAGTCTTTGGTAAGTGGCTCCTGCATTCTTCAAACCAAAGGGCATTTTTGTGTAACAGAAAACGCCCTTGTCAGTTCTGAAAGCAGTCTTGTCTTCATCCTGTGGTGCCATTTGAATTTGGTGATAGCCCTTATAGGCATCCAGGAAACATTTGAGCTTAAATGGCACCACAGAGTCCACCTTCATGTCAATGTTTGGGAGGGGGTAACAATATTTTGGACACGCCTTATTGAGGTCCTTGAAATCAATGCACATTCTCCATGACCCATTGCTCTTCTTTACCATCACAAGATTGGCTACCCATGTTTGATATCGTATTGGGCGAATGATATTCGAGCGCAGTAGATCTTCTACTTGCTTATTCATGGCCTTTGTCTTCTCGTCTCCCATGACTCTTTTCTTTTGAGCAATTGGCTCCACGGACTTGAATGTGTTGAGAGAGTGCTGCGCCAGGTCTCGCGGAACCCCAGTCATATCAGAATGTTGCCACGCGAAGACTGACATATACGTTGTGAGCAATCTTTTCATTCTCACTCTTGTGTCATCTGATATCGTAGCTCCGATTGTGATTGTTTGTTCTGGGAATTTTGGGTTGAGAATCCATTCCTCTGGCGCGTTGTTTGCCACAGGAAGCTTCATTCTCCCCTCTCGAGGTATACTTATTACTGCGCATAAGTGATCTCGGTACACAAATGTTACTCCTGTTGGTGTTGGGAACCCCAACGCGCCATGCGCTGGTGACGGTATGGCGTTGAATTGGGCAATCGTTCCTCTGCCCAAGATCATACTATGGCATGAAGTGGTGGGCAAGACCAGGAAGTTGACAATTTCAGCTCGCTTGTGCTTATCATCCCCCATAGTTAGTTCGAATTGTATCTGACCTAGGGGGTGAATAATTTCGTTTGAGACACCCGAGATTGGTGCACTCACAACTTCAAGCCTTGCTTGGTCTGCTGGATCCAACTTCCTGAAACATTGCTCATACATGATGTCTGACTCACTACCGGTGTCCACCAGGACTCTTGACACCTCATAATGAGCGATGTGTGCAGTGATGACTAGAGGGCTGCTGATAGACGGGCCTCCTCTGATTCTTGAAAAGATTACTTGTTGCTCGCGCCAATCCCCATGGATTTGCGCGCTTCTCTTCCTTGATCTTTGCCCTTGCCTTCTTCCTTCAGCTACACAGATTCTTTTGAATTTTTTACTGGCTGAGGCTCCGTCTGGTTGTTCGTTCTCTAGTCTTGGATTTTTTACCAGGTGAGCCAACTTACCTGATTTCACATCTTTTTCGATCGCATCCTTCAAATGATGGCATGCATCAGTGTTGTGCCCTGTGAATTTGTGAAACTCACAATATTTGCCACTGTTCGGTGGTCCCTTATGGAGTAATGGCCTGGGGTTTTAAAACTGGACATTCTCTGTGCTTAACACTTGCGAAGGCGTTTTGGTGATGGGAGTCCATATTCTTGGTAGAGGTCTGTCAGGCTCTCTGCCGCCTTCCTTCTTGTCACCTTCTCCGCGATTAAGAATGTCTTTTTGGGGTTGGGGTGAACTTTGTTGCGCTTGCTTTTCTGTAGGAGAATAATTGGTTTGTTGCAACCTGGACCATACGGAGTTTTGTTTGCGCCTCTTTTCATTGTTGCATGGTGCTTCTGTTTGATGCCCTTTATCTCTTGCTCTGTCTTGGGCAATTTGTTTTTCATTTCGCGTGAAGACTCGCGATGCTTCCATAAGCTTAGCCCAAGTGGTTGGCATGCCTTCTCTGCTCATGAGAGCTCTGCGGAGTTGATCATTGTGCGCACCTTGTATAAAGGCCACGCGCAAGAGTTGTTCAGTGATGCCTCCAATTGCAAGAGATTCCTGATTGAAACGAGTTATGTAGTCTTCAATGGTTTCATCATTCCTGCGTACGCAGTGCATGATGTCATCGGGGTCGCGCGTGTGTCTGCGCTGCTGTACAAAGTGAGCCTGGAACTTTTCCAATAGCTCTTCGAACCCATCGATTTGTCCTGTCGGCAAGCTTTCGAACCAGACACGCGCTGCGCCCGTGAGGCAGCGAGCAAACATGTGACACCATGTTGGCATCGTCTAGCTTTCTAAGTTTCCAGTGTTATAAAAACCTTGTAAGAAATCATCTGGATCTGTTGTACCATCGTACTTGCCTAAACCACTTGGCATCTTGGTTTTGTGTTGAATGGGAGCCTTCGCAATGCGCTCAGCGAACTTTGAATGTTTTACCAAGATGGCTGGCCTATATGGTGTGGTTACGTCCACTTGCTCTTTCGCTTGTGGGTTGTATGGTGTGTATAAATCCATATCAGCTTTGGCTCCAGGTGCTATGTGCATGTGTGCGCGAAGCTGTGAACCTCCTGCATGAGTATCTCGCGGCTTCTTTATGCTGTGCACCTCTTCCTCATCACTAATATCAGCTTGTTCGATGTGAACAGAATGACCGTCTTCCAGCGCGCGCGTCTTTTTTGTTGTTCCCTGAATGGTTTGTTTATCAAATGCGAGCCTTTGTGTTAAATCGGCTAACTTTTTGTGTTTTACCAACTCATTGTATTTGTCCATTAAACGTCGTTGTTCGTTTATGAGCCATTCTTTAGGGTCATTGGTTTCAACATCCGGGCCCATTGGTCCTTTTTGTTTTGCACCAGTCAGATTTTGGAACGTGAGATCGTCTGGGGGAGTTTCAGTTTGACTATGAGATGTTGTGTTGAAGGGATGGTTTCTGGTGGTGCGCGCAGTGTCACGCGGCGCCCTCAGAACCTGATGTCCCTCATTAACATCCTCAAGCTCATTATCCTCCAGAACTTGATCATTGTTTCGAACACCGGAAACCATTGTGAAGAGAAAATTGATGAAATAGTAGTTTTGTTGCCGTTGTAACAGGTGATAGCGCCAATGAAGAAGCGTGTATCGACTTACTTGTATACGATCAATGTTCCTCGGGTACGAGTGTGCTATATCACCGATGGTTTTCCGAGATACGAGTTCTTCCACCTACAAAACGAACAGCACCGTGAGCTTACCCCTCAGAAAGGGACAGAGGGGTCCTCTTTGGGGTAACCCTCCGGTGTGAGAATCAGGTATTGTAGGAGAAGATAATCAAAATGTGAAAATGAGTAAAGGAATTAGAGTATATTTTCTTTCCTTGCCTCCAACTGTGGAGGTGGTGTGGTATTTATAGTATTAGGGTTTCCAATGATTGGGCTCAGACCCCATTAGGGCCTTTTTGGCCTCCTCCTATTGCTTCGCGCCACGTGTACTTAGGACACATGGTGCTTTTTCATTGATTATTCTCTGACCAAGGTATTTCACCTGACCCATGTGCCATCACGTGGTGGCACATGGGCTTTGCTGAGTTGTCCACCCTTCATTGGCAGCTGTCAACATCAGCACATTCTTTATTCCTTAAAAGATACCTTCTGGAAGGTTGCCTGATGAGTACAATCATGGTTGTCCTTATCCTGATTTGGATTAGACTATTGTCTCATTTGTTGTGTGTCGCTTACGCGCGGCCTTTATGCGCCTATCCTGGGGATGCGCAAGGTCTTCTCTTTATTCTCACAGATGTTTCATGCGCTTGCGCGTATGTGATATGCGCCACGCGCAGATGTTTCATGCGTTTGCGCATAGGTTTTGGCTTTGTGTCTTCATGACATCCTGATTTCAAGCCTCTTGTCTATATCTTGTGGGTTGACCCGCCCCGCTCGATGTTAAGGCGGGTGCATACCCCTTCACACAGTGAACGTGTAAAGTATGTGAGCGTTAACCAACAGGAACACGCCACGTCATCCAGATGGTGAGTGCTGGTTATTTGCTATCGCAATTACTAAAAATCAAAACCCTAATTCTGTCACGCGTTTGTCTTCACGCGCGGTGTTTGGTGACTAGTCAATATTCTAGTCACTGGTCTTGTCGGAAAGTCCAAAAGATGCCACGCACTTAGCTTTGAGATGACTGGTTCGTGACTCACACGTGCCGTTAAATGCGTGTGCGATCTGGTACAAGGCTTCATAAATAAAAAAAATAAAAAATAAGTTGATTCAAGGGGCAATTGAAAACTGCTTTATGGTTTTCGAATTTTGAGGAGGGTAGTTTTGGAAATTTAGTGAGGAGTAATGGAAATGGATATAAGAGGAAAGAACGATTATGCGAATTAGGGTTTGATTATATAGATAATACATTTATGACGTTTGTTTATTTGAATAAAAAATATATAGTAATTTTATTTTAGTTTAACAAAGTTTTTGATATTTGGAAGTTTTTGATATGGGTAACATTATTGGATGGATCACTTTTGTTAGCAATGAAAACACGTTACATTATGACATGGTAATGCTTCATAGTAATTGATCTAATATGATTGACTGGATGAGTAGTGATATATGGTTAAACTCTTTACAACTTATTAACGGATGAATTCTTTTGGTATGGACAACTTGTCGGTTTAGACTATTTTAGACATTGAAATATGTTTTTATTTGGACATCTCATTTGGACTATTGGATTTATGTTTTTGGTTTAATGGCGCATATACTAGCTAGAATTATTTGGATTATAAATGAATGAAGGCTCTCGATTTTTGAATTATAAATGAATCAAGGCTAGCTCTCGATTAGTGACAACACTAATGTACAACTTTGTAAAACCTACTTACAAAACCCTTTAAATTAATAAAGATTAACTTTGAATGCTCCACGATCATGCATGAATTTTATGCGCTGCTAGCAATAGCGGAAATCAACAATCCAATGCTTTGTAGAATTTATAAACAATATTTGAATATATATGCACATTAAAGTATGTAATTAAGTAATTAATGAATAGATACTAACTTTTCTTATAAAAGTCCAACAAAAAACTTTTACACAAAAAAAAACCCAACATATATATGTGTTTTGTTAATTTTGTCTCAAAAAGTCACTTAACAATACTTTAAAAACTAAATTCCTTTCTCATGTCTCAGTTGAACAAAGTTTTAACAAAAGAAATTCAAAACAACTTGAAATCGGTAGGTGTCCATCTGTTCTTTCCGGCTTTTCTGGCCTTTATTTAGTTTGAAAGTTTTCGGTTAAACAAAATAATGAATCAAACCGAAATGAATTCAAGTACTTCAAAATCGAATCACAAACCACATTCTAATTCGGTTTGGTTTTCGCATTTAACCCAATAAACAATTCAATTTATGGGTTAATTCGGCTAAATATAAAGTATGGTTTTTTTGGTTTGTTAGGCTATATATAAAATCGAATCGAAAACCGACTTTGTAATTCATATGTAACCCAAAAAAAAATTAAAACATCTACCGGTTCCAGATCATTTTAAATTTCGTTTCCCATAACTTTGTTCAATTTTAACATATGAAGGAACTTTAAGTACTATTAAGGAACTTTTGTGAGTTAAGAAACTCTTAAGGGATTTGTGATTTCAATTATGTTGATTTTTTATACGTAAAAAGTTGTTAAGTGACTTTTATGGGAAAAAATCATTTGGGTGTATTACTTCGTATTAGGTTTTGGAAATACAATATTACTAGTTGCTTGGATTGTCAAATTTTTTATAAACATAACTGAGAATGTGATATTTAGGAGTACGAGTTATAAAGAATTAATTAATAATTTTGCTTCAGAAATGTTAGAAGAGTCTCACAACTTGTATAACTATTTAATAAAAAATATTTTGCTTAAATACTTTTGTTTTTTTTATAATTGTTACCATAATTATTTATATTATATATGAATTGAGTCTATATATTGTTAGCTTATATGCATATTTTTTCTACTTGTTCTAAGTCTCAAATTTCTTTAAGGATATTCGGAAATGCGACTTATACGCCGTATCGCTAAGAAGCCCTTTATTTTAAGAATTTATAAGTTACTCTAAACGAGTAAACTTCTCTAGTGATCTGTTGGAATATGTGTTTTTGGAGTTTTGAGGAAAACTATTTTGTTGAGTATCCCACCCGAGTGAGCTTCCACCGATTTATCCTATAAATCATATAAAAAGAAAAATCTTATAAACCGTTGATAAAATAAATAAATATAAAGTTTACTAAAGTAATAGTTTTATAAAGTTTACTAAAATAATATATAAATATAAACTTTGTTTTATATACAACCACGATTTCAACAAAATTCATACCAAGATGCCGAGAAAAAAAATATACAAATTTGTAAAACTATAAAACAAATAACGGTACCGATTCCAGTGATATTTATACCGGCACTGATATTGTTTGGTCGGAATCAGTCTGGTATACCACAACACTGGTACCGTACCGAACGGCTGTATAACTTAATGTGCCAAAAAATGCCTTATTTTGATCAACACCAGTTTTATGTCAAAATGCATGTCAAGAAAAAATTAAAACAAGTGTGCATTCGTTGTTTTTTAGAAGTAACAAGCACAAGTGTTTAGAGAAAAGTCAAATTGACGAATACCGATACCGATTCCAATACTACAAATACCGACACCCGTGTTGTTTGGTCCAAATCAGTCTGGTATAGTATATATCAACTCCCGTATAGATGGAATGCTTCTTCCATTCTTTAACAAAGTTTGGAATTACCTCCAATACTCGAGTGAGCATTCCTGAGACGGAATGTCAATTGACGATATTGATTTTGACGTTTCAGCTTGACTCACCCAGACACGTCTTTAAGGAGAAACTCCTCAGAGCATTCCCATCCTGTCTCTATCCTCATATTTATAATTACACTACAAAACACTACATTTTTCTCTCATGTTTAATTGAATAATATTATTTTATACATTTATCATTACAGAACTATCCCCTCTCTACTCACAATCAATTCAACAAATATTAAAAAATAAATAGGGACAAAAAAGTTTTCCTAAATTTACAAAAAAATGAAAAATCACTATATTTTCTCTCTCCATCCTATAGTTTACACTCACAACCATTCAAAATATCATCCTATAATTTACAAACTTTCCTCACATAAATATAGAGGATGAGTTGGGAATGCTCTCAATATGGATAAACCTAATTGAGTCAGGTTTTAAACTTAAAACCTTAAAAGATCCTAAATTTTAAACAATCAAATTATACTATTGGACCATAATACCAATTTATAATTATAAATGGAGATCTTTTTAACGAAATTTGTCTTTAATATGAGCATATATTAACTAAAATTATTCAGCGCCATGGTCCATTTGATATTTTAATAAATGCATTCTGTTAAATTAATGTGTAAAAGAACATATTTTAGGTTTGAATCCGTTTGTTATCCGTAGTGGCTTAAACACTTCTAATTTGTTAAAATTAATCATATTTTGATTTCCTAAATGCCAAATATGTTGCAATACTTATTTACTTCAACCTTTGGCAGCATAACCTCAAAAATATTTTTTCAGATTTTTTTTCATCAACTATTTAATTAGAACATCTAATATAATTTTATTCCTTTGTAAAAAAATTTTAATGACATTATTAATCTCCTTGATCAGTAAAAACTTATTTCCCTTATAATTTGTTTGGTTTCATATAACATCTTTTATACAAGCATCACCACATACCACTTATCTCCACCGTCCACCATCATTTTAACGCAACAATGAACTCTGATAATCATTTTTGTCGGAAATGTTCGAACTCTTATAATTTAGTCAAGAATTAAACACAGGGGAGCTTCACAACAAGCACATATTGATTTTTGTTACATCCATAGGCACACGCATAAATTATGGATTTGTTATGTTTATTGATATAACATTAATCTTTGTTAAAAATAAGTTAATTATATGCAGGGCCGGTCATGAGGATTTTAATGTCTCGGCCAAGCTGAAAGAAAAAGGCCATTAAACACTAACAAGTAACGAATCTTATAAACTAATTTTTTAAACGAATATTAACGTTATAATACTAAATATATCAAAAAATACATTACTAAAAAACAAAGTGTGTAATTTGTGAACCTCTCCAAGGAAAATTAAGACTCAACAATTACTAATTTAGGGATAAACAATTGTCATTTGCCAACAAAACATAATTGCTATTTTAAAAGACATAATTGCTAACAATACAATCTAATTTATGGCTCAACAATTAACAAAACATCAAATATATGGCTAAACTAAAATAATAAATTTAAGGCTAGCATCAGATCTGAAAAATAATACTAATAAAACGTACATTAGTGATTTGGTGGTGCCCTATTGTGGACTAGATGGTGGACTAGGTGGTCGGTTACTCGATGGTCAACTACTCGACCATTCCCCCGCCCGTCACTACCTTGTTTCTTTTTTATTTTATTTTTTGTTTTTATTTATTTTACTTTAAATTTGGGCTCAATAACTCAATAAATTATACGAGTAGTTGCATACTTGATCTATGGTCGTGTGGATTAAAAAATTATTTGGACCCAATAATTATAAAGTTTTAGAATCCCATATTTTTTATAGGTTTCATATCTTTAAATATATACGTATAAAATAATTTTAAAATATTTTAGGCCCTCGGAAACGCGAGCCTTGCCCGGTGGTGCAACCCACCCACCAGGGCTACGTCGTGGTACGCGACATGTGACCTGAAGGCAGTCGCGTACCGCGATGGTCCCGGGAAAAGTCTATAAATAGAGGCTTCAAGCCTCTCATTTCACACACACATTTTCTCACACTCTTTCTCTCTCTAACATCTCTCTGAAAAAAATACCTCGATAAACGTACCGACCACCTCGTTTTCCGTTACCATAAAAACTACGACATATTACCTCGCAATCCGTGCCATAAACCGACGATACCCCAAAGTACCAACCACAATATCTCGAAGTACGTGTCGACCCGGTACGTCCTGACATTCCACCTCGAAGTACGTCCCGACCCGAGACGATCCAACGTCCCACCCGAGACGAGCCGACGTTCCGCCTCGAAGTACGTGCCGATCCGAGACAACCCCGACAACCTGCCTCGAAATGCATGCCGACAAGACTTGAAGACCGGTGTGTCTCGATTGCGTGCCAAGGAAGTGCTGATTAAGATTTTCGATATACGTGCCAGCGTTGAAGTGCTGCTCGTGAGTTTAGAAAATAATAAAGCCAAACAAGGTAGACATAATGCCCGAATAAAATATTAATGAAATAATAAAGGCTTAGACCCTAGTCAAGGGTATAGTCAATACCTCGAAAATGAAGAAAAGAAAAGCAAAGAAATTATATAAAGAGAAATATAAAAATATAACTATTGGTTATAGATAAAGCAAAATTATTATTTAAATGATTTTAGATAATAATAAAAGAAAGAAAATGAAATCATCTTTATTAATAAATAAAGATAGAAATATTATTTGAAAGCATTTTGAATAATAAGTAAAAGAATGAGAATATATATATATTGTTTATATGATTCATATAAACTAAATAATGAATATATATTATTTATACGTTTTTGAAAACGTAGATTTTAGAAAAGAAACATGACGGACTAAAGGTCCGAATCTGAAAATAAAAGATATATGAGTTGAACTATAGATTCAAACATAATATAAAAGAAAAGGAAAACATGGAAGTAGAAAAGAGTTATAGTTGATAATATTATTTAAGTTATTATTCTTAAATAATAAGAAAATAAAAAGATACGTTTCGTAATGAAGAAGAAATGCAGAAAAAGACAACAAGTTAAACTAGAGGTTTATCTTGTGAAAGAAAAGTAAATAAGTTAAAAGAAGAATATTAACTTGAAAAAGAAAAGAAAGAAATAATATTTTAAACCAAGGTTTAAAATAAAGAAAAGATGTTTTGAACTAAAGGTTCATAAAGAAATTTAAAATCGAGGTAAAGATTTTACAAAAGAGACTAGAGGTCTTAAGCCGGATTGTATATCCGACTAACAAAAAGTTATACTCGTACTATAGGTGCGAGATAACAAAGAAGAGGGAAAGACCCTCGGACAGTGTATTGAAGCTGCTTCAAAAGAGAAGGCTATACTCGTACTATTGGTACGAGATAGCAAGGGAAAGACCCTCGGACGGTGTTGAAGCCGATCCCAAAGCGAAAAGGTGAATACGCACCCAAACTTTTATAAACTTGTTTTCAAATGAGTCAAACATGTTATATGAAAATTGTTTACAAGGAACTATGTGTTCCTAAAACCGTTATAAATAAGAGTATAAGCCTAGCCCTCAGGCTGTGGTATACGTGTGTCTGGATCCTTACATAGGTGGTACTACGCAGTGGGCACGCCGCACCACCCTTGGTCGTTGGTCGCTCTCCTGCAGGGAGTACGACTGTTGTGTATATTTACGGGTACTTAACTAAGTCGAACGCTGCGGTGTTTGCTGAGGTGACCTAGTGTAGCGGCTCGAATTAATAAATGTGTTATTTAACTTTGTTATTCCTAAGCCATGATGGGCCGAGGCAGGCGTAGCCTCGAGGGTAGAGATGGCTCATTGTTTTAATTATTTTAGCGTCAGCATATTCACCAACATATCGCTGACGTATTTTCTAACATTTCAGGTGATTAAAGTATCAAGAATTGGAGCAATTCATAAAGTGGATGTTCGCAAGGTAGAGATGACTCATTGTTTTAATTATTTAAAAGATTATAAAATATGATTTGTAAAATCAAACGAGGTTTATAAATAAAACGCTCGGATATTTATTATCCGAAAAGCTTTTCAAGTAAATTAAATATTGTTACACAAGTAAAGATTTATTAATAAAATGTTTCAAAAGAAATATTAATATTTTAATTATAAATAAAGCTTCATAAGTAAATTAATATTTCAAAATACTTTTAAAAGACTTCCGCTAAACTCTGATACATTTACAAAACTGGTACCAACTGTTAGTCACATGCCTAGGCCATAAGTCGGGGTGTGACACCATGGAACTCTCTAAACATGAATTAGAAACTAAACTACTTACAATATAAAGAAGACTAGTAAGCATTAAAGGAAAGTAGTATAATCAAGGACTATAATGATTCCTCCATGTAGCCTTGCCTTGTAGCATATCACCTCAACCGACCATGGCCGGAGAAGATGAAAGCCTAAGGAAACAAGGGGTGCATATTATGTATATGTTGTACCAAAGGATTTAATTAGTAAGTAACAAAACAAAATTAAAGAAAGGTTCTTGTTTGATTGTTAAGAACCTTGAAGGTATGAAGATATAATCTTTGTTTAGGAGAGAAAGAAGTGAATGAGCAAAGGTAAAATGAAAGAGATGAGCTTGTATATATAGGGTAGTGGTCAAAGTTAATTTCCATGGTTTATATCAAGACTTGCATGTGTTTAAAAAGGTTAAACAAGTCAAATAAAACAAGGATTTGTCTCCCCCCTTCCCCCAACTTATCGTCAGGAGGTGGTGGTGTTCTCGCCCCAACTTTTAACCCACTACACATTGTCTATATTAGATGAGAAATTTTCAACTTTACTCATTAGTTAAGCTAGTTAAAATAATATATTTTTAAATAGAGTAAACTGCGATTTTCATCCTTGTTGTTTGTCTAAATCTGTGGTTTTAGTCTAATAGTTTCAAATTTACGATTTTCGTCTATGTGGTTTCAATTCAGTTGCAATTAAACCCGACTCCACTAACTTAGTTAGGTCTGGTCGTTAAACCCATCAGTGTGCCCCTCAAGTGAGGGCCGGTCTTGCATTTTTCTTCCCAAATAAACCACTGCCTAATTCACAATCCCCATCACATAAGGGGTCGAGGTGTATTTGAGAAAAAAAAAAGACAAATTTGCTCCTCACGTGAAGGGCACGCTGATAGGTTTAACGACGTGACTTAACGGGGTTGGTGAGGTTGGGTTTAATTAAAAGTAAAATGAAACCACAGGGATTAAACTCAAACATTTGAAACTGTTGGACTAAAACCGCATATTTGAACAAAATACAGGGACGAACCCACAATTCACTCTTTTAAATAAGTAGAAAAATGTGAACTTTTATTTATTCTCCTCGTAAGAATGGCTAAACATTTATGTTATTGTGGATTGATTTCTTTTGAGAACCGCTTTGAGTTTTAAGAACTCGAAATAACTCAACGTAACAATTTTTTTTTGAATTTTTATTATACATGTGTAATACGTAAGTGTAAGTAATTTACAAAAAATTACAGTATTTTTTTACACACCGAATCGACTTATTACACATGTGTAACTAACATTCAAACTTGTGTAATCGTCAAAAAATACTTATTCTCTCTCCTGCTTAATTTTTTAATCAGATTTATTCTCAATCACATATTCCATATTCATTTAATTAAATGTGTGGTCCATATTGAGTTCTTAAAGTTCTTACAACTCATCAAAGTTCTCAAAATATCCCTCCCCATGTTAATGTTTAAATAAGCATGTTATGTTTTGGCTGAATAGTAAGGGGGGAAAGTTATTATAAAAAAGGAATATAAATTGGATGTGGCTCAATGGTGGAGCACTCACTTTACAAGTGAGAGGTAGGGGGTTCATACCTCACCATCACCAATTTATATGAGAGATATGAGGGATGACTCTGGCTTGCCAGGGTTCGAGTCCTGATCTCACTCGGTTTTACCGGCTCCTCGCTGTCGTTTCATTTGGCGGGCGTGGGGGTCGGGTTTTATCTGGTGAATCCCTCAATAGGTGGACCGCTATGGGCTCCGTCCGTCCGGAATAGTGGCCGGCTCGGGATACCTTTAGCCATTGGGGGACGCGTATGGAGTACCCGGCGTTACTTAGTTGGTCGTTAAAAAAAAGGAATAAAACTGAGAAGAATTATAGCCACAAAAAAATCATTTAAAAAAATAATGTAAAATTAATAAAAAATCATACCTCAAAATTTAATAAAAAATAAAAAATTTAAAAACGCAAAATGTTTTCACCGTCTTCTTCGTTCTCACAAAAAATAAACTCGAAAAACACACAATGTTGAGGAAACAACATCATTGTGTCTTTTTTATTTATCATTGTGTTTTTTCTTTATTTTCGTTATTAATTGTATCTTTTTCCTTGATATTGTGTTTTTTTTCTTGATATTGTGTTAAATTACTCAACATTATGCTAAATTTTGTTCAGCATAGTTTTAAATTTTGCGACCTTCGGTGTATTTATTATTATGTTGTTTGTTTATTTCTTCTTTGAATATTTTTTCTTGACATTGTATATTTCTGTCGTTTTTTTTTTAACGGGAATGACGAGGGAAACATTTAGTTTTTTAATTTTTATTTGTTTTTTATTTGTATTTTGAGTTATGATTTTTTTATTATTTTTTAAATATTTTGTAAGAATAAATATAAGGATATGTATATTTATGTATGGCCTTCATGATCATTTATATTATAATAGATCAAAGTTAATTAATTACCTTATTATTATATTAGCTAGGTAATTGTTGATGGACCAAATTACCCTTTCTTGCTAATCAAGGGTTTATATATATATATATATATATATATAATATATATATATATATATATATATATATGGAGAGACTAATTAACATCATTGAACATAACCTAAACCTCACATATAATTCGTGACCCTCTCTCCCTCTATATTATTCGGTTTCTCAAGAACCCTAATCCCCATAACTAATATACATCCTAAAGGGGAACCCGACCAAGCTGACTGTCATGTCATCTGGATCGTTCTTATCAGCCGTGGCCTCTCTCTCTCTGCTGTGGCATGTATGTTTTAGTTGTAGGTTTATCATAATATTCATGTTTTCTATTATATACATGAAGAACTGATTAACATGTGGTATCAAGATCGATGTTGATTAATCAGTTCTTCATGTCTTCCATTAACTCAGGATCTAAACCGGAAGACATGGACTAAAATCTGATAAACCCTAACAATTTTCGGATCTTTTACTATTTCGTTTTATTTTATTATCATTACTAAAACCCGAATATAAGAAACCCTAACAATTTTTTGGTTTTAAAACTCGTATCTGATATAAACTGAAGGATTTCGAAATCTGATAAATTAATGATCTCCGTGTTCATGACAGTTTTTCGAAAACCCGATATAATCTGGTTCAAGATCCGGATTGTTATAATGTTTTACTAAATTTTTATTAATATTTAGACCAAAATATTTCGAATTATGCAAAACTTAATAAAGGAATTACTTTGAAAATAATCAAATCTTGGATAAACAAACAATCCCTAAGAATTCAGATCAAACATGATTAACTGTTCTTTAACTTATGGGTGTATGTGTTTACGGTTAAAACAGTTTTCGGAGAACACTGAGTTTCCGAAAACGCTAAAACCAGAAAACGCATCAAACCAGAATATCATCGATCCACGCTAATAGGTTGTTTGTGATGTGTGCTGCGCGTGCGGTTAAATATGAAAGAGATGGAATGAGTAGCTTTTGCACAAGATCGTGTTTTAAATCTATAAAAGTGATTTCTACAAAGACTAAACACACACAAAATAGGCAAGTTTACCTATCGTATATGTAGAATAGTATTGGTAAGAACCAAGTATCGATCCGTGGACACAAATGTTTCTAATAATAAATCGTGGTTTTGCTTTAATCGGAGGTTTTGATCATTTTGGGGTTAATTTTGAACTTTTTATAAATGTAAATACTAATATATAATATATAGGTGACCAAGATAAGAGATTCTAAACGAGTTGTTCAATTATGTGAAGGTTACCATCTAAGATCAAGAATTCACTCCATTTTAACATTGATAAATAATATTTAGATATATGATAAACTTGCCATAGTAATATATGATAGATAGCTCCTTAAACCTTAAGTGAGCATCTTTGGCACTAAGGAGATAGCATGCGCATTTTAAAGTCCACCCTTTCCTAATGTCATACCATCTCAATGATGTCAATTTAAGTTGGCAAGTAGTTTCGTAAAGTAGAAAGATTAGGATTGACTTCGATTTCTCAAATACCAATTCTAACAACTTCGGGTGGTTATAGTTCATCACACAACCTCCCCTTGGTTGATTTATGTAGGTTATAATTACACATTCCGTTAACATATGATTTCTTTAACTAATTTGATATGCTAAGCAGAGCCATTTTCGGATTACCAAGGTTTAGAGAAATACATCATAACTTATATCTCATCATTTCTAAGTACAATATAAGGATCCATGTTTCGATAATGTATCAAAGTATTTTTATCTTTCAAGAACATGAATCGATCATGAACGATTGCCAATAGAATTGACAACCACCAACTTTGAATTAGTGTTTTAAGATGGTGAAACATTTCTCATCAAAAGATAATTGTAATATAACCATGTACTTACTAGACTACATCACATGTCTTGATTAATTATCAAGTAAAACAAAGCTTCTGCATAGATTTTAGATGGTAAAAGGAGTTTAGCTCATAATGAGCATGATGATAAACATTAAGATGAATGATGATAACAAATACATGATTAAACTTGGAATAATCTAACCAATTGTAGATGAATCTTCCTTCTTAATGATGGTAATGATGGTTGATGATGATGGTTGATGGTGATGACCTCTAAGCCTTCACACTCTTCACTAGATCTTCAATGAGAGTGTTAGTGTGTGTTTTTATAAGTGAAAACCTAATAGAACTCTTTTCAAGGCACACTCTTCAAATGACACAAGAGCCTCTATTTATAGGCAATCTGGAGTGTGAGGCACGGCCCCGTGGTTGGTGGGCACGCCCCTGTGTATTTTTATGACATGTGCCAGATTTATTTTGTCTTTTCTGAAAGGTGGCCACGACCCCGTGGTTGATGGGCACGGCCCCGTGGTTTTTAGTGACATGTGCTAATTCTTCTTTGTCTTTTCTGTGTTCTCGTCCACGGCCCCGTGATTGGTAGGCACGGTCCCGTGCTTTTGCTTTCAGATTTTGTCTTTTCTTGTGTTCAGAAGCATGGGGGCGTGTTTCTTTGTTTTTCTTGTGTTACAAATAAGGGTTATGGCATTTAATCTCATATTGCGAGAAATCCAAGAATTTCTGGGGACACTAGCACAAGCAAAAATGGTGGAAAAGTCTACTGTTTGAAAGAGAGTAAAACAACCCGAAATCCCAGGAGCTAATCCAAAATCACCTACTCGATTGACAAGCATAGCTTTTATAGATGCTTTATATGTTTTTCTTCGTCTTTTTGCTCGTTTCTTTGTTTGGGGCTTGGTTTCACATGAAATTATGTTTTATTATGATAAGTAGTCTTTTATGCTATGTTATTTGATAGAAATTGCAGTTTTTAGAGATTATTTGATGCCGAAAAGATGTATATTTCTATGTACATCAGTTTGCTATTAACTAAACCAAGGTTTTGTAAATACTTATAATATAAACATACATGTTACTTAATTTTTTACAAAACATATAAAAGGTTTAACTTGAATAAATGATGATGTACACTTCTGCCCAAAGGTGATGTGATACATCTAACATATTATTCAAGTCTAAATACAAGCTGTGTTAGTTTAGCTTAAACATGATTTAAATGTATCACTTCTGCCCAAAGGTGATGCGATACATCTATATCAAAGCAAAACTAACTCGTACGTAATTAAAATGGTTGTCTCACTTCTGCCCAAAGGTGATGTGTTACAATTGTTTTGCACATATACTTAAATAAAATTAATTCTGCCCAAAGGTGATTTATCTTTTATTTAAGTAGAATTTTATTAATTATATTAGTCTATTATTTTGATGTTAACAATAGACATTTATTATCACATCTTCATAATTTAAATAGTTCTTATCTATGCTTGCATTAGTTTAAATTGCCCCTAGTTCACTCTAAGTTTCTTCTAGTTTAGTATCTTAACATTCTCATATAAATTCCAATAATAGCTCCAAATGGTGGAATCACATCATTAACTGGAGATAACTTTGCTGCCTGGAAGGACTCTCTTATGCTTAATCTCGCCATCCTGGATTTCGGTTTTGCTCTAAACGAGGATGAACCTCCAGCACTAATCGCTGAAAGCACTCTTGCTCAGCACTTATTGTTAGAAAAATGGAAGATATGTAACCGCATGTCTTTAATTCTTATGAAAAACTCCATTAGCATGTCCATAAGAGGATCCATTCCAAACTATGAAAATGCTAAAACCTATTTGGCTTCTGTGGAGGAACAATGATGTGGTGTTGCGCGTGTGATTAAATAAGAAAGGATGGGATGATTTGCTTTTGCACAAGATCGTGTTTTAAATTTATAAAAGTGATTTCTACAAAGACTAAACACATACAAAATAGGCAAGTATACCTATCATAAATGTAGAATAGTATTGGTAAGAACCAAGTATCGATCCGTGGACACAAAGGTTTCTAATAATAAATCGTTGCTTTACTTTAATCGGAGGTTTTAATCATTTTGGGGTTAATTTTCTTCAAACTTCTTATAAAATATAAATACTTATATATAATATATAGGTGACCAATATAAGAGATTCTAAACGAGTTTTTCAATTATACGAAGGTTACCATTTAAGATCAAGAATCCACTCCATTTTAACATTGATAATTAATATTTGGACATGTGATAAACTTGCCATAGCAATATATGATAGATGGCTCCTTAAACCTTAAGTGAGCATCTTTGGCACTAAGGAGATAGCATGCGCATTTTAAAGTCCACCCTTTCCTAATGTCATACCATCTCAATGATGTCAATTTAAGTTGGCAAGTAGTTTCGTAAAGTAGAAAGATTAGGATTGAC
This sequence comes from Bidens hawaiensis, assembly GCF_021521415.1. NCBI lineage: Eukaryota > Viridiplantae > Streptophyta > Magnoliopsida > Asterales > Asteraceae > Bidens > Bidens hawaiensis. The sequence goes on from NW_027491637.1 coordinate 646,163, forward strand.
TTCGATTTCTCAAATACCAATTCTAACAACTTCGGGTGATTGTAGTTCATCACACAACCTCCCCTTGGTTGATTTATGTAGGTTATAATTACACATTCCGTTAACATATGATTTCTTCAACTAATTTGATATCCTAAGCAAAGCCATTTTCGGATTACCAAGGTTTAGAAAAATACAACATAACTTATATCTCATCATTTCTAAGTACAATATAAGGATCCATGTTTTGATAATGTATCAAAGTATTTTTATCTTTCAAGAACATGAATCGATCATGAACGATTGCCAATGGAATTGGCAACCACCAACTTTCAATTAGTGATTTAAGATGGTGAAACATTTCTCATCAAAAGATAATTGTAATATAACCATGTACTTTACTAGACTACATCACATGTCTTGATTAATTATCAAGTAAAATAAAGCTTCTTCATAGATTTTAGATGGTAAAAGGAGTTTAGCTCATAATGAGTATGATGATAAACATTAAGATGATTGATAGTAATAAATACATGATTAAACTTGGAACAATCTAACCAAATGTAGATGAATCCTTCTTCTTAATGATGGTAATGAGTGTTGATGATGATGATTGATGGTGATGATCTCCAAGCCTTCAAACTCTTCACTAAATATCCAAAGTGAGTGTTAGTGTGTGTTTTTATAAGAGAGAATCGGATAGAAATCTTTTCAAGGCACACCAAATGAGTGCAACATGAGCCACTATTTATAGGCAATCTGGATAGTGTGGCACGACCCCGTGCTTGATGAGCACGCCCCCGTGCATTTTTATGACATGTGCCAGATTTGTTTTGTCTTTTCTGTGAGGTGGCAACGGCCCCGTGGTTGGTAGGCACGGCCCCGTGCTTTTTAGCGACATGTGCTCAATTCTTCTTTATCTTTTCTGTATTCTCGTCCACGGCCTCGTGCATGATGAGCACGGCCCCGTGTTTTTGCTTCCAGATTTTGTCTTTTCTTGTGTTAGAAGCATGGGGGCGTGTTTCTTTGTTTTCTTGTGTTTTCTTCTGTTTTTCTTCGTCTTTTTGCTTGTTCCTTCGATTGGGGCTTGGTTTCACCTGAAATTATGTTTTATTATGATAAGTAGTCTTTTATGCTATGTTATTTAATAGAAATTGCTGTTTTTAGAGATTATTTGATGTCGAAAAGATGTATATTTTTATGTACATCAAACAATTCAAAGGAACATCTAAGGCGCATGCTAGTACTCTTATTCTCAAGCTGGTGACTACTAAGTACGATGGAAGGAGTGGTATTCGTGGGCACATTATGATGATGAACGACATGGCCCATAAGCTGAAGGGATTAGACATGGAGATCAGTGATGGTTTTTTGATGCACTTCATCATGACTATTTCGGTCAAAAATTAACAAAGTAACTTTTGATCAAATTAGTACGTGAGGTAGAGTGCTTGATTCACTTCATCATTACTTGGCCCTTAATCCTAGCGGTTATAACTCGTTCCACACGTTTTATGTAACCACCAACCGTGTATTTCGTATGGAGTAAATCAACAATTAATATCTGCAATTATAAATCAACACCAAGAGAGAAATATCTATTTATTAGCATTAATACTCAGGATACTAAACTTATATGAGAATCCTGAACATATTCGGGATCTCGAGCATATTTAGGATCCTGAGCTGATCCAGGATCCTGAGCTGACCACATATCCGACTATAAAATTTGGGCCCTAACAATGACCTCTCTTCCAGCTGCCTATGAAGCTTTCAAGATCAATTACAACACCCAGAAGGACAAACGGACTATGAGTGAGCTGATTGCTATGTGCATGCAAGAGGAAGAGCGTATGAAGATGGACAAACCTGAAGTTTCTTACCTTGCCACCAGTTCCAAGAAGAGGAAGAACACTAATCCAAGAAAGGAGTTTGCTAAAGTTCAAAAGACTAATACAGGTGCCTAAACCAGCTCTCTGAACTCCACTGGAAAGCCTTTCTGCAAATTCTGTAAGAAGTACATTCATAAGCAGAAGGACTATTCAGACTTTAAGGAGTGGCTAGCTAAGAAAGGTAATGATCTCTTTATGATACTTGAGTCCTATAATTTAACTGTTCCTGCTAATACATGGTGGTTTGATTCTGGTTCTATGGTTCATGTGACCAATTCTACTCATGGATTCCTTTCAATCCGAAAGCTGGAAAGAAACCAAAGAACACTAAGACTGGGGAATGTTAAAGAGCTTGAAGTCAAGGCTGTGGGAACTTTACAATTAATAATGAAAAGTTGTTTTTGTATTAAACTTTATGATGCCTTATATATTCCTGAGATTACTCGGAATCTTGTATCAGAACCAAAGTTAGACATGGACGGTTTTGATGTTTCTAATGGTTGTGGCAAACTTATTATTTCTTTAAATTCTCAAGTGTTTGGTTATGGATTTTTGGATGGGGGTCTTTATAGATTAGAACTAGATGATAATTTTTCTAAATCTTTGTTGTCATATAATATTAATGAATCACTCACAAAGACTAAAGAGAAACGAGACTTAGAGACTTCTTCTATGTTGTGGCATCAACGTTTAGGCCACATCTCACGAGACCGGTTAGCCCGCCTCGTGAAGATGAAGTCTTACCACATCTCGATTTCACCGATTTTGGAACATGTGTCAAATGTCTTAAAGGCAAAATGACATCAGCAAATAAGAAAGGCGCCACTAGAAGCTCTAATTTATTAGAACTCATTCATACTGATATTAGTGGTTCTTACCCCATTGCTGGCATAGTTGGACATACTTCATTTATAACTTTCATTGATGATTATTCCCGATATATGTACCTGTATCTCATTAAAGAAAAATCTGAATCTGTAACAACTTTTAAAGATTATAAAACTGAAGTTGAAAAACAATTAGATCGTGTAAGGCCCCGTTACTGGTGCCTCACTTTGGACGTTGGATTTACTCAAAAACACAGTTCTATATATCAGAGTTAATTAAAACTTTCGCGGAATATTAAAAAATTTCATAAACATTACAATCACATCCTTAACCTTGTGTTTAACGAACATATTGTCTTTTAAATCAAAAACATTAATTAAAAACGTCTTAGGTCTTCAGATGCCAGACTCTTATTCTTATGCCATGTGCCCCCGCTCAAGCCAGTTGTCTCATTCTACTCACCAGCGTGCATACTAAAAGTCAGCTACGCTGAGTGAGTTCTAGTTAATCATACCACATACAACATATTCATAACTACATACTTTCGTACATGTTTCGGTCAAAAATTCACAAAGTAACTTTTGATCAAATTAGTACGTGAGATAGAGTGCTTGATGGTAAAACGAATGAACACAGTGATTTGATTACGAGGAAAAAACACTTGATTATGATAATCTCTAGCACAAAAAAAACCCCCGGACGGTGAAAACTATCACCGTCACTTTTATTAATAGTAAAAGGGTGATTACAAGTGGTGGAGATGATAGAATATCGAGAGCTAAGTGTTACAGTGATTGCTAGTAGCTAAGTAGTGAGAGTGTGTGTTCCAAATGATTCTATCAGCTCATTTAAATAGAGAAAGTTACAACTGAAATCTCGAATAATCCGGAAACCCTAGACTAATTCTCCGAGTATCCCGGAACTGAAAGAGTCTTCCAATATAGCCGTTGGGGCACTCTTATTTTGAGTATATCCTTTGAGAGTTACTCACCAAACGTGGTCCCACACGTGCTAATATTAACTATAAGTGCGAGATTTAGCATAATAGTCAATATTTGACCATTAACAATTACTTGGCCTTTAATCCTAGCGGTTATAACTCATTCCACATGTTTTATGTAACCACCAACCGTGTATTTCGCATGGAGTAAATCAACAATTAATATGTGCAATTATAAATCAACACCAAGAGAGAAATATCTATTTATTAGCATTAATACTCAGGATACTAAACTTATCTGAGAATCCTGAACATATTCGGGATCCCGAGCAAATTTAGGATCCTGAGCTGATCCAGGATCCTGAGCTGACCATAGATCCGACTATAAAATTTGGGCCCTAACAGTAATGTTTCATACTTTCATACTTGCATAACTGTACCTTACGTTTTAAAGAGCATTACGCCCTATAACCTTCGCATATATTATTAGGGTATGCAGCCCTTTAACCTTCGCATATATTATTAGGGTGTGCAACCCTTTAACCTTCGCATATATTATTAGGGTATGCAGCCCTTTAACCTTCACATATATTATTAGGGTGTGCAACCCTTTAACCTTCGCATATATTATTAGGGTATGCAACCCTTTTAACCTTCACATATATTATTAGGGTATGCAACCCTTTAACCTTCGCATATATTATTAGGGTATGCAACCCTTTAACCTTCCCATATTTTATTAGGGTATGCAACCCTTTTAACCTTCGCATATATTAATAGGGTATGCAACCCTTTAACCTTACCGTACATTTCATTATTATCTCCATTATCACATCCATACATTCAATATCATACATATCATAGTCGTACATACTTCCTTATTCACATACACATATCATACATACTACACTATACTTGCCTCAAACAATACTTGCAATACCCGAAGGTCGTTCACGTACTGTCAAGCATACATTCATAACTATCACATTCGTCATTAAGACATACACTTACCATTTAAGGTAAGTGTATTAACATTCACATCGAGTATGCGCACAGCCCCGAAAACATAACAAGGAAATGGGGCTAAAAACTCACCTGAATGCGGCTACGTTCACCGTTTATGGTAATCCCTTACTTGAGCTGTGCACGACTAACTGTATAACAATTACACGTATCAATTAACTATCACTACACATATCGTCTTTCTTGTTTAATTATAATTCTCGACGGACAGGGGTCCGGGGGCAGCGCCCCTGGCAGCGGCGTTCTAGGGGCGGCAACCCCTAGCGGGGTCCAAGGGGCAGAGCCCCTGGCTGGGGTTAAGCTGCCAGGTCAGCTTGAAAAATTTTATTTTCATTGACTGTCTTAACGTATTTTCCATTAGGATTTTAAATTATTATTTTATTTTAGCATTCTAGCACTTTATCTCTTAGGTCCTTACATTATATACCTTCACACGTATGCACGTATAGGTATACATATACAGGCCGCCATGTATCCGGGTCTCCAGTTAAACGAACTGAGATATAAGCGAACTTAGATATAAGCGAACATAGGTATAAGCGAACTTAGATATTAGGCGAACTTATATGTACGAACTTAGATGTAAGCAACTTAGATATCCGGCGAACTTATATATAAGCGAACTTAAATATCCGGCGAACTTATATATCAGTGAACTTAAATATCAGGCGAACTTTACATCCGGCGAACTTAACATAGGCGAACTTGGCTTGCTGCGAAATTAGCTGCGGGCGAAGTTATATGGCGAAGTTGCCCAGCAGCAGTTGCGGGTTTGATTCTAACCCCATAAACACCTCTGTTTCAACATGTAAACTTTTGATATGATACTAACCAATCTCATAAACATTCCCAAGGTCATTCTCGGATAAGAATCGGCCCGAAAAAGCATAAAGTTTGGACCTTTAAGCTAAAAACGTTCAATACTAGATCTAAGGTTTATTTTAAACGAGTCGTGCCTAGCCGTGGGTTTATTAGGTTCGTTTTAACATCAAGTTTGTTACTTTATGTGGTCGCGGTTTGCTTGGTTATCTTGTATCTTGCTTGTGTATTAAAGATCTAATAATGTTTAGCTTGACTTTTGGCCTCGGATCTCGTTTCTCACTCACGGTCGTATATAAGGTGGTGTGTGTGTGTGTTCTTAGGTGTGTAGGCAAATATGGAAAGATGGAAATGAGGATTAGGGTTTTAGGATGGTTTAAGGGGGGTATTTATATCCCTTAAAGCCCATGGACCTAAGGCCCATTACCCTTTACTCCACCTTAATTAATCCAAGTCCATAATCATTTCTTGTTTAATATTAATTAATCATTAACACATGACAACTTAACACAACTTTCTTTATTTAATATTAGAATATTCTAGGATGTTACAGATCGTCAAGTAAAAGTTGTCAGATCAGATAGAGGAGGTGAATATTATGGAAGACATACTGATGTGGGTCAGGCCCTTGGTCCATTTTATGAGTTTTGTAAGGGCCATGGGATCGTGAACCAATATACCATGCCAGGTACTCCTCAGCAAAATGGTGTCGCTGAACTATGGATATGGTACACAGTATTTTAGCCAACACTAATTTACCTCTATTTTCTCTGGACTGAAGCCTTAAAAGCAGCCATTCATATACTCAATAGAGTTCCTTCTAAGTTTGTCCCTTAAACTCCTTATGAACTTTGGACAGGAAGGAAACCGAGTCTTAATTATATGAAAGTATGGGGCTGTATTGCTGAAGCAAAACTTTATAACCCTTTCCTAAAGTAACGTGACCCTAATACTGTTACCTGCTTCTTTATCAGGTATCCTGAAAATTCAAAGGGTTATCGTTTCTATTGTCCTTCCCATGTCACTCGTATTGTAGAAACCAAGCGTGTCGTGTTCCTAGAGGATTACAAGATCAGTGGGAGCAGTACCAACCTTTATGATGAATTGCAAGAAATACAAGATGCGGGGGAAGACTCGTCGATTATTGTAACTTCGTTTATTCCTCTTGTACCCCATACAATTGAACCTTCTGCACCACCTTCTCCACACTCAGAACCCGTTATAACATAAAATGAAGGCACATCAAACACTCAAAACCAAGACAATGCTGAACCCGCTAATCAGCTTAGAAGGTCATCCAGGTCTAGAAGACCTACTAACTTTGATGATTATGTCACCTACTTGACTGAAGCTTACGTTGGAAAGCTTAATGATCCTATCTCTTATAATGAAGCCATGAGCAGTGATCAGTCTTCTGAATGGAATAAAGCAATGATTGATGAGATTGACTCCATGAGGAAAAATGACGTTTGGGATTTGGTAGAATTTCCCAATGGTGTGAAACCCGTAGGATGTAAATGGGTGTTCAAAAAAAAAACTTGATCAAAATGGGAACGTTGAATGCTATAAAGCGAGGTTGGTTGCAAAGGGCTACACTCAGAAAGAGTGAATTGACTATCAAGAGACCTTTTCACCTGTCTCTCGAAAAGATTCATTAAGGATCGTTATGGACCAAGTAGCTCATTTTGATTTAGAGCTGCATCAGATGGACGTGAAAACCGCTTTCCTTAACGGCACTTTAGACGAAGAGGTGTACATGAAGCAACCTGATGGCTTTAAACCTGAAGGTCAAGAACATCTAGTCTGTAAGCTCAAGAAGTCAATATATGGGTTGAAACAAACATCACGTCAATGGTACCTAAAGTTTGACGAAGTCATGAAGAAACAAGGTTTTGTAAAGAATAAAGTGGATCAATGCACCTACCTCAAAATGAGTGGGAGTAAGTTTACTATACTTGTCCTTTACGCAGATGATATTCTATTGGCAAGTAATAGTTTAGACATGTTGCATGAGTCGAATCGATTACTCTCGCATAACTTCGACATGAAGGATCTCGGAGATGCTTCTTATGTTATGGCATTGAAATTCACCGAAACAAACACAGAGGGATCTTAGGATTATCTCAAAGGGCCTACATTGACCATGTCCTTACTCGTTACAAAATGTAACTTTGTAACCCAACTGCAGCTCCTGTAGTTAAAGGAGACGTTTTCGGGGCATTCCAATGTCTGAAAACAGAGGTTGAAAAGGAGCAAATGAGATTGATACCTTATGCATCAGTAGTCGAGAGCCTTATGTATGCACAAGTTTGTACTCGCCCGGATATTGCTTATATTTCTGGAATGTTAGGCCGTTATCAGACTAATCCTGGCCTTGAACACTAGAAAGCAGCTAAGAAGGTGCTTCGATATCTTCAAAGGACGAAAGACTACAAACTGACTTATAGAAGAAGTGATAATTTAGAAGTGGTAGGTTATTCTGATTCTGACTTTGCTAAACGCAAAGATGACAAGAAGTCCACTTCGGGGTATATCTTTATTTTAGCAGGCGAGCCCATTTCATGGAGGAGTCATAAGCAACAGTTAATGACTACTTCCATTATGATGGCAGAATATATAGTTATTTATAATGCTACCTGCTGTGGAATGTTGCTTAAAAATCTGATTTCTGGACTCAAATTAGTCAATTCAATTCCATTTCTAGACCATTGAAGCTTTATTGTGATAATTCAGCTGCCGGTAATTTCTCAAACAATAACAGTTCAACTGGAGCTGGTTTATATCTTGATCAAAGTATTTGTTCGTGCGTGAACGGGTTGAGGAAAATAAACTTTGTATTGAGTATATTAGTACACATAATATGCTAGCGGATCCGATGACTAAAGGTCTCCCACCTAAAGTCTTTGAAGAACATGTTGCTAACATGAGATTTACTGAAGACCTTATTTAATTGCATATTGTACTTATTTACATTTTATTTAATAAAGTTTTCTCAATTTTGATTTTGTATGTCTCTTAATATGTTCTGCATGCGTAATGACATATAGACAAATTATTATACAAATCAAATATTTGAATGGCTTACTTATATAATTTTGATCATAACTACTTAGGTTTTAAACAAGGACTGCAGTATGATTAATGGGGGTCTTGAGCTGATGTTCAATTCAATAACTGTATTTCTCTGCTCCAGTTTGAATTTAAAGCTAAAATGAGTGTTAAAATTTGCAGACTAATCTAATGCTCATAATAAATTATTATTTGGCCAAGTGGGAGAATATAAGAATAAATATATGGATATGTATATTTATGTATGGCCTTCATGATCATTTATAATATATCAAAGTTAATTAATTACCTTATTATTATATTAGCTAGGTAATTATTGATGGACCAAATTACCATTTCTTGTTAATCAAGGGTTTCCCCTTGGGTGTATATATATATGGAGAGACTAATTAACATCATTGAACATAGCCTAACCTCACATATAATTCGTGACCCTCTCTCCCTCTATATTATTCGGTTTCTCAAGAACCCTAATCCCCATAACTAATATACATCCTAAAGGGGAACCCGACCAAGCTGAATATCATGTCGTCTAGATCGTTCTCATCAGCCGTGGCCTCTCTCTCTGCTGTGACAGATATGTTTTAGTTGTAGGTTTATCATAATATTCATGTTTTATATTATATACATGAAGAACTAATCAACATAATTTTGGAATTAAGTTAATAACAAAACAAGCACATTTTGATACGACTATATTTGTGTGTTTTCTCTTCGTTTATTATAGCGAGAATATTGAAACCCGAAATTCTTATGCCCGACGCAGCATGTCGAAAACATGTCAATTAGTGCACTAAAAAATAGTTTTTTCCCCTTGCGACGTGCATGTATAATTAACGTAACATTTAAAACTCTACCTATTATAAAGCTATAACTATTTGCATATTTAAAGCCGAATTAAATATTATAATTTATGTATTAATTATAAAATGAATAGTGCGTCGTATATACACGATTAATCAGGGTCAAAATAAAAATTAATTGTCAAGTTAGGAAAGTGATTTTGTAGTGTCACTAATAATCACAGTTTGAAAAATACGATTATATATTTATATCATCTACCACATACCCCTTCGGTTTTCACATTTTATTCAAAAAAGTTGTGACGAAGAATATGAAATTATGAATCCATGCGATCGCTATTACCATCCACACAACATATATAACGTACAAGTACAAACATGCTATTACGTATTATGTGATGTCACTGATTTTAATTTCTTCGTAAAAATGATATTATTGAGTAGCTAGTTATAACTCCAAACAAAGATAAAAATCCCAAATCTCACACCCTAGCTAGTTTCTTCACAACATAAAATTATGTACGTACTAACGATTACCATTACCATATCGTGTTAGTGTATACATATTATTTTAGTGGTTTAATTACCAATCATATATTATTTTCTTGAAATTTGTATAGTTTACACAAATTTGATTGTCGTAAAAATAATAATACCGGATTGATATCTTGTTGGAAGTTTTATATATATATATATAGGCACAACTAAGGGTGGCAATCTTGACCCAAACTCTTTCAAATGAGTCAATTTGAGTTGTTTTAAAAGTTAAATGAGTTGGTTTGGGTAAAAGGTTCTAAATAAATTGGTCAAAATTAGTCATTTGAAATTCCATCATTTTATTTTCGGGTCAAAATGGGTCGACAAGTTCAAAAAAATGGGTTGATGTGGGTTAGTGTCCTATGAAAATGTGACAGGTTTCGGATCGGAACGGGTTTTCGTACAAGACAGGTTTCGGCACGAAACGGGTTTCACATCGGAACGAGTTCGGTTTAGGTTTCAAGTCAACACGAGTTTTAACCCGTGACGTGTTGGGTTTTGGTTTCTTTTGTTTCTTTCTGGTCGATTCCGGACTCGTTTTTGTTCGTTTTTTCAGTTTTGTTTTTGTCCGGTTTGAATTCCTTTAGTTTCGTTTTGATTGATTTTTTCGATTTCGATTGATGTGGTCTGGTTTTGGCTTTTTGTTTCTTTGTTTCATTTTCGTCGATTCTTTCAGTTTCGGTTCGATTCTAGATGTTTTTTTTTATGGAACGAGGACAACGTATGAAACATTTTAGTGTTTTTACTTTTTTTGTTTATGATTTATATTTTAAGTTATAATTTTTTTTATTATTTTTGAATATTTTTTTGAGGGTTTTTGATCTTAATAGAAAATCCTTCAAAAAAATTCAAAAAAAATAATTAAAAAAATCATAACTTATATAAGTAAAAAACGAAAAATCTAAAAAAACTAAAATGTTTCCGCCGTTATTCTCGTTCAAAAAAAAAAATTTAATCCCGGTTTGACCCAAACCAAAACAACCATTTTTTTAATTGACTCGTTTTAACCCAAACTCATTTTGACCCATGACTCATTTCAACCCATGACTCGTTCGGCCCAACCCAACTCATTTACCACCTCTAGACACAACATATTCTTGACGGATTATGTTGTTTATATACCATGGTATATTAATATTATGTATTTATATAAAAAGAAAAAAAAAGAAAAGAAATCATTAGAGGTTTTTTCAACAACAAAGAAGACATTTATAAGAAAACATCTACCAATAAAAAACCCATTTGAACGACAGTTGTGAGCATAGAGGTAATGATCTTTAGGATTACTATTAGAAACATGGTATGTGCAACCGTAATTTTGTTCACAAGTAGCAAAAACCTATGTAGTCGTTCATTTGCGATTTTCAACAAGTTTTGTGGTCGTTCTTTTTTTACGTACTGATTTGCAATGGCTTGTATATTTTTTAGAAAACACTATTTCAAGAAATATACAAAAAAAAAATCCAAAAAATTATTGGAAATCTCATAAATAAATGCATGGTTATTACATGTAGGCCGTTAAAGGAAATAACTTTCAATCTAAGCGATGCCAATTTAAATTATAAATAATAAATTGAAATAGATATAATATAATCAATTATGAAAAAGTATCAAGTTTGATTTGAGCCTTCTCTCTGTTTAATCACATGCCATTCTTTCTACACTTCTCATCCAATATAGCATCAATCAGGAAATGGATAGCCTATGCTCATATGCTTGTTAACTTGTAGCTAAATTTGTACCCAAAGTCCCCACCTAGCTACCACACCTACTTTTAACATATATACTCACACATCCAAGTGTGTGTAACTGTGTGTATGTACCATAAGAGATAATGTTACAGGATCATCATCGTGAAAAATTTATTATGCAACATATATATAGAAGCATTTCTCAAGAACATGTGAAGAAACTGCAAACATGTTTTCTTTTTTCATATGGGAATAACATCAGAAACATACCATTGTCCCCTCTGAATCAAAGACTCTAAATCTAGCAACATTTAGGTTGTTCACTCGCTCTAGCTTGGTCTAATTAAAAACATGCATATTAATATTAATAATTAATAATTAATAATTACATTATACTTGTTACCTTGCTCACCATAAATTGGGGCAACACTTAACGATGAGGGTGGTGAGGATGAAGATGCCGGAAAACTTGGCACGTAAGTCTCTAGATAACTCTCGGTAATATTCGGGTTCATGCCAAGTGAGTTCGCAGATGGTTGGGTGATACTGGTCGTCAATTCGAAATTGTTTTCTTGGCTAATTAGCTTAAATGGGATTATGGGATGGCTATTGTGATCAAAATAGTTTAAGGATTCCAATGTGGGAATCTGATTATCAAAAACTGAAGATGGATTGACTATGAATGATGGAGGAAGGGGAGGGAGGTTAGAGGTGGGATCGATATCGAAGCACTTATCAAGATTGAGCAAAAGCGGTTGACAAACAGCCGGAGGTTGTGGTGCATGGACATGATCATCTTGATCATGGATCATGTAAGGTTGATATGGGCTTATGATAAGATTAGGGTAATTTGCATCAAATAAACCATCATAGTACTGATGATCAGTTCCGGTTGGAGGAACATGAATGTTGGTGGTTTTAGGGTTAGGAAAGGTGGTGGCAAGATGATGAGTAGATAGGTGACTATGAGCTAGAAGCTTCTTTTTTATGCTCGAGTTCCAAAAGTTCTTAACCTCGTTGTCTGTCCTTCCTGGTAAATGTTTTGCAATTTGCGCCCATCTATGTGTCAAGAAAAAACATATATTAAACTTTAATAAACCATGCTTATCAGTTGTCACTTATTTTCTTTAAAACTAACCTAACACAAAATTTTAATAAAATTTGGTTTCCAAAAGTTAAAAAGTTATTTTCTATCTACCGGTTTCCAAGAATTCGATGTAGATCGACTATGAGAGTGGCTTCTTGGGACGAAAAGCTTCCTCGCTTTAAATCTGGCCTTAGATAATTAATCCATCGTAATCTACAACTCTTGCCACATCTTTGGAGACCTACTTCAAAGATAATACATAAAGATTAAAAAAATTCATTATCACCCAAAATAATTATAAACATAAAAATAAATAGCTCATCATGATCTAGATCTAATATAATCTCTCTCTCTCTCTCTTTCAACAGACGTACAAAATGTATATATCTGCATGACGAATGAAAGATTGAAATATTCATGTCAGGGAGAGAAAGAGAAAGAGACCAGCAAGTTTAGGAACGGAGCTCCAGCAGCCATGGCCATGAGAAGTGATGTAGTTGATGAGTTTCTCGTCTTCTTCAGGTGACCACAACCCTCTTTTCACTTTCTGTTTGTTGCAGCAAGTGTGTCCTCCACCATGTCCCATTGATGCACCCAAGACAACACGTCTATACATGGCTTGCTATATATACTCACACACAGGCACTAACAGTCTATGATATTATAAGTCAGATGGATGATATTATAAATCAGACCGGCTGCAATATTGCAAAAGAGAGCTTGGTAAGCAGAGAGAGAGAGAGAGATGATGTAGTAGGGGAGGAAGATAGACCACGCCCTTATATATTTAGGGTCCTACTTTGTCTTCTTATATAACAAGCTGCTTTTCTCTATGTATGTATATATATAGTGATTATTTTTATTTGGAAAGTAGTCAAAACTTAAGCATATTCACGGTTTGGTTTTATCGGTTTTAAAGAAAATTTAGACCAAATTGTTAACTATGGTTTTGAGAAAACGAAAATAATCAAAATAACCAATTGACCAAAGAAATTATAAAAATAACGACGACATTTGAATGCGAATTAATTACCAAAATATCTTTAACTTTTTTCAAATGCGCCAACTCTTCACATCGTGCGTCATTTTGAAAAAAAAAACTAGTTTCCTTCTTCGGAGCTATATGGTGCGGCACATCGATTTCCAGCATGCACCATTTTCTCTTGTTGCGTCTTTTACTCTCGTTTTATCGTATTTAGCGTCATTTTACAAATAAAACACCCAAAAATAGTCATCTTTTTCTACGTCATCTTCTCATTGCCTCAAATGCCACCATTTCTCTTGCGCCTTATTTGTTTCTTGCATCAAAAGTACACGTGTCAAGCTTTGATTAAGTGGTAATTTAAAAAAGTTTTTATATGACTATTTTGATAATTCTTTAGTCAATATAGCAATTATGGTGATTTTCCCATTGAAAAATGACAAATCAAGCTGACTAAGTTGGTTGAGTCGCTTGAACTGGCTAGACGGTGTAATTAGTGGTTTTTGAGTTCTAGAAAGTGCATAAACCATAGATTCGCTTAATTGCTATTCCATCCAGACTACAAGAAATACTGCCTTTAGTGGCAACATTAATAGCAGCGACACGAAGCGATAGCGGCGACATTGAAAATGACGCTGCTATTAGTGTCGCCACTAATGGTCACGATCCGTGTGACATTTTGGAGAACTAAAACCAACCGTTGATAAGGGTATAGATAAACGGATGAGATAATTTTAACAAAGACATTTTCGCCACACCTTAAAATTCAAACCTTATCCCTAATTCGTTTTATCTCTACAACTCATACTCATTTAAAGAAGTCATCTCCAACTTCCACCTTGAAGCTCGTGACACCCACCACCATGAGACACCGTCAGCCACCGTCAAGATCCAAGCTCCGGCCACGGCCGCATCCACCTGCAACTTCAGCCACCATCCATGCTGTTTACCGTCTGTTGTAACTTTTAATGTGTTCATTATAATTTGTTTGTGTAATTTAAGAAAACGTGTTCATGTGGATGTGGTTATCTATTTTGTAACCTTGAGATGTTTTCTTTGTATATAACTAATCGAATTAATGTAGGAAACTGTTAATGTTAAATTTTGTAACTTTGATATCTGGACTTTTTAAGTAACCGGTTGTGGTGATGAAAAATTTCCGTCAAACTCTGTCTACTGCATTTTCCGGCGAATCTCCGGCAAGGCATTTGCGGTGACAAATGTCGCCACTATTGCTCAGGCATTAGCATTAGCGACGTAGTATCACTGGCGACACTTTTAGCGGCGATTTTAGGGGTCTTTAGCGGCGACAAATGGCGCAACTTTAAATCTATACTATATAATAAATAAAGGTTTTTAATGTCACATGACATCACATAAGATAGCTTCTTATAAAATTTTCTCACATCTCTCTCTTATTAAATGTATTTCCCTTTTTATTAATAGTTTTATATCTAACTCTTTTTTTCCTTCTTAATAAATTATTTTCTCTTTTTAATAATTATTTTTTAATTTTTACAAACATAGATATATTATTTAGTTTTAAATAAATATGTTGTATAAGTTATTAATATTAAGCTTTTATAAGTAACAAATTTTCACGTTGATTTAAATAAAATAATTAATTTCAAATAAAGAAATTTTAACTTTATGTTTGTTTTCCAATGAAGATTAATAAAAGTTAAAGTCAATCACTACTGATGGTTTGATTTGTTTTTTAGACAACCTGTTTTAACGCATGATAAGTGATGTGTTTCATTATCTAAATTTGAAATAAAAAACAAAACGAGACTACTAATTTTGATATGTAGGTTAAAATTACAAATATTGTATAAAAAAATATTTAGAGATTAATTTTCAACAACTTATTTTTCTGTATTGTGTAATATGTAATTTATTCTACCATATGTTATATCTTTATATTATTTGACATATTATTATCTAAACAAATTTATTTATTCTAACCCGTGTTCTATACGGGTCTTAAAGCCATATACCATTACACATGAGTGATCCTTACAAAATTTCCCCATTTCTCTCATGTTTTAAATGTATATTGCTTTTTCTTATTAATAGTTTCATATTTTATCTTTTTTATTCAATCTATTATTATTGAGTGAACTGCGGTTTCATCCTATGGTTTGTCGAAATCTGCGGTTTTAGTCCAATGGTTTTCTCTCATCTCTCTCACATTAACTACATTTCTCTTTTTAATATTTCATTTTCATTTTTAATAATTCCATCATAATTTAAAGAATTAATATCATCATAAATATGTTAATTTGTTTAATATTAAATGTATTGCATTAGTTATTAATTTAGATTTTTATTAGTAACCAATACGAAACGGGTGAGTTTCTTTAACCGATTAAAATATCAAACATTATTCATGTCAAAATAGTTTAATATTAAAATGAGTTTTGGTCCACGAGTTGGTTTAAAAAAGTTGTCATTTACAACTAAGTTTTGATATATAAAATAACAAAGAAATAATTTATGATTTATGAATTTTCTAACAACTTTTTATTTTCAAATTGCGTAATGTGTAATTTTTACTGTATAATAAATAAATATGTGATACATTTTTTTTTGTATTTCACATCATGTTATTATTTAAAAATTTTACTTATTCTAACCCGTGTGCTACACGGGTAACTAACCTAGTTATGAATATATATATATATATATATATATATAGTGAGTGTTCTAAAACTACTTTTTAAAATTGAGAACTTTGAGAATTATTTTAAGTCATAAAAGAAACATTTTAAAAAATATTATAAAACGAAAAAGAAAAACCAAAATTTTTAAAAAGTAAAAAAACAAAAAAAAATTATTTCTCATCCAGGTTTCATTAAAAAAAACCTAAATATACACATATGTATACTTATATTTAATCTCGATTTACATAATGTACACATATGTATAAATTCATTTTACTTGTAAAAAAATACTAAAAAAAATCATTTTCATGTAAAAAACATATTTTTATAACCATTTTAAATCTTTTTACACATAAACACATGTAAAAGTCGTTTTCAAAAAAAAAATCTTTTATTTTCAGTTAAAAAAACGGTAATTTTTTTATTGGAATGTCTTATATATGTATTTATAAACAAAAAGTTTATGCTAAAACTAATTTTTTACATGTGAAATCGAGTTTTATATTATTTTTTATGTAAAATGAAATGAAATGTTCCTTAGTTCCTCACCTTTTTTGTTTCTCTCTTGAACCTGACCATATATATATATATATAGTAAGGATCCTAAGAGAACCCTTTAAAAATTGAGAAGTTTGAGAACTATTTTGAGTCACAAAAAAATCTCTAAAAAAATATTTTAAAAAAATCATAAAACGAAAATAAACAAAAATTTAAAAAAAATAAAAAAACCAAAATTATTATATTTCATTCCGGTTTCACAAAAAAGAAAAAAAACTGCATATCATACACATGTGCATAATTTTATTTAATCTCTAGTTACGTAATGTATACATATGTACATTATCATTTATCTTAAATTGTACATATGTGTATAAAAAATGTGTATAAAATTTAAAAAAGTAAGTATTATACATGTGTATAATTTTGTTAAACCGATATTTTTTTGGAACGACCAACTAAGTAACGTCGGATACTCCGTACGCGGCCCCAATTTGCTAAAGGTAGCCCGAGCCAGACATGAGTCCGGAATGATGGAGCCCCTAGCGGTCTACCTATTGAGGGATTCCCCGGATAAAACCTGACCCCAGTCCCGCCAAAAGGTACTACAGCGAGGAGCCGGTAAAACTGAGTGAGATCAGGACTCCTATACTGGCAAGCGAGGGTCATCCCTCATATCTCTCATATAAATTAGTGATAATGAGATTTAAACCCGTTGCTCTCATTAATAAAGTGTGTGTTATACCATTGAGCCAGTGATTATGTTACTAGGCCATAAATCTTGTATTACAATGGTTAAATAAATAATACATTCAACTAAATATTAAATAGTATAAGTAATAAAGATTTAGAGTTTTAAAAGTTAATTGGAAACAAAATTATTTATTAGTTCAAGAAAGAGAAAACGTGAAAACTGAGTAACAGAAATAAAGATTTAGAAATTAAGAAAGAGAATTATAAAATAAACTTTTTTATTAAGTGAATAATAGAAGCGCGAAAAGTAAAATAAGGTGTCACGTAATTGCAACAAGTGACTCACATTTAATTATTTATGTATTATATAGACACATGTTCACATTACAATTTCTACTTAACTCGGCCTTTTGTTTTATTTGTTTTACTATTTGTATAATTTTTAGAAAATAATTCGGTTTATTTTAAACTATTGAACTTGTTATTTACGTTTCCTTTTATTTTCTATATATATTGTAATTGGTTTAGAAACCCATGTCTATAAAATTAATTTGTTATATGTTACCTAGTGCCCTAGTGGTATATAGTAACGGTGAGTTCAAATCCGAATTACAAGTACAAGGTTAAGAGAATTTTAGGTAGAATAATTTGCTATTAAAACAAATAAAATTAGATCGTTCATAGTAAATAAATTCAGTCGCTAAGAAAATGTTGGAAAATAAATTATAGATGTTTCATGACAATTAAGATTTTGGATGATATAGGTAAATGTTAAACAATTCAATATTTACGGGAGTTCTTAAATAAGGGTTTTGAGAATCTGAGGTTCCGTGAGACCTCTTTAACCAAGTATTCACTCTTCACAAATCAAGTCATCAAGTTGGATTAGACTAGACATGTGCGCCCACTTAGTTATCTCTAACACTGTATTCGCTAATAATTATTTTATTAAAAGAAATAAAAAGGGAAAAATTGTATAAACAAAATAAAGAAGTTAAAAAACATAAGCATGTTCTAAATCTAGCAAATATTTTCAACTACTAATAAAGTCTGGCCATCCAATACATTCACTGGCAAAAAGCCACTCATACCCGTGATCATAAACAACATTGGTGATCTAGCTCGTCAACAATATTAGAGAAAACTCACCCACACCATTTCTCACAAACGAGACTTGAACCGTACCGAAGTACCGTTGGAGCACTGCTTCTTTAGTAAATCTAACATCTACTCACCGGAGTAGCATCTAGCCATCTACTCTCTAAAAACCATAAATGAAATCTAAAGAGTCTTATTTCGACTTACTCATTAAACTATAGATAATATCTAAGAATTTATAAAATTCATATAACGTATACGTCTTTCTAAATTGTGTATCAAGTTTATTACGCGTCTAACGAAATTAACAGTTGAATAAGACAGAAAGTAACTTTTAAATAGAGAGAATCTACGTTGATATAAAAAACTCTCTTCGGTAGAAAACTCAACAGGTACCAAAGTTCTAAGATTCCAAAGTAGTCTTAGATGCTACTGCATCTTGATGGCTACTAAATTAGTTTAGTCGTTACTGATAGAAAAAGTAGCTGCTACTAAACTAATAAAGTTGATGCCGCAGTTCAAAAGATGCTATCGATTGAATTACTATTGACGTTTAGTACTCTAGGTCAGTTGACCTTTAGTAACCATCTACACAACAACTCGTTACTAATTTTTCAGTAAATCTAAGTATCTTTTTTTCATGCAACTTCTTGTCATCCATTTGGATCTAATTTAGAGTAGCAATGTCACCCTGGCCATATATGACATTATATGTTGCTACATGTAAAATCTTAGGCAAATCTCACATCAGCCGTGGACAAGAGAGATCTTAAATGTTCTGCCTCTTACATCACAAACGTGTTTTGGGCTTAATGGTAGTGGATGAGATGAGAGTTCCACAGTTAAGCGTGCTCAGCTGGAAGTAGTATCAGGATGGGTGACATCCTGGTAAGTCTCCATCTAGGCAACCAAAAACAAATCTGTGAGCTCTTCGTGGGCAAAGCGGACAATATTGGTGGTGTGAGGGGCCGGATGTTACAAGTTACGTCTTAGGTTAGGGTGTGACACTTACATCACCAACGCATTTTGGGTTTAATGATAGTGGACGAGAGGAGGGCATTTCCACCTTAGGTTAGGATGTAACACTACATGGGCCCTACAATTAGGGGATAACCCCTTAACCCTTCTTGGACACTGCCCTAGACCCATCAAATGATAGTGCCCCTTGGAACCTCTAGCTATTTTAGAGATTCTTAGTATCAAAATCAATAATATTGAACAATCGTGCACTACACTTCTCCTAACTGTTATCAAAATTTTATTATGTCTTCTCATATGTTTACAGATTAATCCTAATAACCACAATATTCTAATAACAATATATTCACCAACATGTTAAACCTAGGCAAACCAGTAAAGTTGGCCTGAATTAACTAATTTATTTAATTTCAATGGAGCCAAATTGTGGCTTTATCGTGATTTATGTACCCTAGACATACTTAATTACACTTTAACGCATTTTCAAGTACAATGCCTAAACCGTAAAGTAAATACATTATATAACTTTTAAAACAATAGATTTTCTAGAAATGTTACGTCACCGCCAACTAGTAGCTGGATTTTCTTAAAATCGCCGTAACGTGTTTTGTTTATCTATTTTTTAGTATTTAAAAGTGAGCTGCCTTAACATTATACACGCTTCTCTTTGTGTGTTTAACCACGTACGCAACACATGAGAATTAACTTATCAGTAAATTTTATGTATGTGGCACAAGTGTATTTACGTTCATGATTACACAAGTCAAGATCGAGAAAGAGTAAACATATCCAATAGTCAAAATAAACAAAACATATGACAAAAGTATAGTGGTATACTATTGATCAAGTTATGAATTTGGACTTCTCCTCTTAACAACATTAATGATTGTAGCCTTGTAGGGTCGTGATGTAAAAGTTTCATGGCATGATTTATATTATTAACGGCCATGTTTACTTCAGTTTGGTAATTGGTTAATGCATCAGTATCTGTTCAAGGATACTATTTTTTATGTGGATGAGTTTTTTAAGTTTACGTGTTTTTAATAATAACTTAGATATGTAAATTAACTTATTGTAGCACATGAAACTTTATGTATATTTGTATAGATATCATGTTATCAAAAGTAATACTGCATATAAACATATCGGGTGAAGTGATATAACAACGATCAAACAATCAATGTTGATGCATGTTTCTTGTTTACATCCAATGATTGATTAAACTAGTAAACCAATGTTTGATTTGATTTCGAACAACCAAATTTAATTTTAGTTCTAATACTATTTTACTATCCGAATTTTCAAAACAACAAGACTTATATCGGACGGTAGTTAGACACTAATTAATTTTGCCAGTTCCATCCAATTTAACAAGTTCATAATAGAAATCATCGTAAACTAAAACACATTAAACTACACATCCTTAAGGAGTACAACATGTTACTCTAATCACCCAATTTGATGATGGTGCCTATTTACTAGTAAGTTGCATCGATTCAGTTACCTACTACCAAAATAATTACTATTCATATTAGCACTAACATTACATTGCTACTGATGAATAGCACAACCCAACCATATCAAAAGAAAATTCCAAAAGACCCGGGTTCCTTGGACCTCACCCAAGATGTTGCGTGTAGACTCCATCAAGGGTATTGCCCCTTGAAAACCTCTAATATAGCGAACTTCGGCCCCTCAAACCTTCAACTTCGTTGGTGTTAGAAATTAGAAAGATTTTGAACAAGCGTTTATTTCACACAAACTAACTCGCATCAATGTCTATAATTATTTCCCTTAAGTCTTAGGTGAATCAAGTAAACTAAAACTTGATAACACTAAAATTATTAGCCTTCCTCCGTTATTTTAGTGTATTTCTTGATTCATTATAAACTAGTCATAGCATAAATACAAACTCATGCATAAATGAAATTATCGAGAAGAGTGAACTTACATCTCAGTATATTTCACATTCTAAATATTTAAATACTGGAGTGCCCCAGGGATTGAACCATTTCTATTTATTTAATCTATAATATATATAAACGAAGACATAAAAATCTTATGTGTCGCGATGTGGTCGCTCCTCCTTTTTTTGGAGTCACCAGATTTGCTTGATTTTTAAATAAAAGCTTCTCATGCATTTGACCCGAATTCATGGGTATGGGTCTTACCAAACCCAGATATTCCTTAAACGGGTTATAACATCTCATTGAATTAAAAATTATTCTCACCAAATTATTGATGTAAAAATCCTATAAAATAGGATATAATAAAAATAAATATCTTATTTATTTTAAAAAAGATATATATATTATTTAAATTAAAAAACCAATTTGATAGTAAAATAAATAAACGGGTCTTGGGTCTCATCAAACTATAAGTATATTATTAACTTTCATAAATATTATTTATAATTAAAAAACAATTTTATAATAAAAAAAATAAACGGGTCTTGGATCTCATCAAAACCATATAGCTTTTAAACCGGGTTATAACATCTCATTTATTTATGAAACAATTTATCATCAAATAATAAGTATATATTATTATGCTTCATACAATAAAAAAATATAAATTCAAAAAATGAATAAATATTAGAACAAACAATATAAAACAACCCACGTAATACGGGGGATAAAAACTAGTTACATATATAATTACAAAAATTTTACACACTTAAATGTTAATACTCGACACTAATATTTAGTCGTGTGTCCTTATCATCTAATTAGCATACAGAAGTTAAGTCCAAGCTTCTTGAAACAACTAAAACTTCATATTCCTATAGGTAATTCTTTAAGTCTTGAACATACATGTGTCATTTTTCAAAATAATAAACTTCAACCTAAATTATCATGTTCATTAGGTTGATATATCACATGTGTTCCAACCTTTTTTAATTATCATGTTCATTAGATTGATATATCACATGTGTTCCAATCTTTACATGTAAGTTTTTCACATTGAATCGAGATTCTTATCATGTTTTGTTAGAAGGGAATTGGTACTTTATTATAAGGGATCTTTAGAAAGACTTTAACCCATCCTGAAAGACAACTTGTGAGCTAACTCTATTGCTAACTCTTTGGTTAATTGATCGACCAGATCTTGCTGCAACAATCGATATCACATTGTGTATGATGAGCTCACAGATCAAGTTATGTTCAACGCCTAAGTGTCTAGACTTGTCGTTATACACTTGGCTATAAGCCTAGTTCACGCAAGATAGAAATTTGTGATATTGGTTTTGGACATAACAGAATCTCATACATCAAGTTCCTTAACTACTCAACCTCGATCTTTATCAGCTACAACTAATATAACGAACTCGGATTCCAGTGTAGAATTAGTTGTGATCCACTTGTAAAGGAGTGATCTTCTGTATCAATTATCCAAATCACATCTTATTAACCTTCTATGAACAATATAAATTACTCCAATATTTATATGTCAAACCATAATTCATGGTTCTCCATAAGTGCCTTTTCTCTTACATCTT
This sequence comes from Bidens hawaiensis, assembly GCF_021521415.1. Taxonomy (NCBI): domain Eukaryota; kingdom Viridiplantae; phylum Streptophyta; class Magnoliopsida; order Asterales; family Asteraceae; genus Bidens; species Bidens hawaiensis. The sequence goes on from NW_027491637.1 coordinate 669,242, forward strand.
GCGAATTATGTATACAAGGAGTGCAAGTAAACCTAATTAGGTACCCCACAAGGGTCACAGGCCACTTTCCCCAGACCTCATCAAGGGGCCAATGCCCTCTTTGAACCCTCTTGAATGAATGTGTATTTCACTCTAACTTGTATCAATATTTATTTTCATTTTCATTTACTTTTAAATTATTCAACTTGATGATACTAATTTATCGTCAAACTCTTGACATATAATTTTATAGCCATTCTCTGAAAAAGGATATTAGGACATGTTTGCAATTGAGTTTAAAAAATGTTTATTGGCTTATTGGTGTTTTTAATAAACCAATAAGTTAAAATGTGTTTGGGAATTAAAAAAAAATATTTTAGCTTTATTAAAGGGTTAAAAATTAGTATTTCAAAAGTCTCAAATCCTTGTTTTTCAAAATGACTTTTTAAAAAAGCAATAAGCCAATAAACATTTTTTCAAACTCAATCCCAAACATGCTTTAGTTTATTATAACATTTAAACTAAACGAATCCGACAGATTAATCAAAATACTGTATCTAATTCTTAATCATATAATAACGAGTAATAATTAATTATAATAACCGCGTGAAGAAACACTAAGTTACCCCGGGCAGATTACGGATAATCTGAGGGTTAAATAGATGTTTCCCACGAGGGGTTAGACCCGGCAAAGATGGTTCTTCTGATAACCTACAAAACAGACACCGTGAGCTCGTCACTGAGAAGGGGGGGGGGGGTACCTCCTTGTGACCACCCTCCGGCGTGAGAATCAGACTAGATTGCTCTTGAATATAAGTGTATATTAAGAGATTGCTAGAGCAGATATCAGGTATAAGATATAAGATACAAGATAAGATGAGATGATCATACCATTTGGGGTATTTATAGCCGAAGGTAGGTTTCCAAGAGGGTATAGCCGGCTGAATAGTATTCCTGTTCTACCAACTGTGGCCTACGCACGCGCCATGCTGGCAGTTGGTGGGTAGGCAGCGGCTGACAGTGAACAGGCCTGCTGTGTACTATTCCTTTTCCACCAACTGCAGGCTATGCACGTGGTATGACAGGAGTTGGTGAGTAGGTAGCGGCTAATAGTGACATATAGTACAAGAGCATGCTGCTCGCCATACTGTTGTCAATGGGCTGTCGTATCTCTGGTCAGATCTTTTGCCCATACCTCATCAGGTACAGTACAAAAGATCTTCCAGTATCGTACGGACTGGCTCATTTGGGCGGGAGTATTCCCCCTCACGCCTTTGTGCGGGATTGTTCCCGGCTTTGCTCATTCCTTCAGGTGACTACTGAATTATTGAGAGCTAAGTGCCTTGTGCGTGTAGCCTTGCTGCGCGGGTGGCCTTCCCTGATGGCTTGTATCCGCAGCTGCGGGAACAGGCGGAGTACTTCACCATTGGGAGGCATTTCCTACGGGAACAGCTTGCGTACTGCGCGTAAGGACGTCACGTCTCTGAGCATGGTGGGTCCTGCGGATCTAGTTGGTTTCTGCGCAGACGTCTCTCTTCAAGGTGAGTCCTGTGGGTCCAACTGGGCTCTGCTGGGACCTACCTCTTCAAGTCCCCCCAGTCCAATGTTCTTCTCAAGAGTGTTTAATAAGTGAGGTGAACTTTTGGACTTAAGCAAAGGGTTTTTTGAAAAGGGTTTAGTTTTAAGGTTTTCCATGGGGATTCTTCCCGCGGAAGTCCTTATGTCACTTGCAGAAATTCCCGACTTTCCTGCTTGATCTTTGGGTATGATGCGGGTAGGTCTGTAACCTCCTCGCAAGTCAGGAGCGTTGAGTCACACTTGTGTGGATTATCCATGAGGTTTTGGTAGTTTTGAACATAGTGATCAATTATGTTAAAACCACCAATTCCATCTTGAAGCTTCAATGTAGTTCTCGACGTTCCCGCTATGCGGGGATGTTATTCCCGTTTCCGCAAGCATTGCCCAGAGGATCCTTCTTGGTTTCAATTCCCTGTGGAGCGCTAGGTATGTGAAGGGTTTTGCCTTGACACTGTACCCGCACTCGTCTTACGGTTACTTTACTTCCAAGGTATTCCTGGCGTTAATTGTGACATCTGCCCGAATCCGACCCGACCCAGGTACCCGTTTTCTGATCCGATTCTTTTTATGATTTAAAATTTAATTATTTTCTTTTAAAACTTGACATTTAAAATATATATATTACTAATAATAATTTCCTTCCCGCCTTCTTCTCTTTCTTTCCGCCGTTCTCACCCTTTCTATCTCTTGTCGCCGTCCCGCCCCTCTGCTTAACCCTTACGCCTTGAACCCCCCTTTTTTTCTTAACTCTTTGCTTGTCCTTTGGTTCTTCCCGCCTAAGGTTGTCTGCGCAGCTCCACGCGCCAGACTCCTTACAAGGAAGCCTGCGTGAAGACCATCTGTTACTGCGATACGCGAGGCGAACTGTCCCCGCAGCGCGCTAAGGAAAATAGTTCTTCCCGCAGCGCGCTATGGATACAGTTCTTCCCGCGATGCGCTAAGGATTATAGTTCTTCCTGCGACGCGCTAAGACATAGTTCTTCCCGTGGCGCGCTTAGAATTGTAGTTCTTCCCGCGGTGCGCTAAGGTTGGTTCTGTCTGCCTTCGCGCTCACGCACTCTTGACCTTCTGTGTCTGCCTTCGCGCGCTCGATGCCTTCTCGCGCTAAACCCTTAAGTCTTTTCTTCTGTTTTATCCAGCATGTTTGCTTTTGTGATGTCTTATCTTCTGTGCTGTTGACCTGACCTATCTTATGTCTGAAAAGCCACTTTTGGCGCAGCATGCGCACCAACCCCATTGGTTGATAGAAAAAGTGACTGACATTATCTTTTGAGATCTGCTTTTCCATGCTTGACCAGTACCTTTATCTGACCCTCCCATGCCTGTTTACTGTTACCTGTCAGCTTTTCCTTGTCCCCTGCAGCTGCCATATCTTTTGATATCTTTTGCTTTTGGAACCTTTTTGCTTTTGTTATCTTTTGCTTGATCCTGTTGAAGATCTTTTCCCCTTTTCTAGGGATTGTGTTCCCTAGGGTTTCCCTATAAATAATAATGCTATTTTCTTAACACTACACACACAAATACTTATTATCTTTCTCTTCCTTTTCTCTCTGCCGTTGTCCTCAGTCGCCTCCTCTCTCTGCCTTCGTCCTCTCTCCTGTTCTGCCCAGATTCCCGGTAATATATAATATATATATAATAATTTGTTAAAGATACATATTACTATGCTATCATATATTCAAGACATTAAAACAAATCATTAAAACGATAATCTTTAATTATAGGATAACTTTGCTTGTTAAGAGTTGGTTCTTGCTTTATCTTACACCGCACCGTTTATCAAGTGAGTAATCTCGTATCTAATCCCTTTTTATTTTTAATGTTTTGGGATGTTCATGTGTTCGTACAAACTCGAGTCTTAAACTTGTTTATGAACTTTAGTCGCGCAGTATCCCATGTGTTGAGGACGTTTACTTGGCTGTTTATTTGTATGTGTGTATCATTAACCGCTTTGTTCGGCCTATTCCGAAGTTTTCATGGATCCATTAGATGAACACGGGAGACCTATCGTTTACGGTTTTCTTTGTTTACACATGCACAGATGTTTTCTTGTTTTTGTGCTCATTTGGGAGCACGGATTGAACTATGAACTATGATCTATTTAGGCTTGATCACAATCTGATTACACCCTTGTTAAACACCAGACATACACGTGTTGCGCGCAGTGATTATTGTTATCTATTATCTCTTAAACTTGATTTCTCACCAACACGCAAGTGTTTGACGTTTTATTTTAACACATGTTCAGGTTTGCTGTAGCTACATTTGGAGCTTGTGGACACGTAGGACGTTTTTACTTTTGGACCTAGATTAAAATGTATCAAGACAAGTTATTGTTGTTCGAATATTTTGCCTTATAATATAATGATTTATGTTGATTTATGTTATCTTGTGTTTACGTTGCGCGTGCGCGAATGAATATATTTATTAAATATTTACACCCAAATAGTGTCACGAGTAATGAAACAATATGTGGCGCCCCGATGTATAATCCGCCTTTGGTCGGGGTGTTACAGATTGGTATCAGAGCTCGTTGACTTTAGGATAGGTGGTTAGACGTAACGGCCTAGAATACCTAAGAGTCCCTTCTCGCGCATGAGGGAAATCTCATGTTTGCACGCTTATTGTTAATTACTCGTTATTTATAAATATGCTTGCGCAGACGCAGCGTATGGTTTTATGTTTTATTTCGCGATATTTCGATTTTTGCTGAATTTCGATTTTTATTGGTTTTACTTACATATTCGTTTGTTGGGATTGAAAATCCGAAAAGTCATGGTGATACATGAATAGTTGATTTTCAAATTCCATTTACGATTATGTTCTGAGGTTGGAGACTTGAAAAGTCATGGTGATACATGAATTGTCAACCTCCAATACTCATTTTCTTGTATATTTTATAGAGGATTGAAAAGTCATGGTGATACATGAATCGTCAATCTCCAATACTCGTTTACTAGTCATTTTAAATTGAGAATTCGGAAAGTCATGGTGATACATGAATTGTCGATTCTCGATTCGAATTTGTTATCTGTATTAAGTTTGCATTCAAATTCATGTTTTACTTTAACTGTTGATGGTATCTAACCCCGCGAAACCAAGCTTTATAAGATTATACTTTGCGCTAAGATATTAACAAAACTAAAACTTTTATAGAATGCCTCCGCTATCTCGCCGTCATCAGAGGAGAGAAGCCTCGCGCAGACGTTCGCTGCAACGTTCCCAGGAAATGGCCGCCGCAATAGCCCAAGCTTTGAGCCAAAACAATACCTCCGGTTACAACATTAAGTCCTTTAATGCGGGTAACCCTCCGAAATTCACAGGGCTTGAAGGAGCCACCGTGATGCTCCAATGGCTCGAGAAGATTGAAAACACTTTCCTCCATACCCAATTCCCTCCTGACAGACGAACCCTATATGCTTCCAGTGTCCTGGAATTTAGAGCGCTTACATGGTGGAATGGAGTAGCTCATGCGCGTGGCGCAGAAGCTGCTTCTAGCATGCCCTGGGAGGAATTCAAAGAATTTCTGACGCGAGAATTCTGCCCTCCCAACGAAGTTAAGCGCCTGGAGGAAGAATTTTGGAACTTGAAGCAATACAGTGGCGAAGCACGCGAGTACGCGACGCGCTTCCATGAACTAAGCCTGCTTGTCCCTCACCTAGTTACCCCTTCCCGCCGAGCCATCGAGAAGTTCCTTGGGGGTCTCCCCATGGAAATTCAAGATTCTGTATGGGCCAGAAACCCAGCAACCCTCTCTGACGCCATCGAGTTGGCCGCTGTGCTCAGCGACAACCATGTCAGAGCAGGAACCCTGTTCCTGCGGGGAGCTGAGAAGACCAAACCCACCAAGACTGCCCCTGAACCAACAGAAACCAAACCAGAACCCTCAAACCATAACAACCCGAAGCGTAGGCGCAGACAAGTTTATGCGCTTACCAGCCCACCCATTGTCCAGCAACCCTACCTACCGCCAGTTTACGCGCCTACCCCACTGTCAACCTACCCAACACCTGTAGTTCATAACTATGCCTTAACCAATCCGGCACTCCCTGCCCCGCCAACTAAGAAACCCTACACAGGAAACCAACCGTTTTGCCCAACCTGTAGACTTCACCACCCAACCCAAACCCCGTGTCGACAATGTAACCGATGTGGCCGCGTTGGTCACTTTGCTGAGTCTGTAAAGTCCCTTCCGCCAACCCAATCGCGCAAACACCACCAACCTACCCGCAAAACCCTCAACCAGCACACCCTAATCCACGACCCAGGTCGTGCTTTAACTGCGGTGATCCCAGTCATTTCCGGAACGCGTGCCCGAGACTACAAGTGCAAATCACACAAGCGAATCCGGTGAACCAAATCTCGAACCAAGTGACGCGCGGACGAGCTTTTAACATAACCGCGCACCAAGCGCAAGCGAATAATGACGTAGTTAATGGTACATTTTTACTTAACGGACAATATGCATCCATACTTTTTTATACTGGCGCCGATAAGAGTTTTATTTCTCGCGCGTTTGAGCAGAAGCTTGCGCGACCGCGCGATAACTTAAAAGAAAATTTTTCAGTTGAATTGGCTAATGGCGAAACTGTTTTAATTAACTCCGTGATTAAGGATTGCACGCTTAACCTTAATGAGCATGATTTTCTAATCGACCTCATTCCCATGCCTCTTGGAAGTTTCGATGTTATCATTGGTATGGACTTGCTCTCGAATAATCGCGCTGAAGTTATTTGCGCCAAGAAGTTGATTCGCATTCCTCGAGAAAACGGTGATCTTCACATCTACGGCGAGAAACCCTCCAGTGGTCTTAAGCTTATGTCTTGCGCCGAAGCCCAAAGACTCATGCGGAAGAAGTGTATTGCATTTTTAGCCCACGTGGTCAAACCTGATGAAGGAAAGAAGAAACTTTCTGAAATCCCCATCGTGCGTGACTTTCCTTAAGTCTTTCCCGATGATCTTTCTGGTTTACCTCCAGTTCGGGAAGTCGAGTTTCGTATTGATCTTGTCCCTGGTGCTTCCCCCGTAGCCAAATCTCCTTATCGTCTTGCACCCGCTGAGATGCAAGAATTGGCAAGTCAACTTCAAGAGTTGACCGCTAAAGGATTCATTCGCCCTAGCTCTTCGCCCTGGGGTGCTCCGGTGTTGTTCGTTAAAAAGAAAGATGGTACGTTTCGCATGTGTATCGATTACCGCGAGTTGAACAAACTCACCGTTAAGAATCGGTATCCCTTACCGCGTATTGACGACCTCTTTGATCAACTCCAAGGTGCCTCTTGTTTCTCCAAGATCGATCTCCGCTCTGGCTATCACCAGTTGCACATCCGCAATGAAGATATTCCCAAGACTGCCTTTCGAACTCGCTATGGCCATTTTGAATTCTTGGTCATGTCCTTCGGTTTAACCAACGCACCCGCTGTTTTCATGGATCTAATGAATCGGGTGTGTAGGCCTTTCTTGGATAAATTCATGATTGTGTTTATCGATGACGTTCTGATTTATTCCAAAACCAAGGCCGAGCATGAGCAACATCTTCAGTTGGTGTTGCAAAAGCTTCGAACCGAGCAACTCTTTGCCAAACTCTCCAAGTGTGAATTCTGGTCTGATGAAGTACAGTTCCTTGGCCATATTGTGAACAAAATGGGTATTCATGTCGACCCATCCAAAATTGAAGCAATCAAGAACTGGATTACACCGACCACTCCTACCGAAATCCGTTCCTTCTTGGGCTTAGCTGGTTACTACCGGCGATTTATTTCGAACTTCTCAAAGATCGCATTGCCTTTAACAGCTCTGACGCACAAAGGTAAACCGTATATTTGGGGCTCGAAGCAAGAAGAAGCCTTTCTGACGCTCAAGCGATTGTTGTGCGAAGCTCCTGTTCTAGCGCTACCTGAGGGTAATGACGATTTTGTCGTGTATTGCGATGCATCCAACCAAGGTCTCGGTTGTGTTCTTATGCAACGAGGCAAGGTTATCGCTTACGCATCAAGGCAACTCAAGATTCATGAAAAGAATTATACAACTCACGACCTCGAACTAGGCGCAGTGGTATTTGCCTTGAAGATCTGGAGACACTACCTTTATGGTACTAAGTGTATCCTCTACACTGACCATAAAAGCCTTCAGCACATCTTTGGTCAAAAGGAACTCAACATGAGGCAACGCCGATGGAACGAACTCATCAGCGATTACGATTGTGAGATCCGGTATCATCCTGGTAAGGCTAATGTGGTAGCCGATGCGCTCAGCCGCAAACCCTGCCAGCTTAACTGTATCTTGCCGGGCACGCAGCTTCACTTTGAGCCGATTCAGAGCAATCTTGAATCACGCATTCGCGACGCGCAGCGCGCATCCATCAGTAATGGTAACCTTCGCGCCGAGTTAGCGTGTGGCGCGGAAGCTCATTTTGTCCCTAATCTGAGTGGAATTCTCTGCTATCTAAATCGCATCTGGATTCCCTTTGATGAGAATCTTCGCGCTAATATCCTGAGTGAAGCGCATAAATCTCGGTATTCTATTCATCCCGGCGCTGATAAAATGTACAAGGATTTGCGCATTACTTATTGGTGGCCCGGTATGAAAAAGGATATTGCTATGTTCGTAGCTAAATGCCTGACTTGTTCTAAAGTAAAAGCTGAACATCAACGCCCATCTGGTTTGCTCGAACAACCAGAAATTCCTACGTGGAAATGGGAAGGTATAGCGATGGACTTTATTACCAAGTTACCTTTGACAGCAAGCAAACATGATAGCATTTGGGTAATAGTGGATCGTTTGACTAAGTCTGCTCACTTTCTGCCCATTCGTGAAAACTACCGTGTTGAGCAACTCGCGCAGCTTTATGTCAAAGAGATTGTCTGCCGTCATGGTACTCCTTTGAGCATCATATCCGATCGCGATGGCCGTTTTATATCCCGCTTTTGGAAATCTCTCCAATCTGCGCTAGGAACTCGCTTGGACATGAGTACTGCATATCATCCTCAGACTGACGGACAGTCTGAGCGAACTATTAAAACTCTTGAGGATATGCTCCGATCTTGTGTTCTTGATTTTGGAGGTAATTGGGATTCGCACCTGCCTTTGATCGAGTTCTCTTATAATAACAGCTATCATTCCAGTATCGGTATGGCCCCATTTGAAGCACTTTACGGTCGTAAGTGCCGCTCCCCGATTTGTTGGAGCGAAGTGGGTGAAGCTCAAATCACAGGACCCGAACTTGTTCAAGAGACAACCGATAAAATCGCCAAGATCCGTGATCATCTGCTGACTGCCAGAAGCCGACAGAAGAGTTACGCAGATCGTAGGCGAAAGCCTCTCGAATTTCAAGTTGGTGATCTTGTTCTCCTCAAAGTGTCGCCTTGGAAAGGTGTTGTCCGCTTTGGGAAGAAAGGTAAGCTTGCTCCTCGTTATGTTGGGCCATTCAAGATTCTCGCGCGTGTGGGAAAAGTTGCCTACAGACTTGACCTGCCGCCCGCGCTCAGCAATGTGCATCCAACGTTCCATGTTTCCAATCTCAAGAAATGTTTAGCTGACGAGAACCTTCACATTCCACTTGATGAAGTTCAAGTTGATGAATCCATGCATTTCGTTGAGAAGCCTGTTGAGATTATGGATCGCGAGGTTAAGCAAACCAAGCGCAGTCGTATCCCTATTGTTAAAGTTCGCTGGGAGTCCAAGCGCGGAGCCGAGTTTACATGGGAAAGGGAAGATCAAATGAAGATCAAGTACCCGCACCTGTTCTCTGCGCAGCCTACTTCGAGATAAATTTCGGGACGAAATTTCTTAAAGTAGGGGAGACTGTGACATCTGCCCGAATCCGACCCGACCCAGGTACCCGTTTTCTGATCCGATTCTTTTTATGATTTAAAATTTAATTATTTTCTTTTAAAACTTGACATTTAAAATATATATATTACTAATAATAATTTCCTTCCCGCCTTCTTCTCTTTCTTTCCGCCGTTCTCACCCTTTCTATCTCTTGTCGCCGTCCCGCCCCTCTGCTTAACCCTTACGCCTTGAACCCCCCTTTTTCTCTTAACTCTTTGCTTGTCCTTTGGTTCTTCCCGCCTAAGGTTGTCTGCGCAGCTCCACGCGCCAGACTCCTTACAAGGAAGCCTGCGTGAAGACCATCTGTTACTGCGATACGCGAGGCGAACTGTCCCCGCAGCGCGCTAAGGAAAATAGTTCTTCCCGCAGCGCGCTATGGATACAGTTCTTCCCGCGACGCGCTAAGGATTATAGTTCTTCCTGCGACGCGCTAAGACATAGTTCTTCCCGTGGCGCGCTTAGAATTGTAGTTCTTCCCGCGGTGCGCTAAGGTTGGTTCTGTCTGCCTTCGCGCTCACGCACTCTTGACCTTCTGTGTCTGCCTTCGCGCGCTCGATGCCTTCTCGCGCTAAACCCTTAAGTCTTTTCTTCTGTTTTATCCAGCCTGTTTGCTTTTGTGATGTCTTATCTTCTGTGCTGTTGACCTGACCTATCTTATGTCTGAAAAGCCACTTTTGGCGCAGCATGCGCACCAACCCCATTGGTTGATAGAAAAAGTGACTGACATTATCTTTTGAGATCTGCTTTTCCATGCTTGACCAGTACCTTTATCTGACCCTCCCATGCCTGTTTACTGTTACCTGTCAGCTTTTCCTTGTCCCCTGCAGCTGCCATATCTTTTGATATCTTTTGCTTTTGGAACCTTTTTGCTTTTGTTATCTTTTGCTTGATCCTGTTGAAGATCTTTTCCCCTTTTCTAGGGATTGTGTTCCCTAGGGTTTCCCTATAAATAATAATGCTATTTTCTTAACACTACACACACAAATACTTATTATCTTTCTCTTCCTTTGCTCTCTGCCGTTGTCCTCAGTCGCCTCCTCTCTCTGCCTTCGTCCTCTCTCCTGTTCTGCCCAGATTCCCGGTAATATATAATATATATATAATAATTTGTTAAAGATACATATTACTATGCTATCATATATTCAAGACATTAAAACAAATCATTAAAACGATAATCTTTAATTATAGGATAACTTTGCTTGTTAAGAGTTGGTTCTTGCTTTATCTTACACCGCACCGTTTATCAAGTGAGTAATCTCGTATCTAATCCATTTTTATTTTTAATGTTTTGGGATGTTCATGTGTTCGTACAAACTCGAGTCTTAAACTTGTTTATGAACTTTAGTCGCGCAGTATCCCATGTGTTGAGGACGTTTACTTGGCTGTTTATTTGTATGTGTGTATCATTAACCGCTTTGTTCGGCCTATTCCGAAGTTTTCATGGATCCATTAGATGAACACGGGAGACCTATCGTTTACGGTTTTCTTTGTTTACACTTGCACAGATGTTTTCTTGTTTTTGTGCTCATTTGGGAGCACGGATTGAACTATGAACTATGATCTATTTAGGCTTGATCACAATCTGATTACACCCTTGTTAAACACCAGACATACACGTGTTGCGCGCAGTGATTATTGTTATCTATTATCTCTTAAACTTGATTTCTCACCAACACGCAAGTGTTTGACGTTTTATTTTAACACATGTTCAGGTTTGCTGTAGCTACATTTGGAGCTTGTGGACACGTAGGACGTTTTTACTTTTGGACCTAGATTAAAATGTATCAAGACAAGTTATTGTTGTTCGAATATTTTGCCTTATAATATAATGATTTATGTTGATTTATGTTATCTTGTGTTTACGTTGCGCGTGCGCGAATGAATATATTTATTAAATATTTACACCCAAATAGTGTCACGAGTAATGAAACAATATGTGGCGCCCCGATGTATAATCCGCCTTTGGTCGGGGTGTTACATTAATTCCCTGCGGGTGCTAAGTATGTGAAGGGTTTTTGCCTTAACACTGTACCCGCACCCGTCTTATAGTTACTTGGTTGCCAAGGTAAGGGGTATTTTCCCGCTTTTGAATCTTTTTGAAATTTTGAAATTCGAAGAGTTGGTGAAAGGATATGAACAGTCCAAACTATTGAAACGTCGTCCGACGGTTTCTTCTGACAGTGTCAGGACGTGCAGGAAGTTATGGCGACGTGACAGTATATGGTCATTCCGGGCGCTTTTTCAGGCGCGTGGGCGCGAATTTTCCGGCGCGTGGCCGCGAAATTAATGGCACGCGTCCTTTCAACAGCTGTTGCCAGCTTGCTTATTGCCACGTGTCATAGTTTCATTGCACCTGAGATTTCTCTCTCTTCCGCATTAAATTCATCGCATTGATTGCGATTAGTATATAAAGGGGGAGAGGGTCCTTTGTAATCCACACTTTCACTTTTCTCTTCATCTTTAAAACGATTTCCGGCGAATACTCACCTTTTCAGTCGAGCATTCTCTTGAAATCGTTCTCTTCTTTCATACCTGCAAGATGTCTTCTGCTCACGATCTTGAGGCTACAGCCCAGGAGGCTGGGGTGTACGCCGAGAACCCGTCATCCACGTCCGACAAGGATGACAAGAGTACTGCTGGCGAGTGCCAGTGTGCTCTGCCTGTCGATCTATATCAGTACATCGTCAGGAAGTTCATGCTCGAGTCTTTCGAGCCTGAGTTTCCTGAACCTCATCAGACGGTGTATGATGCCCCCAGAGGCAAGATCGTGGTATATGCCGCATTCTTTGTCTATGGGAATCTTAGGTTCCCCTTGACGAAGTTTGTGTACCGTGTTCTGGAGAGGCACGGTGTACACCTGACCGAGGTACACCCGATGGCGATTGCAAAGATTCGCCACTTCGAGTGGGTGTGCCGGATTCTGGGCGTTGAGCCGTTCGTAGACCGCCTGATGACCTTCTACTCTTGGAGGTGCATCCAGGGGTGGTATACTCTGATAACCCGGATCAAGGGTTTGAAGATTTGCGCAACCGAGCGCAGTCTTCGTTCATGGAAGCGGGAGTTCTTTTATATCTCCGCTCGTGCCATCCCCCTTGCCATGAAGTTTAAGAATCAGCAAGCACTCCCCAGCCTTCACGCCTCCAACTACCAGGAGGCGGAATGGTTCTCAAAGATTTCCCAAGTCCAATCTCCGGTTTACCGCTTTGCGGAGTCCGGGATGGTGATGCTCGGGATGAGCCGGGTGTGGAAGGATGCGGAGGCGCAAAAGATCCCGATCGTCCTTGAATACGGTTTGAACTCTGTCCCTTACGGTATGCTCTGTCTTCTTTGTTTATATAGGTTTGTCTTCTAACTGTTTTTCTTTTATTTCAGAGGGGAACGACTTGCAGTCGCTCCTGTATCCGCGGGAGGCTGATAGTCCCGCTCGGATGGGTACTCGTGCTCTAGATGAGAACGAGTTGCCCATCCTTGAACAGACGGCGGATCGGTTCGTGGAGGTCTACCCGCCAGGCCACGAGATCCTGAGCGCCAGGCGGCCAGGTAAGGCGTTATTCAACCCTCGACCCCTCAATGCTGAAACCTCTGCTGGAATTCCTCTAATCTTGTGTTCTGATGAGGAATCCGCAGATGGTCCTCCGTTGGTGCGGAAGAAGAAGGCTGCCGGCGGGAAGGAGAAGACGAAGGTGGCCTCCACTGCCGATCCGGTGCCTCGGTCTGATTCAGAGACCGAGAGCGAGGAGGTGGCGGGGAACCCTGGTGGTGATACGACCTAGCAGTTGACGGGGAGAGCGAGAGCGAGGAGGTGATTTGGGCCTGAACCCTGGTGGTGATACGAGAGCGAGGAGGTGGCGGGGAGCCCTCAACGCTTCTCATGAGGATGGGGAAAAGGCCGGCTTCCTGCTTGGTCTAGGGTTCGTTGAGAAAGGCATCCCGCCTTCCAACTTCCCTTTATTTGATGTGGATACTGAAGCTGTATACGACCAAGCAGTGAATCAGTATGCCGCCTTCCCGCATCCGGTGGTGGAGAAGGTAAACGAAGTTGCCGCTGCTGATGATGGACTAGCTATCCTTAAAGCTTTCCTTGAACCGCTACACTCTACTGATGGTGCGGGTCCAAGTGGTAGTGGTAGTGGTCCTGAGGCTTGATCTTGAAGATCCCTTTCCACTATTAGAGTAGATTTTTATTTTTGTATAGCTTCTTTTGTATGCGGGTATGTACCCAGCAATCTTTGTAATATTTGAATTTCGATGGAATAAAGATTATTTGCCAATCCCTTGCCTTGTTTATTTCACGCATATTCTGATTTAACTTAGTAGTTTCTTTAGTACTTAGATAATTTAACTTTTCAACGTGGTAGATAATAAGTTAAAGTTTAGCGTCCTCTTTCATGATTGTGCGGATAAGACCGTCACTTGCACTAAGTAGGATGGCTAAACTTTACCTATATCTGACCTGCGTGGAAGTTTTCCTCATCTTTTCCTTTGAAATTTTCTAAGTGTTTAGAATAAGTTAACCTTTGAACGTGGTAGATAATAGGTTGAAGTTTTGCTTCCTCGTTCGTGATTGTGCGGGTAAGACCGTCACTTGCACTTAGTAGGATGGCTAAACTTTACCTACATCTGACCTGCGTGGAGGTTTTCCTCATCCTTCTGTTAGAAATTTTCTAAGTATTTTGAATAAGTTAACCGTTCGACGCGCGGTTGTCAATAGGTTAGTTCGGTTTCCTCTATCATGATTTGTGCGGTTAGGACCGGCACTTTCATTTAGTGGGATGACCAAAGTTTACCTATGACTGACCTACGTGAAGGTTTACCGTTTTTTGGGTTTATGCGGGTTTTGCCGCCTTCCCCACGCAACGACTTTCCACGTAATTATGCGGTGGTTACCGGCATTAGTGTTGAATAAATTAACCGTTCGACGCGCGGTTGTTAATAGGTTAGTGGTCGGTTTCCTCTATCATGATTCGTGCGGATAGACCGGCACTTTCATTTAGTGGGATGACTGAACTTTACCTTTAACTGACCTGCGTGAAGGTTTACCGTTTTTTGGGTTTATGCGGGTTTTGCCGCCTTCCCCACGCAACGACTTTCCACGTAATTAAGCGGTGAAAACCGGCATACCCGTGTGGAAAGTTAATAAGTATAAATGTAAAATCATCAGCGTCGATGTTCTAAGGAGAATCATTTCCATTAGAAGTGGCTCTGGGCCTTTTCTTTACAAATTTGGAATTGATCTACATGCAAATTGTGTAATTGAGCTCCCTTCCATGTTGTTGGGATGGGAGTGCCATCGAGCCGATATGCACCTGGTTCGGGATCTCGTTGTTTACGCAGTATGTAGTCTCCAACATTGAAGCTGCAATTTTATTCGTGTTTTCCCCAGCTGGGGTTCTACACGCATCAGCCTGCTCAGCGTTCGTTACGCCACGAGGTGTGCGAGCGTCCCATCTCTGACAAATGCTTCAACGATGTCCTTTACGTCTGTGCATTCTTCAGTGTTGTGGCCTTTTGTCCTGTGAAAGTCACAGTATTTGCTCCGATCAGCATTGTGACGATGTCGGATTATTGGAGCCTTTGGCCATGGGAGCTCCTCAGTGGCGAATATCTCGGTGACGCTTTTGGTGAGTGGCGTCCATCTGGAGTTCTGGTTCGACTGTACGTTATCCCTTCCGCCTAACCGATGTTGCAAGCCGGATGAGGTGTCAAAGTTTACCCTTGACTGCCAAATGCCTAGCTTCCGCTTTTTGTTTAGTCGGGCGGTAAGGACGTTGTCTTCTCTTGTTTTCTGGGTGTAGAGGTTTGTGCTCTGGGGGAGGTCTCTACCCAGTTGTTTCTCCGTTTCCGCAAAGCGTTTAGCTGCTGTCATGATGGCATCCCATGTGGATGGCATGCCATCTTTACCCGTTAAGGTGCGGATGAGCTCTGGGTCGTTTGCGCCCTGGATGAAAGCAGCGCGAACAAGATCTTCGCTAATATTACCCAGACTTAGCTTCTTTGAGTTGAAGCGAGTGATGAAGTCTGGCAAAGATTCATCATCCTCTCGAATGCATTTGAGGATTGTCCATTGCTCTTCGGTATACTTTCTTTGTTGGCTAAATTTTTGCTGGAAGTCTTCCCAATCGTAGATGTGGTGGATCGGTAGACGATCGAACCACGCTCTAGCTGCCCCAACAAGCGTCATTTGGAACATGTAACACCACGTAGGTTCCGTCCAACTACTGACGGTTGCCCCCGCTATGAACCTGTTCAAATGATCGTCTGGATCAGATATACCATCGTAAGTGCCGATGTTGGACATCTGTTTGGCACTTTTCGGGACGATTGCTTCCGCAATGTCCCTTGCAAATTTGGACGTTCCCGCCTTTGCAGCAGTTGGTGTAAATGTTTTGGAGAAGTCACGTGGGTTTCCACCTGCGTTTTTTGGTTTGAAGGTTTCTCCAAAACGCCTTCTCGGTTAGGAGTCCGTTTCCTTACGCTTCCCTTTCGTCCTATGACGAGGGTTTTCGTCACTATCGGATTCCTCCGAATCATTGTCCCAGTACTCTCCGAATTCCTCAGGCTGTTGGAGTGAACGTAAGCGTTCATCCAACTCGGCTTGGAATTCTTTTTGACGTGCTTCCGCCCACGCTTTAACTTCATCGAGTGTTTGGCGGGGGAGCCTCGTTCGTTGTCTCTCTAACTGGGTATCGGTGAATCCCAGTGAGCGATTATTTACTGCACTTGCCCCAGCTTGGGTAACTGGGGTAGTGTTCGTAAAATTTACTGCACTTGCCCCGGCTTGGGTAACCGGGGTAGTGTTCGTAAAAACTGTGTAGTCGCCGGTATTCCCCTCAGTAGCTGGGGTTGTGGTTACCGGAGTTTCTTTAACCATCTTTCCAGAAGTTTGAAAAAACTGAAGAAATGAAGTTCTAGCTTTTATGCACGGATGGCGCCAATGAAGAAACACTAAGTTACCCCGGGCAGATTACGGATAATCTGGGGGTTAAATAGATGTTTCCCACGAGGGGTTAGACCCGGCAAAGATGGTTCTTCTGATAACCTGCAAAACAGACACCGTGAGCTCGTCACTGAGAAGGGGGGGTACCTCCTTGTGACCACCCTCCGGCGTGAGAATCAGACTAGATTGCTCTTGAATATAAGTGTATATTAAGAGATTGCTAGAGCAGATATCAGGTATAAGATATAAGATACAAGATAAGATGAGATGATCATACCATTTGGGGTATTTATAGCCGAAGGAAGGTTTCCAAGAGGGTATAGCCGGCTGAATAGTATTCCTGTTCTACCAACTGTGGCCTATGCACGCGCCATGCTGGCAGTTGGTGGGTAGGCAGCGGCTGACAGTGACCAGGCCTGCTGTGTACTATTCCTTTTCCACCAACTGAAGGCTATGCACGTGGTATGACAGGAGTTGGTGAGTAGGTAGCGGCTAATAGTGACATACAGTACAAGAGCATGCTGCTCGCCATACTGTTGTCAATGGGCTGTCGTATCTCTGGTCAGATCTTTTGCCCATAGCTCGTCAGGTACAGTACAAAAGATCTTCCAGTATCGTACGGACTGGCTCATTTGGGCGGGAGTATTCCCCCTCCCGCCTTTGTGCGGGATTGTTCCCGGCTTTGCTCATTCCTTCAGGTGACTACTGAATTATTGAGAGCTAAGTGCCTTGTGCGTGTAGCCTTGCTGCGCGGGTGGCCTTCCCTGATGGCTTGTATCCGCAGCTGCGGGAACAGGCGGA
Organism: Bidens hawaiensis; assembly: GCF_021521415.1. Lineage (NCBI taxonomy): Eukaryota > Viridiplantae > Streptophyta > Magnoliopsida > Asterales > Asteraceae > Bidens > Bidens hawaiensis. The sequence continues at coordinate 686,367 of NW_027491637.1, forward strand.
GTACTTCACCATTGGGAGGCATTTCCTGCGGGAACAGCTTGCGTACTGCGCGTAAGGACGTCACGTCTCTGAGCATGGTGGGTCCTGCGGATCAAGTTGGTTTCTGCGCAGACGTCTCTCTTCAAGGTGACTCCTGTGGGTCCAACTGGGCTCTGCTGGGACCTACATCTTCACCGCGTTACCATTTTTGTTGGTAGCTAATAACCATAATTAACATATCTTATAGTATGTGTGTGGTGTGTTAAATAAAAATAAATGAATAGTTAATTACGAATTGACAAACTTGTCCTGTATCTCGTATGCCCTGGCTGCATGCATGATTCCATGTGATTATATAGCCATTTAGAATAAAAGGCCAAATACAGAAATGTCACATCGAGGTCACTGAAGGATCATCATACTTATAATGGGGCCTGTTGCACTTGATTGCATGGATGTTTAAGCACCAAAATGAAGCCATACAGTTTGGGGATGGTGATGAACGGTGTAATGGCCATGGATGGTAATCTTTACACCCATGAAAGGACCACTACCGTATACGATGGGAGTCAGTACACCGTATCCCTTATCCACCAATAATACACTGGGTTGACCACTTTCTTCTTTTCAAGTATTTGACCTCGAAGTTATCAACCGGGCCCACCAACTACTTTTTCAAAGTGACCACCAAAGTAAGTAAAATTTTTTAAGCTTTAACATCGAATTTGGATCAATTAAAGTTCACTTATCCACCCAATTATTTTTATTCCATTAATAAGAGAAAACTCATCATATGTGGTAAACCGTCCTACCTAACCTGAAACCTCCTTTTTTTTTTATCAGAAATGAGACGTAAACCCAAGACCTCCTTCTTATTAAATTAAAGTCTTTAAGTGTCTCGTCTCATTCACCTAGGCTAGAGATCATTGGCACTAGGAAAGTGCAATTAGTTCATTAAAACAAATATACTAAACTTAGTTGGATTAAAAGGAAATCAACGAGATGTGTCGAGTGGTCGAACCATTCAACTTAAGAAGCTTCTTTTTTTACGGTCAATGAATAAATACCCGGATACATGGGTAATCAAGGGGCATAAGGCTATGCATGCGATCGCAGATAGTGCTAGGTAGTCCAAGCCCGCCATTTTCAGTTTCGAAGACATCTGGTTGAAATCGGATTTAAAGTTGAGACCTTGCAGCATGCAATCCAAATCTTCATTTCCACCCAATGTCAGTTAAACTAAAGTTTATTGGCAGTTAACTTAAGAAACTTAAAACGTTAAATTTGTTTTGATTTAAGCATGTTCTTGAAATACGTGTTTTGAAGACAGAAAAGACCTTCTAAGGTGAGTTGTCTATTTAAGTTTGGTATTTTGGTGGAGCCATATATTAGTTAGATTCAAAGCTTGTTCAATATAAGATTAGTTAATCCACAACCATTTTGTATATATCTAAATTTAAACTACTTTAAGCCAAGCTAATCTACGTACGCACCATCATGTTATGTTTCTTTCTTCCTATTTTACATGTTACACTATTTTGTGTGTTTTTCTTTTTATTGTTACGTATACTATTGAAAGTCGGTTGACAAGTTTGTTTATTACATTGGCACTTATAAATAATTTAATTTACTTGATTGAACACAGAGATGATGTATGATTGGTGTGGTCGCTCACATTTATTCAAAAAGTTGAATGAAAAACCTAACCTTGCAAACTGGGTTTTTATTATTTTACTTTTTTGGGGCTTTTCTTTCTTTTTTTTTTTTTTTTTTTTGTGTCAATTACCTAAAGTAAAAAATTAAATAAGACCGGTTATTTAAAAAAATTAAATAACCCTAGTAGCTACCAACATTTACTTGATCACTTCCCTCAATTCATTTTTCTAAAACTTCCACACACTTCAACATTTAAGCTACTTGTTTATACTTGAAATTAATTGCTAATACTACGAATTAGTTGTTGATACTTCATAGTTCATAGAAAGAAAATTATAGTTAATTTGATTACTTTATAGATAAACAATTGAAATTTGGAACTTGAATTGTTATAATAACTTGTTTAACGTTTGTGCTTATTTCGATAACATACAGATAAAAAATGAATCATCCATTTCTTCCTATTAGGTCAAAACATTAATGTTTGGGCTTATTATCGATGGCATCTTAAAGCAAATGCATTTATTTATACCGTTATTTACTTTTCATCGTTTTCAATTAGAATTTGGGGTGTTACGGTCAGGATGTAGTAGACATATACTAACAGGCGTTTCTATCCCGTTTCCCCCCTTCTATTGGAACCGATCCCTTTCCGTGAATGTCAATACAAGATTCGTATTCGAAGTTCACCTTTCTCGTGGCCCATTCATTCGATTCATATAAGGGTGTTTTATTATCCCTCATGTGATTCGATGCACCATGTATATCTTTCTCCATCGACTCGGCTTCAAAACACTTTGGGATCACCTTGTATTCTTACAGAAAAATTGTTTCTTAATTAGAACCCATCGTGAATAAGGATTTCACTCGATTGATCTCGGCTAAGTTAGCTTAGCTTCATGTGTCTCCTCTTTCTCTTATTTCTTCATTTGCCCCGGATACCACTATAAAAAAATTGGTCTAAGGCAACCTTTATTTTACAAAATAAAAAAAAAAAAAAAAAACCTACATTAGATGAAGTTGTATTATACCTAATGCAACATTTTTGTCAGATAACACAATTGTTTCTTTCAAATGCAACCTTTTTAACAGGTTGCATTTGGAAATAAATAGTTGCCCTAACTTATCACACCGATAACACTAAATTTATGATCTATCGTTATTTCCCCTTTAACGATCATTAAATATCATTGACATTTTTTATTTGACCCACAAACTTGACTATCTCGACTTTCATAAGCATCTTGGTTCTCATCATCTCGGTTTTTGCCACAAACTTGACCCCACCTCACCCTTTGTATGTATTTTGGTTCCCATTAAAGATGTTTCTAGCAAACATTAAGTTACCTTGGGTGTCGGTTTGGGCCTTCTTGTGACGTATACGCTCCTCATAGTTTTGATCATCTCCCAATCATCCATTTGTCCGCGGTAGATTGGCTGATAACTTTCAAATAATAACGAATCGACTCCCCTTTTACAATATTTGATACCCTAACATGTACCAAAGCAAGGGCTAAGTCGTACTACGTATACGTCTTTGGCCCAAACGTTCATTTGTTCGAGTGCAGGGACTTTTTGATTTTTGGAGTAGATCGAAAAAATACATGTGGTGTGACAAACGGATTGATTTTGAGTTGTAGTTATTTGGTTAGCTAAAAAATCTACATAAATCGATTTTATAGTTGTTGCTAACGGTCGAATTTATTTTGTTATAAAAATATTTTAAAAAAAATTCATTTCAGATCCTACTCAAACCGATTCCTGTAGGTATTGAATCCCACCCATCATACCCAGGTTCGTGCCCGGCTTCAAATTCGTCCAACCGGTTTGTGCACCTCTATGTTTACAATAGAATCCAACTTATCATACTTTTAAATCGACTTTCGCGCTTCAAGAATGACTAAACAGCGTTTAGGGTTAGGATGGTACTACTATTTTAAGATTAAAGTGGCCAAGGGTTTGAAGTTTGAGACTTGTTCTTGAACATGGATTTGTGGTTGTGATGGAAGTAAACTGTAAAAGGACAAAACAAGATTCTTTGACATTAATGTAGGCACATGGAAAAATTAATGACACAAGAGGCTCATCAGGACCGTCTTCGAAATTCGAGTACCCGAAACAAATATAAAAAATAGACCTTATATAAATTTTTTTTCAAAATATGAACGATAATTGTAATAATAAATAATGCAAAGTACGAATCAATACGATGGCAAACATTAAAAAAAACACAGTTATAAATGAGTTGATTGCTAAATTGCTTATGGAAATATAAACCCACTTTGATTACTTGCATGATAGCACCTACAAAAGTTTGTATATTTATCAAAAAAGAAAAGTCAACAAGCATATTGAAAAAGTGAGCAGAAAAAAAAGTACAAAATACATAATAAAATATTAATTTCTTTTATCATCTCCTTCAATTCCCCAAACCAACAAAAGCTACTTCTCGCTGTAACTTATACACGCCGAAAAAATTTCCGGCAATATTTCTTTATTTTTTATCTTTGTTATATCCTTCTTCTTTCTCCTTTTTTCATTGCCACTTTCACTTGTTAACGTTTAAAAAGACTTATATATGGATATACATATATAAAACCATTTAAAAATTTTGTGTCCTCTACTAAAACTGTGCCCTAAACGGTCGCCGAGCCCAGGATAGGGTCTAAGCCGGCCCTGAGGCTCATATTTCTTGATTTGATGAGCATTCAAAGGACAGAAACCACGCATAAGTTTTGTTTTGTTTTGTTTTATGGAGGAATCATAAAAAGCTCATAAAGAGAATGACTTGAAAGCATCTTAAGTGTCCTCTTTATTCACTCATATTAGATGATAGGCTTTCAATGGTATTTATTTTTGCGTCAATTTTGTTATAGTGTTTTGGATCAAGAATCAAGCTTCACTTTGTCTCTACATAAAAAGTGGGAATAAATCCCTCTCATTTTAGCAACTCTCAAATGGAAGAAGTTAACCAAAAAAACCGCAACTGCATGTTTTGGGTAGTTGTATGTTGATATATCAGTGATGGCTTTAACAGGCTTCATTATTCAAAAACGGATTGAAAAAAACAAAACGTTAGAACTGATATAAACTCAAATTACGGAGTTCGAAATCGATTTTAGAATTTTCCGAATTTCGTTAGCATCCGAAACGAATTCAGTTTTTGAATCGAACTTGTGATTTGTTATTTGACCCGAATAAACACCCCCTAGACAATTTTACATGTGTTCTCAATACATACTACTTTTCACCAACACATACTTCTTTTCACTCATCTAAAGATATAATAATTAAAAAAGAAAAGATAGGAATATGCTTTTAGAGCATTCTCAATCCGTTCTCCATCTCCATCCCTATAATTACACTAAAAAACACTACATTTCTCTCTCATGCTTAATTAAATAGTATTTTTTATACATTTATCATTACAGTTTTCTCTCTCCTCTACTCACAACCAATCCAACAAATATTAAAAAATAAATAGGGAAAACAATGTTTCCCTAAATGTTTCCCCAAATTTACAAAAAATCACTACATTTCTCTCTCCACCCTATAATTTACACTCACAACCACTCATCACCCCACCCTATAATTTACAAACTTCCCTCACATATTTATAGAGAATAGGATGAGAATGCTCTTAGTTCTCTTCTCAATCCGACACAAAACTCATGTTACATAAAAAAAAGAGAAAATATCAAAACAATGTGTCAAGTGTTAAATAAATTAAACATATGATATGTAATCATTTTACCTTTTGTTACCTCTAAATCTCTAATAAACCCACAGTGGCGGTATATATTTTATGGCCGAATTGTCCAATCCACAATATCTATTTGATTGTATTGGGTACATATTATATAACATGTGTAATGTATGGATTGGTATGGCTTGTTTAGGGGCATGGACGGATCTGTGTGTAGTTTAGGGGGAGAAGTCCCCACCACTACTCATTCACAATATAAAAATGGCTACTTTTCACTTTATATCTATTTTTCTAAGGATGATTGATAAAGTCAATTACTCGGGTAATTTAATGGTAAAAGACATTCTTATACACCCGTAATTGCAGATAATGTTGAATATCCTAAGCCCATCATCTCTTGTTTCACTACTAGAAAAAGAGATGTTTTTTTACAACTAAATTCGTAAGAAAATCCAGTTTCTAACAGTTTTTCAACAAAAAGTTACGTTGGAAAAACACATGCTTGAAAATCGTTTTTTTCAACCGTTTTCCAACGACATTTCTTACAAAATTGCTACAAAAACATGTGGTTGTGAAATTCCTACAACTTTCCCTACAAAAACTATTTTGACTTAACATAATGTTTATTAGATAATATTATAGCAAATTTGGATCTTATTTTTTTTGTTGGAAATCTGTTGGAACTACTTGTCGTAGGAAATTTGTAAGAAAGTTTTGTGAGAAAATGATTTGTTTTCTAGTAGTGTTTGGAGGAAAACTCATCGCCCGAATGTCCATTATGATAAATAGGATCTTTATGTATACACATCATCTCTTGTTTGGAGGAAAACTCGTTTATTCAAAAATAAAAAAATAAAATAAAAAAAAAACTTATACTCTATTCTTGGTCGTACTGCATGCACCTATATGTTTTTTTTTTAAAATGATGAATAAAATGACAAGATATGATTTTATATATAGATCATTGGATTTTTTTAGTGTGAGATATTATCATCATTATTGTGTGTTTCATATAGATCTAGTATGTTTCTATAATTGAAGCCCTCAAAAATTATATTACTAGAAGTCGAATGATAAAGTTGTAAATTTTATTGGAGATGACGAATTGTACCGTCTCCAAATCGACAAATTTAATGTAATTTTTTTTGTCTTGGCCTATTTTAACCTAACCTATTTTTTTACCTATATGTGAAAAATCTTGGACTTATAGTACTGAGCATAATCGCATGTAATTGATGTTTCGATTTTCAGATTTCTATAACCAAATGTGTAAGTTATAAACATATAGTTTATATAAGTTACTAGGAAATGGTAGGGCTGCTAAATGGCTCGTGTTCATTGGCTAGTGAGTCAAACTTGACACGAACTTAAAATTTTGGCATGAATCAGACCCAAACACATATTAGACACGTGAATCAAAACATAACAAGCATATACGATGCTGGCTGACCAAACACGACTCGTTTGACCCTACAACTTTTTTTTGCACACATTACTACTTTAAATTTACTTTTTTACTAAATAATACAAATTTATATTAAACAAATACATTTTAGTTATAAATCTTATTTTAGTTTCATCTTTTATTTTTTAATTTATTTGTATATTATTTTCATCTTTAGTTTTAAATTTTGGCATAAGATACCTAACCAATTTTATTTAATATATAAAATACATTAAACGAGTTGACACAAACATAGCCAGTTTAGCTAAGTTACGGGCTCGCAGGTTTGACCTAAACCCAAACCAGTGAATTTTGTTTTAAATTATGTCATGTTAGAAATTAACACCCTTAGAAAATGTGATTTGGTTAATTCGATTAATTGTTACTTCTAGTCATTGTTTAGTTCAATCTCATTTCATTTGATAACTCCAATCGGATTTTAGATCAAATAAAACAAATCACCTTACAGAAGAGATTAAGAGAATCAGGGTAAGTTGCATACTTTTTTCTATCAAATCTAATAAAAAATTAACATACAATATACGGAGTACTATTTTAGAAAAATAAGAATATATAAAAAGGTTGACTTTAACATTGTTTAATTATATTATAATTATTTAAAATGTATATTTATTATAAGGCCTTGTTACCGGTGCCTCACTTTAACATTGAATTTACTCATAAACACAGTTCTAAATATCATAGTTAATTAAAACATTCGCGAAATATTAAAACATTCAAACCATTATATTACATAACCATCATTTCTTGTTATAACGGACATTCAAATTATTTTAACATAAAACATTGTCTTTAAAATAACATAACATTTCTTGAGATGTCAGCTTCTTCAAGTTCATGCCATGTGCTTCCTCTTATGCAAGCTGTCTCAATCTACTGACCTGCGTGCATACTAAAAGTCAGCTACGCTGAGTGAGTTCTAGTTAATCATACAACATACAATCTGTTCTCAAACTTGCACACGTGCCCGAAGGGGTGTACATTAATCATACATACTCTTCATATATAACTATCCATCCTATTTAAATAGCCTTCCGCCCTATAACCTCACATATATTATAAGGGTCTGGTCCCTAACATCACAGATATTATAAAGGGTCTGGTCCCCAACTTCACAGATATTATTAGGGTCTGGTCCCTACCATCACAGATATTATTAGGGTCTGGTCCCTTTGTTTCATACAACTGTACCATACCTGTTCATACATACTCTCCTTGAAAATACGTGCAATCTCCGAAAAGCGTTCACGTACCATCAACATTTCATACATACATTATGCATACATCATATATATTCATACATACATCATATCTTACATCATACATATCAATCATATCTTTAACTGCCACCTGACGGTACATGCAATATCCGAAGATCGTTCACGCACTATCAAGCAATCATCATACATAATTCATACAAGGCATACACTTACCACTTAAGGTAAGTGTATTAATTATCAAATCAAGTATGCACACAGCCCCGAAAAACATAACAAGGAAGTGGGGCTAGAAACTCACCTCAATGCGGTTGCGTTCACCGTTTACGGTTATTCCTCTCTTTAACTGTACACGACTAACTGTATAACAATTAAGCATATTAATTACTATCACTATCCACATCGCATTTCTAGTCTAATTATATCCCACAACGGATGGGGGTCCAGGGGCAGCGCCCCTGGCAGCGGGGTCTAGGGGCGGCAGCCCCTAGCAGGGTCCAAGGGGCAGAGCCCCTGGCTGGGGTCGAGCTGCCAGGTCAGCTTAGAAAAATTTTATTTCTATTAACTGTCTTATCACATTTTCCATTAGCATTTTGAATCATTAATTAATTTGCTACTTGATGACCGTCGTTTGAGTCAATCAAAAACCTAATTATTCTAAATAGTTAGAGCAAGTAGGGTATCGTATCACAAGGAGTATGTGGTCAATGCAATTCGTGTACAGACTTAATATTATGAAGTGAATGGTTTTAGTGCTGATCACACAAGCAATTAAAGTGAGTTTATAGAACTAAGCAACGAACGAACAAGCAAGTTGTAAACAATTAACAAAGCAAATCACACCCGGGAATTCAAGTAAGCAACCAAACAGTATCTCATGCAACCTAATAGATTGATTATCAACGATTAACTGACAACTGGTCAACCAGACAAAACCTTAAACGTCAACAATTACTTTACACACGACACTGGTTATCAAACAGTCCTTGCCAGTGTGACTCAGTTAAGGGTAATTGTACGTTTTATCGTATTCAATCTAACCAAACAGTTATATGACTAATTATTTAGCAACTGGTAACAGATCGTTCAGACCAACGTAAACCTAAACCGACCTGTTGGTGCATAAATGTCAGTAGTTCATAGTCTAGTGTCTGTAATCGAGTCTGTAATGTTATTTATGTTTTTGTTTAAGCGAAGTTGTTAACAAGTTCGCCTAGGCGAACTTGTTGAACAAGCGAAGTTATGGACAACTTCGCCTGAACATATCAGGCGAAGTTGTCGTGTATTTATACTAGGTTACGGCTTAGTGTTGAGGTTGTTCATGGAGTTGATCTAAGCTGGTTTGAGTTCATTGTAACGTGAGGACGAGAGTCTGTATCAGTGATTCATATCACGTGAGTTCAGTTATTAATATATAACGTGTTTCGGTTTATTCGTGTGTGTTTGTTTGATTTGCTTTCTACGCTCGTAACGATCTACGCAGGGATTCCGCACCTGAGTAGACCGAGATATCTCGTGTGATCCGTCAAGGGAACCTACAATTGGTATTAGAGCATTTGCTCGATTGTGTGGTTCGGGATATTCACGCGGGTGTAGAAATCGTCCCGTTTCGACTATTCGCGGGACGTGTTTTCTGTGTTTTTGATCATTCTTACCTCCTACCATCGTGTTCAAGCCTTTACACCGTCAAAAACCTCGTTAAAATCCGATTTATAGATCTGCAAATCTTCCGTGTTCATCAGGCGAAGTTGCCGTCACTGTGCGTAGGGTTTCGGCGAAGATATAAGGTTAAGCGAAGTTATCCACAACTTCGCCTACCTTCTCAAGTTCGCCTAACTCAAACGAAGTTCTCTACAACTTCGCCTACCTCTTAAGTTCGCTTACCTCAAGCGAAGTTAAGAATCAGCGAAGTTAATCAGCAGTGTTATCAGCGAAGTTCTTCAGCGAAGTTCTCTACAACTTCGCCTACTTCAAGCGAAGTTATCCGTAACTTCGCCTACAGTACTTTAATATAAAAAAAAAAAAAAAATCTTAATTTTTCAGGTTTCTTACTTTTCGGGAAAGATGTCGTCGATCAACATCTCTGAGTTAGTGAAGATGGAAGTTGAAGCAGGGTCAGCTACCAAGGCCCCAAGATTGCTGAAGGGAACCGATTTCGTTGCATGGAAAGATCGGTTCATACAATACGTCAAATACCAGGATGCGAAGATGTGGGTATGCATCCAGGATGGTTATATTCCACCAGTTATGGAGTATGAAGGTCGTGATCAAATTAAAAAGTATAGTAAAATGGAAGAAGAAGAGAAAAAGATGTATGAGGCCGAGAGCAAGGCTCATGCTGCTATTACTATGGCTCTTCCTCAAGAGATCCTTCATACGTTCAGAAAGTATACGTCAGCAAGAGAGCTTTGGGAAGCTCTTGAGAACAGATTTGAAGGGAATGTAGGAATCCGTGCTTCAAAGATAAAATTGCTCAAAACCCAGTTCTCAGTCTTCAAGTATTTGAAGAATGAATCCTTAGATGATATTATCACTCGATATTACCATCTGATGACTGAATTGAGCAACTATTCAATTTCCTACCGAGAAGAAGAAATAGTTGAGAAGCTTCTAGATGCTCTCCCACCAAAATGGGAGATGTACACTGTGCTGATGAGGGAAGACAAGGACTTTCCCACATATGATCTTGAAACGGCAGTCAACAAGCTCAGAACCTTTGAGCTTAACATGGTCAGAAAAGAGACACCTATGGATCAGGTTCAAGATCCAGGTATGTATGGAGCTAAAGTCAACACTAGCTCAGGATCGAAGACTGAATCTGCTGCCTACTACACAAAGGGAGAGTCGGGCCCCAACTCATCACATGAGGGGCATGTGTCAGTTAACACAAATGGGGATGTTTGCTATGTAGCAGCTGGATCGAGTGGTTCTCAACCCCAGGTAAGCAAGAGTAGTTGCTCTCCAAGTATTCCCAGCAACAACTACTCCAAGATGCCTATGAGTGTCAAGTCTGCTGAATAGCAGTTTGGTCTCTATGCTTCTTTTATTGCTTCCTATGAGAACTACATTCAAGGGAAGGTTGTTGATCCAGCTATGTTGGATGAAGATTATGACCAGATTGATGCTGATGATCTGGAGGAAATGGATCTGCAATGGCAGATGGCCATGATCGTAAGAAGAGTGAAGCGGTTTATGAGGAAGACCGGAAGAAAGTTTGTCGGTGGAAAGCCAGGGTTTGACAAGACGAAGGTGAGATGCTACAATTGTCAGCAAAACGGTCACTTTGCAAAAGAATGCAGGAATGAGCGTGTGGAACGAAGTCAGGGTAGGTCTCCACAGCAAAGTGAGGGTAGAAAAGATTATAGTGCCATGATGTCCAGAGAAGATGGTGAATACAACTGGAACCTGCTTTCTAAAGAAACTTTTGAGCAGGCAAATTTGGCAAAGGTAGAAACTGAAGAAAGTGAGAAGGTTACCGGAGAGGAAAAAGCTCTTATGGCAGACGTTAATGACTAGCTCTCCGAGGTATGTTCTAAACTTACATGCTCTAAATGTGAAAACTTGTCTGAGCAATTAGCAACTATAACCGATCAGTATGTTAGGTCGGATGCTGAATTTAAAACCTTAAAAGAAGATCATCATTTTACAAAAGCAAGAGAAAATAGCTATAAAGTCAAAATAAAAGCTTGTGAAAAAGATGTTAAAAGTTTAAAAACAAAACTTGCTGAAAAAATTGAAGTGATTGATTTAAGTTATGAAGTTTTGGAAGAAAAAACCAAACTAATTGCTGATAGAGAAAAACAGATTGCTGATCACCAGGTAAAAGTGGTGGAACTGAATAGAAAACTAGAGCAGTTCAGAAATTCTTCTGCTATTCTTGATCACCTTGTTAGTGATCAAGGTTCCTCTGCTAAGAGAGGAGGAATCGGTTATCATGAGGTTCCACCACCTTATAATCACAATTACACTTTTAACCCTAGTGTTCAGAAATCTGTTGATTTTGAGGTTGCTCAGACAGTACCAGTTAAAGTAACTTGTAAAGAACCAAATGTTAGTGGAGGCGAAACAAGTTCGCCTGTTTCAAGTGTTAAAATTTCTGATCCAAGTCCAGTCTCATCAGATTCGGATAAGTCATCCGAGTCTGGTAAGGCAAAAGAGGAGGTGATATTACCCAATGGTGGAGAGAAAGATAAGACGAATAAAAAGAGTACTCCACTAAACCCGTACGTCCCACCATATGTGAGACGAACGGGCGGTATTAAAGCCTCGACATTTAAAACACCGGTTGATAAAAAAGTTGAGCATAGGTGTTGTTTTAGATGTAATCAATTAGGACATCTTGTTGGAAATTGCCCTCTGAAGCAGCGATTCAGAGGTGTAAGGCCTACTAAAGCTGAGAATAAACCTAATAGTAATTATCATGCTGCTAAAAATGAAAACCACTTAAAATTCAAAAATGTGACTAATTCAGGTTTTCATAGAAACAAATCTCAGTTTTACACTGCTAATAACCAAACCACAAGTTATAATTCTTTCAATTCACAAAGGTTTGGTAGGCCTCACAATCAATCTTCAAGTAGGTTTCCTAATAGGACTTACAGAAATTTTCGAGATACTAACTTTGGAAAGCCAAAGTTTGGGATGTATAGATCCAAGACCAATTGGTCTTGGGTCCCTAAATTCTAATCTTTTGCTTTATTGTGCAGGAATAGTTGAACAGGGCTGCCAACAATCTTTGGGTTGTAGATAGCGGCTGTTCCCGGCACATGACGGGTAACAAATACTTGTTACACGATTTGAAACCTGTTCAAGGAGGGAGAGTGAGCTTTGCCGGTGAAAGTGGTGGCAAGATTACTGGAATGGGAACGGTGTCAAACGGAAAGATGACTTTGGAGAAGGTTAACTTTGTAGAAGAATTGAATCACAATCTGCTGAGTGTGTCGCAGATCTGTGATAAGGAGTACACCGTTCATTTTACAAAGAATGAGGCGATTGTGTTGAAACCTGGTTTTCAGATACCAGAGGAGTGGATTGTGATGAAGGCTCCACGTGAAAGAAATACATATTTTATGGATATGAGATCAACTGAAATGGCCACAGCAGAATCATGCCTTATGACAAAAGCGAGTGAATCAGAGTTCGAATTGTGGCATAGGAGAATGGGGCACATTCATCTTCGGAAGATGAACCACATTGTCAGGAATGGACTTGTGCTGGGCGTTCCCTTGAAGAATTTCAATTTTGAAGATAAATGTATAGCGTGCAAGAAGGGAAAGCAGCACAAGAAATCCCATCTCACCAAGAAAGTCAATTCAATTGCCAGTACTCTGGAGTTGCTTCACATGGATCTCTTTGGTCCCGTGAATGCAAAAAGTCTAGGAGGAACTTCTTATTGCTTGGTGATCACTGATGACTACTCACGATATTCGTGGGTGTATTTCCTGAAATCAAAAGACGAAACGGCTCGGATGGTGAAGAATTTGATTACCAAAGTTGAGAACGTTATGGATAAAAGGGTTAAGTTCATCAGGAGTGACAATGGAACGGAGTTCAAGAATTTTGAGAAGGAGATCTTCTGCCTTCAGAGAGGGATTGAACACCAATACAGCGCTCCGTATACACCGCAACAGAATGGAGTGGCTGAAAGGAAGAATAGAACATTAATTGAAGGAGCCAGAACTATGCTGGCTGATTCGAAGCTTCCTGTGGGGTTTTGGGCTGAAGCTGTTGCTACAGCCTGTTATGTTCTGAATAGAGTCTTAACTGTTAAAAGACTTGGTAAAACGTGTTATGAGCTTATGCATGGGAGAAAGCCCAACTTGAGTGGTCTTGAACCATTCGGGTCCCCTTGTTCGATTTTGAAGACAAATTCTAAATTTGGTGAAGTAGCTGATGAAGGAATCTTAGTCGGTTATGTTGTTGGGACTCCCAACAGACGTGTCTTCAATACATCGACCAGCAAGGTTGAGGTGGTGTGTAACACCGATATCACAAGTTACCAACCGCCAAAACCAAGCAACGGACCTGCTGAGTTTTTCGACTATGTTAAACTTTTTAAGTCTTTTAACATACCGTATTTGGATATTGCTGAAGAAGAAGAGAGAGTTGCTACGAAGATGATCCTTGATGAGGAAGAAAACCTATTGCAAAGACAGCTGATCGATAAATATCAACCTTCCTCATCAAATGCTGTCGATACCCCTGCTACCTCGACTGAAGAAGAATTTTTCAATCCATTTCACTCTCAGCATGAAACAACCATTGACGAGCTCTCTTCTAACTTGGAAGACAATTTGCATGTCGGTTCTGTTCCGACCACGAGAATTCATAAAGATCACCCTTTGGAGAATGTGATTGGTGATGTGTCCTCCGGTGTACAAACAAGACGTAGCTTGAATGAGCACACCTGTGTTTACACAAGCATCAAGGAGACAGGGATAATCAACGAATGCTTGTACACCTGCTTTATCAGCCAGATTGAACTGAAGAATTATCAAATGGCTCTCAAGGACAGCTCGTGGGTCGAAGCTATGCAAGAAGAGTTGGCTCAATTCAAGAAAATGGAAGTTTGGACTTTGGTTGAAAAACCGAAGCATGTGCATGCGATAGGCACAAAATGGGTGTTTAAGTGCAAGAGAGATGAGAAAGGGATTATCATAAGAAACAAGGCGAGGCTAGTCGTTAAAGGTTTTAATCAACAAGAGGGGATTGATTATAATGAAGTGTTCGCTCCTATCGCAAGGTTGGAAGCCATTAGATTGTTTTTGGCGTTCGCTGCTTATAAGAAGACGAAGGTATTTCAGTTGGATGTGAAGAGTGCGTTTCTAAATGGGAAAGTTGATGAGGTAGTGTATGTTGAGCAACCTCCGGGTTTTCCTGACCCAGACTTTCCTGATCACGTGTACAAGTTAAGCAAGGCATTGTATGGACTACATCAGGCACCTCGTGCCTGGTATTCAACTTTATCAGATTACTTGCTTGAAAATGGGTTTGAAAGAGGGAAGATAGATAGCACGTTGTTCTTCAAGAGAGATGGAAGCGACTTCCTGCTAGTGCAAGTCTACGTGGATGACATCATCTTTGCTGCATCAAGAGTCTCCATGTGTCAAGATTTTGAGGCCGTCATGAAAAAGAGGTTTGAAATGAGTGCTATGGGTGAACTAACCTTCTTTTTAGGATTGCAGGTTGATCAGAAGAAGGATGGGATGTTCATTCATCAGACCAAGTATGTCCATGATGTGCTCAAACGCTTCAAGATGGAGGACAGCACTCCATTCGACACTCCAATCTGCGTCAATCAGAAATTGGGTGCTGAGTCAGACGGTGATGCAGATGTGGACCCAACTCAGTATCGGGCTATTATAGGTTCTTTAATGTACTTAACTGCTTCTAGGCCTGATATAATGTTTGCTGTTTGTCTTTGTGCTCGTTTTCAGGCAAACCCAAAGGAATCTCACATGAAGGGTGTGAAGAGGATCTTGCGGTATCTCAAGGGCAAACCGAAGCTGGGGTTGTGGTACCCGAGAGGAGGAGACTTGGAGCTAGTCGCTTACACAGATTCTGATTATGGAGGGTGCAATCAGAGTCGGAAGTCAACAACTGGAGGATGTCAGTTTCTTGGTGGCAGATTGGTGTCGTGGCAATGCAAGAAACAGACTTCGGTCGCAATTTCAACCTGTGAAGCAGAATACATGGCAGCATCCAACTGCTGCTCCCAGGTTCTTTGGATTCAACAACAGTTGCGCGACTATGGTCTGAATTTCTTACTTACACCTATTTGCATTGATAACACAGCTGCTATCTCAGTAACTAACAATCCCGTGAAGCACAGTAAAACTAAACATATTGACATACGTCATCATTTTATACGGAGATTGTGCTGAGAAGAAACTGATTGTGCTTGAAAAGGTGGATACGCTTGATAATTTCGCTGATCTTTATACTAAAGCGTTTGACAAAACAAGATTTCAAAACCTTATCGAGCTGAATGGGATGATCAATCCCGAGTAACCATGCTTTTCATGTTATATTTAAAAAAAAAAAAAAAACGTCACCATCGCTTAAAATATGTCGGTTACCTCAGTTTGAAGGACTTGTCTTCGGATATGTTTTGGTCCTCATTTTCTACTTGTAGATTTTGAGGATAGCCATTAACCAGATGACTGAAACTGACCGGGGCGGTTTATGATGAGTTTTCATTCTTTCGCTTAAAATTAGTCGATCATATTAATTAGTTAGAAGGACACATACTAGTATGTGGTCGGTCCAGCTGATCCATTGGATCTTCGGGATAGCCGTTTACCTGAAGACTTTGTTTTGGTCAGGGCGATTAATGTTAAAATTTTTTTTTAAGGGAAATGAAATTATTTTTCAAGTCTACTACTTCGTAAGAAGTTCGTTAGCTATGTTTAACAGAAAATTGATCCAACCTTGGAAAATGATAGATATACTGATTCTGTGTGCTTAACTAGTGAAGTTATTAGGCTTAAAAAGCTTTAGGACAGTCATTGTATGTCATGGTAACTTTTTATGGTGCGTAAAAGTAGATGTGATACAAACTAAAACTACTTGATTTTACGTGGAAACTCCTTACGAGTTTTGCATGTCTTCATATATATCTTTCCGAATGATAGGCAGAAAAGCGATTACCCAGTCATACACAAGCCCGTAAGTGTTCTGATTCCCGTGAAGATAGCGTTTCAAGAAACTGCAGTGATCCAGATTCGGGACTTGCAGTTGGTTACTACTCTGAAGTCTATGTAAATGTTTATCATAAAAAAAAAAAAAAAAAAAAACTTATGAGTTATTGAAACATTCTAGAGTTCAACATATCAAGACTTCTTAATCATGGAGTAAGAAAGAGAACGGGAAGGAGATGAAGAGTAATTACAAACTTAATCAGACACTAAGGGTCGAGGTCAATTCGGGTTGACTTGGGGAAAGCCAAATATGCTTTGAGAATAGATAGGAGGCATCATAATCTCTGAGTTGTTGCCCACTTAATTTTTGAGCTTAATTGAACTTAACTCGTATCACAGAAACGATGAAAACCATCTTAAGTTATTTACCTGCTTACAACCTGTTTCTTTATGTCATAATACAGCTAAACATGGATCTATGTGACAATCACGTAATTAGTATGATTCCTGTTCGGATCTTTTCTAAAACGTAGTAGTCCCTATCGAGACTGAAATTTGATCCCTTATACTTTATTTTTTAAAAGTTTCTTGTACTTAGGTAATTTTATAATTTTGTATCTGGTTACTTGGACTTGATCGTGTCATTTAAATTCTTAAAGGGAAGTTTTAGAACTTAATTGCAAAATTTTCGAATTATAAGGGTTGATCTTGTAAATATAGGCGATGTTGTTAAACAGGCGAACTTGTGAATAACTTCGCCTAGGCGAAGTTAACCGTAACTTCGCCTGTTTAACTCCGCCCCTATATAAAGAATTCTTAAGGTCAACTGTGTTCATAATTTCTAATCTCAGCGAACTTATTGAATATTTCTCGGCGAACTTATCGTTTGATTATCCGGCGAACTTGTCGTTATTCCGATTACTTGTTCTTTTTCCCAGTTTCCGTTACGTTTCAAGGTTCGTGATGCCATTACATTGTATAATCATTGTTCTTCAATGATAATCAGTGGTCGTTTCGACCCGATTATGAACCTCGAACCGTCGGACCTTCAAATCGGACTTTCAAATCTTGTTGTTACGTGTTAATAACCAAACTGATCGTCAACATATCCTTAAAAGCTTGAGTTTAAGAGTCCTAAATCGTCAAAATACCCAGAAAACCTCAGATTTTCGAGTTTGAATCAATCTATCTGTCGCCGATTCATATTCAGGCGAACTTAGGGTTTCGGCGAAGTTATCCGTAACTTCGCCTGATGCTTATCTTCGCCTGAGGCGATGTTGTCATTAACTTCGCCTGAGGCGATGTTGTGGTAAGGCGAACTTAACGTTGAAGCGAAGTTGTGCCCAAGTTCGCCCCAACATTAACTTCGCCTGGACCTTTTTCTGATTAGTCATTAGACGAACTTAACGTTGAAGCGAAGTTGTGCCCAACTTCGCCCCAACGTTAACTTCGCCTATACAGAAGTTATCACAACTTCGCTCATGGTAATAAGCGAACTTGTGTTAAACCTTAACGTGTATCTAACTTGGTTTGTTTGTTGCAGATATGGCTGCAGTAGCAGGTGCTGGAGGTGCTGGAGGCGATGACGGAGATAACCAGAGGCAATTTTTTCCGGGTCACAATATGTACATTACCTTAGACCCGGAAGCGAGCGGAGTTGAAGACTACCGTGAGATCATCACATTCCTCATTCGCTCGAGGATATTCCACGCAATCACGACGACTCTGCCGATATCCTTACCCAATATCGAGGATTTCTGGCAGACGGTGGAATACGATTGCCGTGTTGAGCCCCCGATTATGCGAGCAACCGTCAACAACCAAGAAGTTCAGTTCTCGTCTGAACAAATACGGGTGGCGTTACGTTTTGGAGAGGAGACTCGGGACGACCCAACTGACTTTGTGGCTCCGTTTCGTGATGGAGCATTCCTACGAATGGGATATTCTGGTTCATTGGGTGATACCCAGAGACGGAAGGGGTTCCTGCTCGATCAGTTGCGCTTCCTCATGCACGTCAAGATTGTGTGTATGTCTGGGAGGAAGGCGGGTACTGACGGAATGGGTGCGACCATGCAGTCAGCAATGACTGCTCTGACTTATAACAAACGTTATAGCTTTAGTCAGATGGTCTTTTATGAGATCGACAGACAGAGGAGGGCGATGGCTCGTGAGCGGTTCATAATGTATCCAAGATTCATCCAGATGATCTTGAACCATGTGGCTCCAAATTTGCCTCAACGACGTCCAATACGATACGTGGAGAATGTGAGCAAACGTATCTTCGCTCAATGCCGCACATCCAGTGCGAGGAGCAAGCCTGAACTGCGTCCAAGGCATACTCCACTCTTTGGGTACTTAATAAACCCGGGGTATGTGCCAGCTCGTGGGGATGAGTTCAGAGACCCTCAACCACGACAGGTAGGAGCACCTCGAGATGTACCTGCTGTGCCTGTTGTGTCGGCTGAGGAGGATGTAGACCTTGATGCTGCATTTGGCGGCCAAGGATTCTTCGACATGGACCGGTTTGATCCGCAAGAAGAGGTGCAGGTCTCTGCTGCACAGGTTCGGGAAGTGAATGTTACTAGAGCAGCTACGACGGTGGCTGACTCAGATCTTGATGATGTTATGGATGAGGCGAGAAGGATGTTGGTGAGACGAGAAAGGACGATTGGGAAGAGAAAGAGGACAGTTGATGATACTGAGTCAGAAGAAGAAGAAGAAGAGGATATTCACAAGCTGATTAGACGATCAAGACGTGAAAGGACAGGTGCAGGTATGGGAGCTGGAGAGACTTCAAGAGTTGTACGTTTTGCTCCGCCAGCACTGTCAGGTATGTCGATTGTTCCTACATCTGTCCAGGTTACAGGTTTAAGCGCCGCGGAAGTTCCCGTGGTGGCTACATCAGCTGTCGGCATCCCATCAATCACTACTATCCAGCTGACGACTCCGGAGATTGAGTCTTTACCACCTCCAACGCTTACTCCTTCAGAGGTGGTGGCACAATTTGTAGAGTCGACAGTCGTTGCAACTGCAGGGTTGTCGGTCACGATACCACCTGCGGTTACGTCCACAACTGCTTCTGATTTCCCGGTTACATTCGAGATCCCTGCTGAGTATACTCAAGACACATCTAACATGAGGTTTGATTTCGATGCAACCCTCTCAGACTCGGAGAGAATAGCTGCACTTGAACGGGTCGTGGCAGAGCAATCGAGGATAAACTTTATCCAGACCCAGGCTATTCAGCGCCTTGTAGCAGAGAATCAACTACAGTCGTCCCTCCTGGTTGAACATGGGCGAATTATAGATGCTATGAAGGAGTTCTTGGCATCTCAGGGGGAGACAGGCTGTAGAGGCGACGAGTTAAGGACAAAGAAGAGAAATGATAGAGACGATGATCCCAATGCATCGAAAGATGCAGGTGGTGAGTTGCCAAGAACTACTCAAGCTCTTGGGACTTCCACAGCTCAGGGGGAGTCTGCAGGTGCAGTTGGTGGTGATGAGGTGGTGATGGTTGATGATGAAGATGATGTGATTGATGCTTTGAAAGAATTAGATGATGATATGCTAGATGATGATGTGATGTTTGATGACGATGTGCTGCCTATTGAGGAGATTGAGAAGATTGGAGCTCAGATTGTGATTGAAGAAGATGTTGAAGAAGGTGAAATAGTAGAAGAAAATGTTGAACACAAGATCCCAGATATTGAGAAAGCCGATATGGGTAATGAGATGGAAAATGATAAGACTGAATGGGAAGAGCAGCCTAGGTGGAAGGAAGGCTATGCTCAGTGGTTCGTCAAAACGAAGAAACCAGCGGTCCCTACAATGTTTAAGAAGAGTTACAATATTAAAGGCTATGCCGAAGCGAAGAAAGGGATTATTTGCTGGATCTATGATGAGCAGTTGAAGCTCTTTGTGATTAAACGGTATGACGGCGTTCAGTACTTTAAAAGAATGTTAAGGTCGTTGAATACACTGCCGGAATGTGAAGTGAAAGTCTTAGCCAGATTGGGGTTAATCAATCGAAATGACGATAATATGGCTAGAGTCATTGAGAAAATTGTATGGAGAGAGAGTATAAAAGAAAAGAAGTTTGAGCTGTTGAAACCGCAGAAGGGAAAACTTGTTGAAGACAAGGATAGAGGTTTGAGAGCTGATGGAAAACCTTGGATGGTCATGAAGTATAAACCGATCCGGTGCCTTAAAGAAGTACCGATGAAGCTAATGCCCAAGGATGTGCTTAAAGACCTAAAGTGGTGGTATGTGGATTGTGAGACAGCAGAGGCGGTGATGGAAGACGAGGATGAACAAGAGCTCCTAAGAGTTTATGATCCGATGCATTTGGTAAACTTATCGCAAGCTGATCTGAAGGTGCTTAATGAGAAGAAAATCTTTTATATTCCTGCTTGGAAGGACGAAGCGAGGAAGTATCAAAGAGTTGTGTCAGTTTGTGTTAGAGAAGGAGTGCATGCGTGAAGAGACAAGATTGAAGATTACGAGACAAGTGCTTAAAGATCAAGATATGAAGCTACTGCCAAGGGGGAGTCTGTTGGTGCATAAATGTCAGTAGTTCATAGTCTAGTGTCTGTAATCGAGTCTGTAATGTTATTTATGTTTTTGTTTAAGCGAAGTTGTTAACAAGTTCGCCTAGGCGAACTTGTTGAACAAGCGAAGTTATGGACAACTTCGCCTGAACATATCAGGCGAAGTTGTCGTGTATTTATACTAGGTTACGGCTTAGTGTTGAGGTTGTTCATGGAGTTGATCTAAGCTGGTTTGAGTTCATTGTAACGTGAGGACGAGAGTCTGTATCAGTGATTCATATCACGTGAGTTCAGTTATTAATATATAACGTGTTTCGGTTTATTCGTGTGTGTTTGTTTGATTTGCTTTCTACGCTCGTAACGATCTACGCAGGGATTCCGCACCTGAGTAGACCGAGATATCTCGTGTGATCCGTCAAGGGAACCTACACGACCGAACACACAGAAATACTAAATATCAATAATCATATATCAATCATCAATAACAAAACATGAGTATTCTTAATCACATGAGAGAAACTGTAAATGGTTACAAACTATACATCCCGGGTGCGATTCTAGGAGATTAGCCGAGCCTAGACATCATCAAATCTTCGATACGGATGATAGGGATCATGCGGGAGGTCTTGACACGAGCTAGGATAATGGAATCGCCTCTAAAACTGCTGCAAATCGCCTTTTCTTCGTAAAAACCGAGTTAGGGTTTTCCAAGATGTAAAATACGATATAAACCAAAAATCCCGTCTGCACCCCCCAACGTGATACGCGATGGGGTCTTTAACGGTCCATCGCGTATCGCGATGGACCAGAAAGTCAAAGATAATTAACACCCCATAGCGATACGCTATGGGTCTTCAAGGGAGCCCATCGCGTATCGCGATGGGTCTCCTCACCAGCAAAAATCATTAAACTTCTTGTTTCGCGTGCTGGACATCCCGGGTCTTCATTCCGTGTCACAACAGGTCCAAAATGAGTACTTTAACGCCTGTGACTTGAAATCCAATAACACACGTATGAAATATCGATAGTTCTAAAATAAACAGTTAAAACTAAATAATAAATGAACTAAAACATATACAAATTAACCGGCCATCACATCCCCACACTTATCTTTTGTTTGCCCTCAAGCAAAACTCTAAAGCAAACATCGACCTCCATCATAGGTGTGTAGATTATCGCCATTAATACTAGTAGGTTTAAGGTCATACCCAGTTTCCCAGACTGACACTGTTTTTAGATTGACATCTCACAAATACGGTTAAATGCTATAATAAAAACAATAGAGCCGCCCAGACAGGTGTACTTTGTTTCCGGTTAAGGCACACATGCTCATACCACTCGTAATATAACATCTCTCCTCTCGGTTTAATATATGGACTAGCAAAAGATGTGCCAGTATCACTCAGCTCTCAATATCACTCATAAGTACATATTAATCCATCAAGCTGCTTTGGCACAAATGCAAATCAAGAGACCTTTAAAAGGGTTGTAACGGGGCCAGGTGTAAGGGTATGGAAGGGAAATATTTAAGTAGCTCAAACGATCCGACCCGGCTTATTACAAAACATCTAAAAAACGAAACTAATGTACCACTAACTGACTGATTATATACATCTAAATAAACAAACTATCAACATACTGATTTTACAAATTTTTTTTTGACATAAACGAACATCAACGAACTACAGAATATATAACTGAATATAAACAGACATTTTTTTGTCTTTTTCTCAATTTTTTAAGCATAATAACGTGATGCTTAACAATGGAACAAATACAAATACAAAAACAATTACAATTACAAATAAACCTAGTAAGCTGGATCGTCTCGTAACATAATGTCGGGGTTAAACAAACGAAAATAAGTCCAAGAAATGTTTTCTAAAGAACCCAACCCCCCGCCCCTCACATTACCCACGCTCATATGTATAATGTATGAGGCCCAACCCACCAGTACCCACACTCTCGCTCATCTAGACGAGGCTTAACCTAATTGCCTCTATCACTTTTGCATTTTGCCAACTACGATCCCGTAATCCATGAATATCAGTGAAAGGACTCAAATGACGTGTGTGTACTATATATTAATGTGTATTATATATATTTGGGTCAACTCACACACGTACTGGAGGAATAGGGTTGACGACATAAACATGTATACCTGTCCCCATGACTCGTTATCCCCGCCTAAACGACCCCATTTTCAACTTCTCGTAATAAAAACATTTGTTAGCAAGACTAATGAGACGCTGAAAAACCAACCATGACCAGAAACCTATGACTTGGCAATAATAGCAATAATTAACAGTTAACAACTTTGGTTTCTGAACACTCTTCGAGGTACTATCGGGCTAAAATTTTTCAAATTTCCCTCATCCCCACACTTGAGGTTTACATTGTCCTCAATGTTAAAATATATATAATGATTAATAAACATTTAAGGGACGGGGTTTAAATTTAGTTTTTGATTATTAAGCAATTTTAAAATTTCGGGGCTCATGTGTGGCGGTTCTACTAACAAATATACAATTACACTTTTAACGATTAAAAATAATAAACAAAATGAAATTATGAAACCGAAATCACCTGATATCAACGTGACTGGAGAAGGACCAGTCGGCTCGTGAACTCTCATAACACTCGTGTAATCACGTCTCATCCAATTACCAAACTGACAATCAAACCTGCAAAATCTCGAGATGTGTAGAAGCAAGCTTCTCACAAGTGTAAGACATAGGTCTTTTAAGAGTTATGAAAATAAATATTTGTTAATTTTATTAAAACAATTACCGAGCCAAATTAATTCGTTTCATAATAAATTTTGTTAAATTGGTTAAATACGTTAAAAGACCTAACTCACTTTCGTAGGAATCACGATTGCATTTAGCGTATGCAACATGCCCTGTAAACCCCTCGGTAGCCCGGGAGGACGAGTGGGATCTCGTGAGGGTTTATAGTGAACTACACCCACAAAGTTCCAAATACAACAAAATATACACGTACCTGGATTAACCACAGCAAAATGAACATGAAAGCACTCTGGGTAGTTTAACTGTAACCTCGTTTTCTGGTGGTGCGGTATCCCCACACTTAGCTTTTGCTATGATGGTACGCTTGAAATACAATTAGTAATATAAAAACTAAAGCAAAATGGAAACTAAAAATATACAAAATGTACAATTACCACCCTTTTGAAACTTGTATGCCATTCAAGGTGGGCTTCTGGCCGGCTCCCGTGCAACCTTCTCATTATAAGCACGCTTTTCTTCAATCATTTGTTGCCAGTCTTCCGATAGGCCAGAATCTGTCCCGAACATCCTCAATCTCCATTCTCGATCATTTTGTTTGGGTGGTTGTCTCACTTTCTTCTTCCTTGGTCGGTTACCTTTCTCTTCCACCTTCTCACTCTGTAGTTTCTCAAATCCCTTCTTATCTATCATGTCAATCACAAAACATTACTCTTTTCTGTGATCCTTGTCCAAGGATACACACTTGTCAACAAAAAGGGTTAGTAGAATTTTCAAACAACAATAACCGTTTATCACGGTCTCCACACTTGATTCCCAAAATCCCATTAGCACAATCAATCACTGCATATGCTGTGGCAAGGAATGGCCTACCCAATATGACTTGTGGTTGTGTATTGTTCACACGTTTAGCATAGTCAAGTACAAGAAAGTCAACTGGGTAGAAAATTCCTCCACCTGAACCATTACATTAGTCACCATGCCCCGAGGAAGTGTATGAGTTTGATCCGTCAACACCACAGTGGTGTTTACCTTTCTAACGGGCCAAATTCATACTGATCATATAAACTACCGGGCATGATACTAACACATGCTCCAAGATCTAGAAGTGCCTGATCAGTTTTAAATTTCCCGATTTGAATTGATAAAAGTTGCATTCCCGGGTCTTGGAGTTTACTTGAGGTGGTATTATTCTCCACCTCCTCATCTCTCATGTTGGTCAACTTTTCATTAAAACATTTATCACAAGAACAATTTTCACAAAAAGATGTTTCATTTGCTTTTAATTTTGAGCTATTTTGGAAAATCGTTTCATTTTGACCAACACAATCACTCTCATCACTAACATCTTCCACCACCCCTTCAACAAACTGTGGTGGTGAATTAACTTCAACACTAGAAATTTCAAAATTAGGTAAAAGACTTATCACATTGATGTGCACATTGTTTCCCTTCTTGGAGCTTGAGCAGTAATGGTTCGGGTTGACTGTAGTATCGCTCGGGAGTTGACCTGCGCTCTTTTGCAACTTTGCCATATCTGCTACAAGCTGACCAATCTGCTTTGACATTGCCTCTGCTGACTTACCATGTAACTCAAACTGTTTCTTTGTCTCAGCCTTATGATCTGTCATAAACTTCATCAATGCATCCAACTTTGATTGCACCGACTCATCCGCATTTCCCGAGGACCCCCTCTGCTGGTCCTGATTACCCGATGAATTTCCACCCCGATTACCGTCTCTGTTATACCCTCGATTCTGATCATACGAACCCTGCTGCTGCTGATAACTGACCTGGCGGTAATTACCCTGCGACCTGTTCTGGCTCGATCCCTGAAAGTTCGGGTTCAACTGTGTAGACGCGTTCTCGTAACGAAAGTTCGGGTGATTCCTCAGGCCCGGGTGATAGGTGTTTGAATTCAACCCTTGACCAGTGGAATCCCCGTAAGCATAATTAACTTCCTCGGGTTCATCCTCCACATCATCATAATAATTGGGACAATTTTCTGCCTTATTCCCGATTTCACCACAATCTTCACAAACCGGGAATTTAACACCAACTTTCCCGACCTCTCTTTTCTTACCTTTTTTCAACTCAGCCAATTCATGTTCTAACTCAGTAATTCTTTCAGATTCACTCGTGACTGACTTAACTGACCTGGAGGAATTACCACGTCTTCGTCTTTCAGCTGCTGCTTCTGCCTTGGAATCTTCACATATAAATTCCAAAAAATCCCAATCATCTTCCTCAGGCTGATTCAGCAACAGACCATTACACGAGGCCTTAAGATGCTTTCGGTCCTCGTATGTCAAACCATCAACAAAGCACTTAACCAGTTCCCACAGTTCGATCTGGTGATGTGGGCATTTCCTGATCATGTATTTATACCGGGTAAAGGCTTCGTGAAATAACTCACCAGGTAACTGTGAAAAGTGACGAATGTCAGAACGGGCCTCGGTAGTCTTCGACTGTGAATAAAACTCGTTTAGAAACACCTGCTGCATCTCGGCCCAATTTCTGATACTGTGCATCGGCAGTGAATTAAACCAGAGTTTTGCTTTATCTTTTAGAGAAAACTAGAATAATCGCAACCGAACTTCATCCTGATCGAATGTACCATCACCAATAGACCCGCAAATAGCCGAGAAATCGGTCAAGTGCGAATACGAGTCTTCCGAAGCCAACCCGTTGAAATGAGAAACGATGTTAATGTAAGATGGCCGGGACTTAAAAGTTTGTTGTCCCTGCACTCGTTCCTGTGGGACCAACGGGGATGCTCCGTCAGATATAGCCGGTCTGAATCGACTGTAAACACCATGAATCGGGGCTATGTAATTTCTCCTCTGCCCCCCGGGGTTTACCATATCGCCTCGGTTAACTGGAATACCACGAACTCTTTCGGGCCGTTCTGCCCGATTTACCCTTTCTCGACCTCTCCCATTTCTATTGTCTGCTTCAGCCCGTCTTCGATTAACAGGCTCCTCCACCTCATCTTATTAATTATTATCACCCTCAATCTCTGGTTCACCAACCTCGTTCTCGGGCTCAGCCGCCCGATTCCTTCTAACCCATCGATCTACCTCATCATCAGCTGCCCGAAAACCTTCGTTTCTATTATTATCTTCCCCCTCATCCTCATCTTCAGTCGGAACACTCGATCGAACATCGTCAATATTTATCCGAACTCTGCGGTTGGGGTTATTGTTCGGAACTGATGGTTTTGCTTGGTCAAAGTTGAGGTTTAAGTTTCGGTTAAGGTTTCGGTTTCGGGTTTGATTTCGGGTTCTGGATGCACGAGCTGAGTTATTTTGGGCGTTTTGGTTATTGAAATTGAGTGATGGAGGTATGTTATCTGGGTGAAACTGGTTATTCTGTGGGAGTGGATCTTGGTTTTGGTTGTTGTTCTGATTCTGGTTCTGGTTTTGGTTCTGGTTCTGGTTTTGGTCTTCCATCTCAGAATTTCTGTTTTGTACTCGGTTCTGCCGAGCTAACCTCTCGATTTCGGGCTCGTAAATTAACGAAGACTGTAGGTCCGAATGGCGGGTGTGCATAAACCTGTAATCTGCACAACTAACACAACCCGCGTAAAATACAGACAAATAAAATTTAAACTAAAAATTGAAAACAAAATTAAAACTAAAAGTAAAATTAAAATTAAACACAAAAATCAAATAACACGAAAAACACCAAGCGCACTAACTCCCCGGCAACGGCGCCATTTTGATGACTGCCGTTTGAGTCAATCAAAAACCTAATTATTCTAAGTAGTTAGAGCAAGTAGGGTATCGTATCACAAGGAGTATGTGGTCAATGCAATTCGTGTACAGACTTAATATTATGAAATGAATGGTTTTAGTGCTGATCACACAAGCAATTAAAGTGAGTTTATAGAACTAAGAAACGAACAAACAAGCAAGTTGTAAACAATTAACAAAGCAAATCACACCCGGGAATTCAAGTAAGCAACCAAACAGTATCTCATGCAACCTAACAGATTGATTATCAACGATTAACTGAAAACTGGTCAACCAAACAAAACCTTAGGCGTCAACAATTACTTTACACACGGCACTGGTTATCTAACAGTCCTTGCCAGTGTGACTCAGTTAAGGGTAATTGTACGTTTTATCGTATTCAGTCTAACCAAATAGTTATATGACTAATTATCTAACAACTGGTAACAGATCGTTCAGACCAACGTAAACCTAAACCTAACGAACACACAGAAATACTAAATATCAATAATCATAGATCAATCATCAATAACAAAACATAAGTATTCTTAATCACATGAGAGAAACTGTAAAATACGGTATAAACCAAAAATCCCGTCTGCACCCCCCCCCCCCCCATTGCGATACGCGATGGGGTCTTTAACGGTCCATCGTGTATCGCGATGGATCAGAAAGTCAAAGATAATTAACACCCCATAGTGATACGCTATGGGTCTTCAAGGGAGCCCATCCCGTATCGCGATGGGTCTCCTCACCAGCAAAAATCATTAAACTTCTTGTTTCGCGTGCTGGACATCCCGGGTCCTCATTCCGTGTCACAACAGGTCCAAAATGAGTACTTTAACGCCTGTGACCTGAAATCCAATAACACACGTATGAAGTATCGATAGTTCTAAAATAAACAGTTAAAAATAAATAATAAACGAACTAAAACATATACAAATTAACCGGCCATCACTACTTAAAAGTCCAAGGGCTTCTTTGTAATTAAAACATTCTTTTCTAAGTCCAGGGACTGTTCTTGTCATTCCGTTAAACTTCTAATTCGTTACTGGTTCATAAAGAATTGGCTTATCTTAGCGAACTGGTTCCTATAACGAATTGGACACTTTAACGAACTGGACTCCTTAACGAATCAGTTCCATCGCGAACCAGTCCATATAACGAATTAGTCCATCTAATTCGTTATCTCTTCTAACGAACTAGTCATAACGAATCAAGGGTAATTCGTTACCCTTTTCCCCTAACGAATCAGAGACGAACTAAAGCTAGTCGTTGTGCTCCTTTATGCGAATCAACTAACGAATCA
Organism: Bidens hawaiensis; assembly: GCF_021521415.1. NCBI lineage: Eukaryota > Viridiplantae > Streptophyta > Magnoliopsida > Asterales > Asteraceae > Bidens > Bidens hawaiensis. Next base: position 715,366 of record NW_027491637.1, read on the forward strand.
CCTTCCAATTCGTTAAGTTCCCATAGCGAACTAGGGTTAGGTTAGGGAATGTCAGAACATTCCCTGACATTCTTTACCTCGTATTAACTTTCCGCCGCCACCGCCGGAAAACCGCGAATTCGCCGGAAAAACGAGTTTTAACTCGTTTTTCACCGTTTTTCGTCTCGTTCGATCCAGATCTGAGCTAGGGTGACCCCTAAGCTCATCATAGGTTCGGTTTATACCCGATTCCACCCGGATCTCATGACTTAAACGGTTTAATGGTGTTGGCTCGTCGTTTTGTGATTATATCTAACGGGTTTAAGCTCATACAATATCATACTATCATTACATTGGATCGGTGGTTGATTTCCTTCTTGATTTCGGCTAAGATAAGGAGAGACTAGAGAGAAGGCTTAAGTGTGTGTTTTGAATGGTGTATGGAATATGTGTAAATGAGGAATTAAGTGGTGTTTATGGTTTATATATTTATGGATCATAGGCTTAGCCCATGGTCTTTCCTCTTTTCCTCTAACCCAAGTCCATAACCCAATTCCATTTAACCCAACACTAGTCCGACTCATAATAACTCATACTTTCGTTTATTAACCGAAACTAGAAAACGGGATGTTACATTTATTGTCAACCCACAAATATCATATATATATATATATATATATATATATATATATGAGATGGTTCAAAAGAGAAATGATATTACTGCAAGAAATGCAAAAAATGAATATGGAACACTAGTTTTGTTTTAAGTTTAAAATGCTTAAAGCTAAATAAAGAAAATATTAATTATTCTCTTTCTTCAATTAATATAACTAATAAACCATAATACTTATCTACTTAATTAATATAACTAATTAAATTATTATAATTGGAAAATATTAAGAACTCATTTATTTTTATAACTTATTTTTCATGTCTTGAATTTTTATCTTACACAAGTATAATTTAATCATAATTAATTTATTTATCCAAAACTAATTTCTTCCAACTCAATATGTTAATATCCATCAACACATATTTACATTATAATGAATAATACCAAAAAATTATTTTACATGTGTTTGCATTAGATATCAACAAAAAAATACAACCTACACAAAAACGTATAATCTACACTTGTTCTAAGAATAAGACAACATATAACCTACACACGAAAAATATATAACCTACACACAAAATTCATCATCAATATAATACACACGCATATAATCTACACACGAAAATTTTATCTTACACAAATACAATTTATTCATACATTAATTTCTTTTTATTCAAAACAAATTTCTTCAAACTCAACATATCAATATCCATCAACACATAGTTACATTGTGATGAATAATACAAAAAACTATCTTACACATGTTTGTATTAAACGTCAATAAAAAATATAAAACATACACAAAAACATATCACTTACACTTGTTCTAAGAAGAAGTGTAACATCCTAAAATGATTCTAGTATTAAATAAAGAAAGTTGCGTTTAGTTATCGAGTGTTAATAATTAATTTATGCTAAATAAAGAAAAGATCATGGATTGGGATTAAATAAGATGGATTAAAGGGTAATGGGCTTTAGGTCCATGGGCCTTGGGTAGAGGTGCACAAATCGGTTTTTTTAAAAAAACCGGTTCGGTTAATAACCGGACCGGTTTTTCTTGGCCTGGAAAAAAACTGGTTTTTAAATAACCGAACCGGTTTATTAACCGGTTTTTTTGGTGCAAAACTCGGACCGGTCTAACCGGTTAGGACCGGTTTAGAAACCGGTTAGAACCGGTTAATAACCGGTTTTTTTAATTAACCGGTTTTTTTTTTAAAATAACCGGTTAATAACCGGTTTTTTTCATAATAACCGGTTTTAAAATTAATCGGTTTTTTCCATAACCGGTTCAGTAACCGGTTTTTTCTCTAGAACTTGTAACCGATATACGAACCGGCGGTTACTAAACCGGTCAAACCGGTTTTTAAATAACCGGTTTTTGTAAAAACCGGTTTTCGGTTTAAACCGTTGAACCGGTTCACCAACCGGTTTTTTTGCCCATCTCTAGCCTTGGGGAATATAAATATCCTCCTAAACCACCATAAAACCCTAAACCTCATTTCATTCCATCTTAATCTCTACACACTCCAAACACACACACACCATACGCGGCCGAGCGAGAGAGAGGTGAAGTCTGAGCAAGAAAACGTGATTCAAAATTTATACAAGATCCAAAGTTCATAAGCTAGATAACCGAGAACAAAACGAAAACATAAAGGTATGATTTCGATCTTAAAGTTCATATTTTAATAGACGGTTAGCCATGAAACTTGAAACTATAATAGATCGGGTCTAAACGAAATGTAAAGTAACGAACTTGATACTAGGACGAATCCAATGAACCCACAAACAGCTACGGTTCGTATAGGATAAACCGTAAATCTTGTATTGAACGTTTTTGAATTTAAAGGTCCAAACTTTACGTGTTTCGGGTCAAACCTTATCCAAAAACGACCATAGGAATGATCGCGGGTTAGTCAAATACCATACCCATGGATTTCTCGGTAAAACGATGAGGATTTTGGGGATTAAAGATGAACAGCGGCGGCTGCTGACAACTTCGCCTACAAGCGAACTTCGCTTGCAAGCAAGTTCGCTTGCAAGCAAGTTCGCCTAGCTGATAACTTCGCCTAAGGCCAAGTTCGCCTAACTGATAACTTCGCCTAGGGCCAAGTTCGCCTAACTGATAACTTCGCCTGGTGATAAGTTCGCCTAACTGATAACTTCGCCTGGTGATAAGTTCGCCCATGATAACTTCGCCTGGCATATGTTCGCCTAGGGTTAACTTCGCCGATCACTAACTTCGCCTATGCTTAAGTTCGCTTAATGTTAAGTTCGCTTATTGTTAAGTTCGCTTAATGATAAGTTCGCTGGAGTTAGCAAATTAGAAAATAAATTAAACACCTAATGAAAAATGTGTTAAGTTCGCTCGACCCCAGCCAGGGGCTCTGCCCCTTGGACCCTGCTAGGGGCTGCCGCCCCTAGACCCCGCTGCCAGGGGCGCTGCCCCCGGACCCCCGTTCGTTGTGGGTTATATAAAGATAGAAATACAATGTGAGTAGTAGTAGTTAATTGATACGTGTAAATATTATACAGTTAGCCGTGCATAGCTCAAGAAGGGAATAACGATTAACGGAGAGCGTAACAGGATTCAGGTGAGTTTCTAGCGCCATTTATGTGTTATGTTTTCGGGGCTGTGTGCATACTCAATATGTTTGTTATTACGCTTATCCTAAGAGATAAGTGTATGCCTTATGTGAATAATGTGAAATGTATGAATAATTGCTTGATGGTACGTGAACGATCTTCGGATATTGCACGTACTGTCAGGTTGTAACGCTATGTATAAGGTAAGTATGATATGTATGCTTATGTGTATGAATGTGATAAAGTTAATAAAAGAAGGAAAGGATGGTTGTATGGTTGTATGGTTACGAAGAGGGTACCGGGCTCTAATAATACTCGAGTTATGATGTATGGTTGTATGGTAACGAAGAGGGAATCGAACCCTAATAATATTCTAGAACTAGGGAACCGAACCCTACTAATATTCGAGGAAAGAGGGTACCGAGCCCTAATAATACTCGAGGAAATAGGGTACCGAGCCCTAATAATACTCGAGGAAGGAGGGTACCGAGCCCTAATAATACTCGAGGAATGTAGGACGTAATGCTCTTTATAACGTAAGATATGAAAGCAAGTTAATACAAAAGAAAGTATGAAAGTATTAAGGTATGAAAGTATGAAAGTATGAATGAAAGAATATAAGTTTGTGTGTATTGTATAATGTATGATTAACTAGAACTCACTCAGCGTAGCTGACTTTTAGTATGCACGCAGGTGAGTAGGATGAGGCAGCTCGCTTGAGGATACACGTGGCACTGAATAAGAGGCTGGCATCGGAAGACTCAAGACGTTTAAGTTTAATGTTTTGTTTATTTTGAAAGACAATATGACGTTTTAAGACAAGATGTGTTTTGTTATGAAATGTTTTATGAAAGCTTTTATATTCCGTGAATGTTTTAATTAACTCTGATATTTAGAACTGCGTTTATGAGTAAATCCAACACGAAAGTAGGGCTACAGGCAACTGGGCCTTACAATAAGAAAACATATAACCTACATACGAAAAACATATAACCTACGCATGTGTAGGATATGCGTATCTTTGTGTAGTTTATATAATTGTTGATGTAGAATTACCTATGTAAGTTGTATGATTTTTGTATGTTGTACGTTTTTATTGCTCACAACAAGTGTAGGTTATATAACTTTTTGTAGGTTGTATATTTATTGTTTATATTTAATGGACACATTTGTATGATATTTTTTTATTATTATTTATGACAATAATTTTTATAGGCATACCAATTGAAAAATAATATATTATGTTTTGTTATTTAGTGTTAAAAAACACGTTGATATATGCTAATAAATTGAGTGGAAATTATTTTTTTAATATAAAGAAATAGTATTATATGAATAAATTGTATTTATGTTGAATAAAATGAAGAATGTATAAATAAAAAATAAAACTAAAGTAGTGCTTTTATCTTTTTAATTATTATAGTTAAATAAGTTAGATATATATTAATTAGAGATGTATTTATTATGGTTATATTAATTATATTAATTGAAGAGAGTGTGTGCATTTATTGTTGCATTTACATCTTTTTTTTATTTATTTTTGAGTATTTAAAACATAAAATAAAACTAGTGGCTCATATTCGTTTTTCTTGCATTTCTCCCACTAATATAATTTCTCTCTTGAACTTAAAGATATATATATTTCTATAAAACTCCTTATTTTTATTTGAATATATATATATATATATATATATATAATCAAAATTGAACCGTTTGTTCTTTAATTGACTTAAACCGTTTTTCTCTTGAACTTAAACCGTTTTTCTCGCATTTCTCCCACTAATATAAAACTCCTTGTTTTTTACAAGGGGGCTAAGCATAGTATCATCTTTCAGTTTTCTGTTTTCATTATGTATTTATTCTATAACTTTTTATCGTTTTTCTTAGTTTTATCTCTAAACTATCTTTCAATCATAAAAAATTCAATAACTTTTTAACTTAGTTGATTTGTGCACTACAAATCAATAATGCATCCCACAATAGACCGTCCCATACAACCCAAATTGATATTCAAAGGGTGGTACCACATGGGTGAACCGGTGTTTTCGTTGGTACCGTATAACACCTCACTGATCCCAAAGCCACCCTCACCCCCACTCAAAAAATATAATAATATAATAATAACAACAAACAAGCGTTTTGCCTATAGGAGGTTTACTGGATGAAATGCTAGACAAGCTAGCGTCGGTCACAAATAACTAGATATATAAAAAGGACAAGTGTGACTTTCTAAGTTTCAAGCACAAGCTAGATGACATAAGGCTAAACGATGAGCATGGAAAAACACATGACTAGCCATAGGTATGATGCAAAAAAAGGGATATGTGAGAAGATACCAATCACTCATAAATCAAACAGCTTCCAAATTTGCAACATACTGATCTCATCACTACCCAAGTCAAATGGAAACAAGATATAACAATAATAATAATAATTAAAAGGTTAAAACTCAAAAACTTATAGCCAAACTCCTAACTGTATATATTTACAAAAAAAAAACAAAACAAAAAAAGGAAAAAAAAACATATTGTGATGTTAATAATATAATCATATTTAAGCCTTTAAATTAATTAAAAACATGAAAACTCATTATCAAAAAATTCACGGACCCCACCAATACCCTATTTACCAAAGAGGGTTGGTAAAATGCAGCTTAAGCTTCGTGGCCTTCAAGGGAGTTAAAGCCGGAAAATGATATAAGTTGATATGACAATTTCAGATACATCTTAATAAAACCGAAAACCGAATCCTAGAAATAAAAAATTAGAATTCTTTTTATCTTTATTGGAGTCCCCACAATTGATCTTTTCTTCTATTCATCATAATCCAATGAAAGAAGAAGTCCTCTTTTCTACTCAAGATTGAAGAGAGAAACTTTTCTTTTAACTTACCACATACATCACCCTCTTTCTTTTGTTCATTTCCATACTTCTTTTTCATGAAATCTTGATATTTTACCCAAATAAGTTTGCATAAATCACTCTCCCACATGAAAACCAATCTTCTGATATATCGTAAACCACGTATGCATGTTGTACAAAAAATCAGTCAAAAACGTTTGTAAGAAAATGTGCATGATACCTGGCTGCTAAAAGTTCATTTCCTCACTTCTGAAAATGACCCGCGACCTGTTTCCTCCTGTGACATCATTTTCTTTTCACAATATGATCATTAGATGTTTAGTTCTATTTTGAACTACATATAACTATTGAAATAGACACAAATAAAGCAAAGGCTGATTTAGTTTAAAGTTTTGACATAACATAAGTTAGGATATGCACTAACAATTTCACTTCTGTACCTTACAAGTTCTTTAAAGATCAAGAAGAAAATTAAGACCATATCTCAACAAATCATATCATCCCCACTTCCCTATCTACATATAAAAACAGAAATCCAAAAGATTCACATCTCAACTGACTTTCCTATGAATCTAAGATCCAAAACAAGTAACACAACAAGCTGTTGGACTATAAGCATAAAATAATAACCAAATTTGCAATCTTGTTTAGTACTTGGATGTTTCTTTTAACCCCCGCCTTCGGCTTCTCACTTCATCATATCTATCAATAAGCATAGGTTAATACAAATTTTTAGTTTGTGTGTGAACTTTTTCTTAAACTGAGTTTCCGAAGTCACGGATGAAGAATTGGTTGATGATGGTTCTGTTATTGAACTTAAAATCGAGTAAAAACTAAGTTCTATCTAATCTTGATGTTCGTTAGAATTATGATTTGAAATATAAGGTTATGAAAAGTCATTGTTTTCCCAAGATATAGCAGCCGTCCAGCCATTTAGCCAGCTAGAGTAAGAGTTTTGTTTGGCTGATATTGGAGTTAGCAGTTTTTTCACTACAATGTTGTTTGGATTAGTTTTTTTGTCTCTAAAACTAGAAGAAAAAAACGTACAATTTTAATAAAAAGTGAATTAGAATAAGCAAGTGAACTTGCAAAACAAACTTTTTAAAATTGTAAAATCAGCATATGTTGATAAAGGCCTAAATGGCACACTCTTGCATGCTTAGCTTGTTCTTTTGATCTCACTTCTTCTGCTGTTCCATTACTATTTTCCCCATCCACTCCCTATTCGCCATAACCGAAAAACTTTTGCTTTCAGTGTTTCGTATTTGCATCTTCAAATGCAAAAATGAACCTAGATAGCAAAATAGTTAATTAGATGATGATTTTAGTGATATTGTATGTGGTGGCCACCAAAGTGTTCAGCTTTATTCATCAAGACCACCCATAAAATATTTTTCAACCAAAAAGACGCCGAATGACAAAAAAATAGCTTTGGAATTTAGAAAAATGAAAAACAGCTTAATGTTGACTCCTAATCAAAGATATATTTGACTTTTCAAGATTTTTAAGAGTGCTTTCACCACTACATGTTTTTGGCCAAAATTGGTGCAGATTATAAGACATAGTTGGGTAGCCTAGAAAATAGTTTCATCACTACATGTTATCTAACTAGCAGCCTCTGACTATGGCTTGGAGACTGACCAATGCTTTTAGTGCTGGTAAAGCTTGTGCTTCCTTCAATAGGCAAATCATAGAAAATGGTTTAAAAATAATAAGCCTGAAACTGTCTTTTTCAGTACACACACATGTTTATCAATACTATCAATTTGTCTCCCACTACGCATAGACTAACAACTTAACAAAAACAATTCCTAGGTTTAAAAGTTGAAACATAAGTCAGCAATGCCTATCAGATTTGTTTAATTATCAAACGATTACAGATTTCTACACTAAACTGCTTCAAACTTTGTTTCTAAAACAAACAAGAAAGCTAGAGAGACCCTTGATTGTATCTCTAGCATGTGAAATCGGTAAATAATAATAATAATAATAATAATAATAATAATAATGATAAAATAATAATAATAATAATAATAATAATAACAATATAACTAAAACAAAAGGAATTTTGTCAAAAACGGTTATGGAGCGTTTAGTATATTGAAATATTACAGTTTTTTGAATCACTCTATGAAAAAAAATTAGATTATTAATTCGGTAAATTGTTTGGCTAAATGTGCATCTCCCCTACATTGATTTAGAAAAAGATAAATAAATGCCTATACAGCCGTATAGGAATAGGATCGTACTTAACACTAATATAGCAATCTCGTAAACGCCTGTTCACCCTCTTATACGCCAGTTTATACACCCCGATCAAAAAGATAGAATGACTAATTTGACAAGGAGGTACGTACATTCAGTAAAAATGAAGAGATACGTTACCCGTTAGATAATAATAAAACTAAATTAAAAAAAGATAAACCAAGAGTTCACAAGTCAACCAAACACAAGCATGACCTGTTTGGACTTGAACTAAAAACTTAGCCATTTAACCGAAAATATTGACCAGTTACCCTTTACCGATCCCCCTAACTAACTTTGCCACCACCAAAGAAACACCAACTGTTTTCAATTATCATTCATCATTTGCTTCATCATCAGGACAAAGCATCAAGTTTAATCTCAATTGACTAACAAAATTTTATATAATTTCATAATAACAAGAAGGATAATAAGTTTAATTTTAAAAAAACAATGTGTAGGAAATTACTAGGAACGAGCCAAAAACCGATTGAATTCGGATAGCAGCACATACATTAACAAACATGAAATCTCCTCCTGCCAAATAAACATATGAAGACATTAATTAGACATCACAAATAAGATGAACAAAATCAAACAAACTTACTTGATTACAACTATTGAACTTGGACTTACGGAAGCCATTTGGTTATCTAATCCATTTTGAACATGATATTTAGAGTCAGTCGTATGAATTTTGAAAGAAGAAGTAACGGGTGGTTATTAACTTATTTCTCGTACTACATAATAATATTGAAGGTTGGTTTGTAATTAATGGGCTCGTAACGCCATAAATGCGTTCCGGTGTATTCTGGGCTTTTAATACGGTGACAGAATATCAGGCTTGAGCTTCTGACAGGCCCAAAACTAGTGGACTTTAATGATATCATTTTAAAACAAATATGTATATGATCGTCTTCTCTCAACCTTTTTATGTTAGATCTATATATGAGCATGATTTGATCTAGGTAAATGTTTTTATAACAATCGAACGATAGCTCGCTGACATGCTCGATCTTAGATTCATAGATCAAGACATTCAACTAAGCTTGAACTCGATTTGATTTAGTTTAGCGAACTTTTATAATGCAAGCACAAGTTTAAGTTGAACAAATTGACTCCTATAGCTAAATAACAGTATAAAGGATTTAGACTAGTTATTAGCATGATTGCTTAACAAGTACATAATAAGTTGATTTTATATGTTGTTTTTTCTTATATTTTGTTACGTAACAAGGACATCTTTTTTCTTGCAGGGCTCATGCACGTTTAAATAGTTGGATCTTTCGGATGTTTCTCGAATAAGATTCGCTCTTTAAAAAAAGTAGTTACGTAAGGAATCCCAAACACCCTCATGTGAAATAAAACGTGCTTGTGTGTGCCCCAAACGATTAAACAGTCCGGTTAACATTGGTTCTATCATGGAACAAGGCTAACTTTATGAGCCGGCTCATCTTGTTTATGCCTTTTGTAGTAGTGATCTTGGTTGCATGACGTTTGGCAAGGAACTAAAGTTAAGTATGAATAACTAAAGAAAGTTGTCTTTTTCGATGTTCACTAGGTTAAGTAAAATAATACAAATGCAAGATCCCAAAGTAGCAATCCATCTCATTAAAACCTTTAAGATCATTTCTTATTCCATTATTAAAAGCGGCCATGAATCTGTTGACACGTCGACTTCATTTTTCTAAAGACCACAAGATCTATATGATTTCCTTCCATTTTGCCCATCACTTTCAAATATATGAATCCATACTTGGGCAGTTGAGTCTAACTAACTTTAAGACTAATAATAAGTGCTAAAACTTGATATTCTACCTGTTCAGAGCTAAGTTATATATTCTCAGTGTTTAGAATTACTTGTTTTGTATTACTTACTAAAAATGCTTATCTGCTTATTAATTTTGTATAATATGACGATAAGTTATTCTTGACGTGTTTGAGATTCTTTTCCGATTTGTATTAGTGAAATACGTCGTTGCTTGTTAGACAATCCATGGATTAAGTTTTGTGCATAAGCAAGTTACGTGTGTTGATCCGTTGTTATAAGGAGGCCCCCAATATACCCGTTGATTTTTAGAATATAATTACATTATCTCTCTATAGGGTTCTCGCTTTTATTTTAATGTTCAGTCTCATGAAAATATAAGAAGTTAATAATCATTCGTTCTTCTTTTAATAAAAGGATATTCGAAAAAAATGAAAAAATAAATTAAGAACCATTTAATATACAAATAAAACTTTTCTATGATCAATAGACTTGCATATTTATGGTTAAAAAGATTAAATTCATAGCTTGAGAATTATAAATCTTTATTGATTTTGTAACAACATTTCTTGAAAAAAAACATTTAATTTGAGTGGAATGGGAGATCCTTTCCCCCATCTTTGATGCTTTTGCTTTTAATAGAATATGTGTTTGCACTTTGCCTTCTTTTCAACCCAAAAAAAAAATCAAAAAACAAAACAATGTGAAACCAAAGTAAATTGCTTTATTTTAATACAAAAGTAAAGAATGATAATCTCAATTTTACTTTCATTGCTTGTATGGGTCCAATGTGTTTGATGCAAGAATGTGTTAAAATTCAAAAGAAAATAAGAATTTGTAGTTTTTAGTTAACTCTTGTTTCATTTCTTACTTTTAATCGGTTTTATCCACTCTTAGCCCTAATAAATCAAGTGACTATGACAACGTTGAGAATGTCAAAAGACTTTAATTTGATGGACCGTTCGAAAATTAACCTGTTTTAAGTATTAGACAACTAGGCATGTGAAATATTTGATAGCATAGCGATTCTATTTATTACAATGATAAATAAGTATAAGAACCGATATTATCAACATACCTATCAATTACAATTAGAAGACTCATTTTTATATCCACTATGTTAAATATTTTGCAATAACTACTTATAAAAATAGAGTATTTTTATATTATGAGACACGGATGACCGAAAACAATAGTAAATAAAATTGTACTTACATGTATAAGCATTTGTTTCTCCTTCAAGAAAATGTGTCACATAAAAGATTAATATTTCTCTTTTAAGGAAACGTGACATAAAATTGCCAAATATGTTTCTATTTCAACAAAACAAATGTAAGAAAAAAATTTCCACGATGGATCAAATGTAATGTAACTCATTGTAACAAAAGCAGACAACAGTTCTTTAATTTATTTTATGAAATAATTAAATACATAAAATTATACTATTATAATATGCTTATTGAATGGCTATTAAAGTACTTTCAAAAACCACTAATCAGCTGTACAATTTTCATGTTATTGGTCTTCTGGTCAAATGACGTAAAGTAATGATAAAGTTTTGGGATTTTGAGATTTGTTCGAAACCTAATTAATAGGTTTTCTCATAGTGATGGGTGTCTCGTTGATGGTATTCTTGGGTTAGTGAGGCTTGAAACATTAAAATCAGTATGAAAGGTTGACATCTCGTCTTAGAAATGTCCACTTAAATATTGAGTTGTTCCATATGTCGTTAAAAGAAGGTCGTACATTTTTTCCTTTTGTTAAAGACATGTACAATTTAATAGTTAAAACACATAGTATGGGTGAATTGTTTTTTGTTTTTTGTTTTTAATTCCCAAGTTCTTTCCGTTAATTCGCATGTTGCTTCCTTCATTGACCCGATAAAGGAGGACAACTCCGACAAATGATGTTGTGCTTCTAACAAACAACAAGAATATATTCAGATGTGGTTAGTGATTACCACACAAATGTATGTCAATTGTATGAAAGATTCGTAAGTAATATACCTACATATATTATAGGCAAGGGTATGCACGTTTGTTAAATTATAAGTAGAATTTAGATGTGCCGTTATAATTATATGGATACTAGGTTTTATCTTCCATGTTACGGGGTTGTTTTCATTTTTCATTTCTAATATTTTATATTTTAATTTTATTTATTGTAAGAAAGTTAAGAACATATTTAAGGTTTGATGATTAAAGATTCTCACAAATAAATGAGATGTTATAACTCATTTAAAAGTTATTTTGGTTTGGTGATATCCATAACCCGCTTATTTTTTTACTATAAAATTATTTTTAATTATAAATAATATATATCTTTTGTAAAGAAATTATATATTAATTTTTTGTATATTCTTAATTTATAGGATTTCCATATCAAATATTTGTTGAGATTAATTTTTAATTTAATGAGATGTTATAACCCGTTTAAGCAATATCTGGGTTTGGTAAGACCCATACCCGTGAATCCGGGTCAAATGTATGAGAAGCCTCCATTTACAAACAACGTAATCTTGTGGCTTGAGAAAATGTATGGAGCAACCAGAGAGATTTTAAAGGTTTCGTTTATATAGTACTAGGTTATAAACCAGTGTATTACACGGTTTTTAAAAGTTAAATCTTATTCATTATCTTTTTATACGATTTTGGTTCTTCAAGTTGCAATAATCATGTAGAAAAATCACATCAAAACCGTTGAAAAGTCTCAAGAGCTTAACAATATAAAAAATTGCTCATAAGTATATTGTTGTATTAGTTTCAACATATCTTGCTACTGAACTAACAGTTGCGAGGGTTTCTATCAGTAAAAAAACGTATCAAAGGATTCAAATTGAGGTTCTAATGATATTTAATTATTAACCATCTATAACCAACAAAAAATAAAATTGTGTTGCTTACTTCATGTTTTTTTTTTCTAATTCATGCCTTAGGTTATAAAATTAGAAGCAAGAGCAACTGCATATTTTGTAATATCGGCAAAGAAAGTGTAATACTAATAAAGTTGTATGCATTTTATCACACTTTTTTTTGGTTTCAAAATGTCATCTTATTAAACTTTTAATTTTATATAATCTTGACACATTTTACTCAACTCCAACGACATACAAGAAATTAAACAGTTATAATAAGTTTTATATTTGTGTGTAAATGTAAAAAAATTGTGTAAAGGAAACATGTTCGGAACCAAAAGTAATATTTTTCTTAAAATAATCAGTTTTGACCCTAATTTGTACCAACCAAACCGTTTCTTATGTGTTGCGCCTACTGACACGACTCGTCCCTTTTTCTAGCTATAAGAGAACACAAATAGCAAATTTGACCCATTTACTTAAAGCGTCGAATGCAAGTTGATCTTTCCCGAAATGTTCCAAGTCATACTAATGGTGGGTATGTTTTAAGTGAAACTTGTTAAGACCCATTACGTAAATCAGAGTAAAATCTTGGTGCAAAGATTTTATTCGCAACAAATAAGTATCTCACTGAAAACCAAACCATCATTCCTCCCATATATCAATCAATTTTGAGATTTTTGTATAGAAGATAGAACACAAACAAATCATAATAATAAACAACCAACTTATAAGAAACATATTAGTATTTCGAACATCCTACTCATGATCTTACTCATTAAAATGATGTTGTATAAAATAGGTTTGCAACATCGATAAATACAACCATTTTCCTATCATTTATAATAGTCAAGTGTATTTTATGGTCTTAATTTGTAAAATTAAAAAAAAAGTGTTGTGCCTATAATAGACAACACAATGTCATCACCACCAGGATACTCTTCTATAAAGATATGAATTTTGTTTCATGAATATAAATGGATATCATCAAGGAAACAAAACTCACCATGACACCACTATATTTTAGGGAACAAAACAACTCATTTTCTATATTAGCTTGGCCCGAAACTCTAGATGATGCAAGTTTTTCACAATGAATAAGCCCAATGAATTTCACTATCAGTTAGCATGTGACAAAATAAATGCACATAATTATTAGATCTGAAAGAAAAAGTACAGTGTGCATCATCATCAATCAACTATTCTCCTTGAGTGCTGAACTATGTCATTTTAGCAAAAAATATCAATACATATAAAAAGATTTATTATATAGAATTAATAGTAAAAAATAATCAAATGAGATGAACCATTTATGTATTGCTAAGAGTAAAGACGAATCGTGACATCTTCTGAATTGGTCACTAATAAACTAAAAACACACAACACAATTTACACACACTAAAATGAGTTTCAAAAGTTCTACACATGTTCTTTTAATTCTATGTTATTATACTTTATCTAACTATACTATTAAAGCAATAAGTATCAAGTCTATATACCCCCTTCCTATTGGTTAAGTCTCATACTTTCCATGTATATCAATGTCTTCTCTAATTTTCAAGTGAATAAAATAAATCAATAATATATTAAAATAAGATTCATCAATGCTATTTAATTATTCTCTTTCTTCTTTCCTTTAATCTTTAATTTTTCATTTTGAATACTTAAATAATAATGTAATATTTTAATATTACATTTAGCTAAAAGTGTAAATTTAGATTAATTAAATAACAACACAAAATATTATAATTAATGTAATATTTTAAAAATCGTAGCTATAGTTTGAATACGAAATATTTAAAATTTATTTTTGAAAATTTTATTATTTTTGGTTGATTTCATTCACCACCTTTGTTATTTTTTGGTTGATTTCATTCACCACCTGTGTTAATTTTATAGATAATATATAATAAATAATTTAATTAATTATTTGTTATTTCATTAATAGAAGAGATCACGGATTTAATATAGAGATTACGGATAATATATATATATATATATATAATATAGAGTTACCGATTTAAAATATTATAATTCTGTTAAAAAATTATATTATTTAAACTATATTTGTCAAACTCGTAAGGAAATTAGGAAAGGATGACCCATTTTATTAAGGAAAGTTTTAATTACGGATCTGTAAATTTGTAAATTTGATATCCCCCCCTTCCTATTTGAATTAATTATTGTCTAAATTATGGTCTAAATTTGAATGTAAATTTTATTTAACTAGCAATCATTAAGTTTTACTATAATTACGTTAGTTGACCCGTTGACCCATTGACCCACTGATTTAATTACAGTCATTTACTTTTAAAAATTAAAATACAAATCCATTGACTTATTATTGTTTAACAATAACAATTGAGTTACAAATCCATTGTTGAAACATTCACCCATTCACTTATTATTGTCAACATTGACTTAGAATTACGATTTACTAATTAACAATTGAGTTACATATATATAACTAGATTAGTAACTTTTTATTTTCACATCTTATATGAATTACAATATATACTATATAATTAGTAACTTACATTTTTACATTATGTAACATTGCATTTTACAGAACTACCATTACATAAAATTCAAAAATTGGAAATATGTTATTTGTATTTCGAATCTAATTATGTATGATTGCATATTATTTGAAAATCCATTAATTACGATATCAATTCTATTCCTTCTTACTATAATATTTTTTGAAAATTTTTGAAATTTCCTAAATTTATGTTTCTAATCAATTACATTTATACCTTCCTTCTATAATTTTCTCTACCCTAATTCGTTTCATATAAATATGTACATTTGATAGGCTAATTCTTACACCATCAAAGCCTCTTTTGTAAAAACGAGTAGCTTTTTGCCAAGGTTTTTAGTTTTTGTTGTTTATATATCTTCCATTTTTATATTTCATTTTTTAGGCTTAAAAGTGTTATTGTTATTTAATTTTAATTTTTTTGTGTTTTTGTTAAATTTTTCTAGCAAGATGGAGCCAACAAATATCACTATGTTGAACCAACTTGATGTTCTTAACAGTGAGTGTATCCTAAAGGTCCGTATTTTGAAACTTTGGCGGGTGAAGGACAACTCAAAGCCCGGGCAAGATTTGTCCATCGAAATGATTGTTCAAGACGAAATGATATTGTTAACACATTCATTAATTTACTATATTATTCTTACAACTTTTTACTAATCTTAATAATAATTTGCAGGGAAACAGAATGCAAGCCTATGTAAGGAAGCCTTGCATTCCTAAAATGATTTAGGTGCTATTTACAATTATTCTCTTAGATATGGTTGATTTAGGTGGTCATTAGAATTATTGTCTTAGATATTCCGGTTAAATCCACTGTTAGTTCTTGCTAAACCAAAATATGTGCTTTTAATTTTTAATTTAGTATATATAAATTATAAAATTATTATGTAACATTAATTTAATTTTATTCCTTTCAGCTTCTGGTGGTCCAAGATTGTGAATTAGCAAATTGTCTCAAATGAATGTGGATGTTATTGAAAATTTCTACTAATTGTAAACATGTTTTGGTTGTTAATATGTGTGGATGTTATAGAAAATTTCTATCAATTTTAAACATGTTTGTCATTATTTTTTTTAATATTCTTTTTATATAAAACCTTTTCTAGCTTTATTACAGAATTACCTTTTAAAATACAAATTAATGACTTCAATTGATATTTAAATTTCAAATGAAGATAGTCATTTGACTTTTCTTTAAAATCTTTCTTAAAATACAAGTCTTTGTTTTTAAAATTTGGTTAATATTCATGACATAATTAATCAAGATTAAGTACGTATAAAATTAAAGCATTTTTGATGCCTAAAATATGTTCCAGCATTATTACCGAATTCCAGCATTAATGATTTTAAATACATAGCTTGACCAAAATATAAGTATTATCTTTGTTGCTTAATTTATTCTTAACTAATAAATAATTAATATTCATAACATATATATTTCCAATTAAATACGGAATTTTACTAATTACGTACTAACAAACTTTTAAAGCTTTCCATATTCTTCAATGTCAACAAACTTTCCATTTGTTTATATTTGACCATTTTATTTACGCATAAATGTTAAAATTAATGTCTAAAAATAAACCCCCAAATTAATAATTTCAATTTTCTATTCGAAATTCAAATTAGAATCATTATTATAACTTACTTTTAATTTTAATGTTACTGAAAATATAGTAACTGTTGCTTAAATACGGAATTTGAGATAATAATTTTGAATTTATATTTAAATTTCAAATTTTAAATAGTCACTATAATTGCTTAATTTATGGTTAATAGTCATAACATATTTAAACCCGATTAAATACGGAATTTTACAAATTAAATACAAGCTTTTAAAGCTTTCCATAGTCTTTAATCTCAACAAACTTTCCATTCTTTTATATTTGACCATTTTTATTATGCCTAATGTAAAAAATAATGTCTAAAATAAACCCCCGATTATAATGCTTCAAAAATCAAAAACATTTCTATAATTTTTGAAGTTGACTAATTAACTATTTTTTTTATATTTTGTAATTATTTTGAAACAGGTTGTTTTAATTTTAAAAGAATATCAAATTTGTTCGGTATGAATTCGTGTCATCACAAGTTATTTTTAAGATATACTATTTTTTTAACTAAAAAGACATATTCATTTTTCATATATAAATCATTTCGAAACCAAATTTGACAAAATATGAATATTCAAATTAAACCGAAACTGACACACGGTAATATTCAAATTTAGACAAAAACCGACATCATAATTAATTCTATCACATCCTTACAAAGTTTATCTAAATCATCTATAAATAAAAACCGTGTAATAATTTTGTCAAACAACTTCTATTAAATCGTATGATATGATGACTATCTCAATATAATTCTTATCATAAAATTCATTCTTTCATTCCAAGGATGTATATAAAGATTTATGATTTGTTTATAAGCTTGTGAATTGTATTTGTACCTTTATTTCTCTTATTAACAATACACTGAATTTGATTTTGTGGTGATTTTAGTTTTCTTCTTTGCAAGTATAAAAATTACAACATATTTCTTTCTATTTCGATGATTGTTTAATAAACAATACTTTATGACTTCATATATCATGATGTAGTATTTATTGATATATCTTTTTGGCCTCATGGTTTAAGTTAGAAAGATGTTTTAAGTTGGCAATTTACTTTGTATGTTATTTTGTTTTATTAAAAACAACATTGTAATACCTTCTAATGAATGTTAAATTATTTGTTCTTATAAATATTACACTATCAATTTATTATTATTATTATCATCATCATCATCATCATCATCATCATCATCAATGTCGCTATATATATTGATATACAATTTTCACGCGTATGATACACATGTTACTAGCCATTGAAAGATATTGAAATTGTTTATTATTGTTTGAGTCTTCGTCTCCAATTCTTCCAACGTTATAGAAAGACATTTTTTAATATGTGACAACATTTTTGTTTCTAAAAATCATTTTTATACACATAAAATGTATAATAATATCGGTATGAATGTTTTGTTTTAAAATAAATCAAACACCAAGGTTTGGTTTGCAAATTATAATTTATAATTAATAGTATATAAATATATCAAAAGCTTATTATAAAAGTCATAAATAAAACTAAATATATATTATAACTAAATTTAAATATTACATGTAATATTTTTTTACTTTTATTATAACTTTCATACGTGTGTAACACGAGATTTCATTATTAAACATGTTATTATATTAATGGTATATTTAATTTGGATGATATTGGTTTTTTAAAGTTTTAGGCGGTGAAGCAAAATGAGTTTCTTTTGTTAGAATATTTAAAGAAGTTGATGGTGGTTTATATGAAAGAACATGTTTAAGTTTTTTGTTGATTTTTTTGGGTGGTTTGGTGCACACTAACTTATTGTAACTTTAAACTTTTAATATCTAGACATTGTTAATGGTTGACATTTTGGTCTGAAAGTTGAAGAAATTTTGTGTTGCTTAATTTGTTGTTTAAATTTATTATGTTTGTTGACATGTTTTTCCACCTGTGTGTAACACGGGTCTACACCCAAACTGGCCCGAAATCAAACGATTTTTACAAAAGAAAAATCGCAAGTCCAAAGACAGGCCAGATATATTGTGTAGGTTTTTCAAAATGAAGCTTGATTCGTTAATGAAAGACTTGAAGGATAGAGCTTTGTTTGAAAAGCTTCAAGCAGGTAATTGTGTGGTTTTAGTTCGTTATCATAATTTTTAAAATGTTAATATTCATTACCATTGTCAAAATTATGTTAGTATACCATATATCGTTAACATATATTATATTGGTATTCAATAACTTATATAATCTACTACTACTTGTCATGTGCAGTTGTTTACACAATTGAATTTCAGGAACGCGGATTGCCCCATGCACATATATGCCTGTTTTTGCATTCCGATCACAAAATTTATAATCCGGAGAATATTGGAAAATTTATCTCAGCCAAATTCCAGATAAGAATGAAGACCTGGAGTTTTATTCGCTTGTAAGCAACCACATGATGCATGGTCCTTGTGGTGTTGCTAACCCTAAATGCTCTTGCATGGTCGATAACTCATGTTCTAAAAAATTCCCAAAAAATTTCAGAATGAGACGCCAATTGATTATAATGGGTTTCCTATTTATCGAAGAAGAGATTTGGGTAATGTTGTTGTGAAGTCTGAAGTCAATTTAGACAACAGACATGTTGTTCCATATAACAAGAAATTGTTGAAAACATATCACGCCCATATCAATGTTGAATGGTGTAATCAAGAGGGTTCTATAAAGTATTTGTTTAAGTACATTAATAAAGGCCCAGATCGTGCTACTATATCACTTGTACAAAAAAAGACTGACAACCAAAATGAAGTGGTAGACAAAGCTACGGCGTTTTATAATTGCAGATATCTATCTGCATGTGAGGCTGCATAAAGAATTTTTTCTTTTGACGTCCGTTATAGAGTTCCTCCTGTTACCCGGCTTCGGTTTCATTTACCTGGACAACAAACAGTTGTGTTCGTAGATGATGATGATGTGGAAGATGTTTTAAACAAGCCGACTGTTGGTTCTTCAAGATTCACTGCTTGGATGGAGTGTAATGAGAAATATGGTCTTGCTCGAACGCTAACTTACATTGAGTTTCCAAAAAAATTTGTTTGGAAACAAGATGAATGACGTTGGGACCTACATAAACGAGGTTTCTCTATTGGTCGTGTTCATCATGTTCCTCCAGCTTTCAATGAAGCATACTATCTAAGAATTTTGTTAAACAAGGTTAGAGACCCTATGTGCTTTGAAGATATTCGTACTGTTGATGGTGAAGTGTGTGCTACTTATATAGATGCTTGTTATAAAAGAGACCTTTTAGACGATGACAACGAGTATATAGAAGCTATTGAAGAAGCTAGTCATATTGCAAGTGGTTATTATTTACGAAGTTTATTTGCTACAATGTTAATCACATATATTTTATCTAGACCGGATGATGTATGGGAAAAGACTTGGCCGTATTTAATTGATGGCATTCTTTATAAACAACAAAATGAGAAAAAAAATCCAGGTATCAAATAATTAGAATTTCTTATCTTTTTAAATACTTTAAGACATTACCAAATATGTTTAGTTAAAAACTCAGTTTTATTTCGTTGTGATTCGTTATAGATTTGGTGCTTTCATAGGCACAACTAAAGAACCTCGCATTACTTGAAATTCAAAACTTCCTACTCTGAAATAATTATACTCTGCGTTATTTTCCTACAATGCCTTTCCCTGATGAGGATTCTATCGTTGCATCAACAAATCGTTTTATGAACGAGGAGCTAGCTTATGATACACAAGTCATGACTGATGAGTTTCAACGACTTCTTATTTCATTAACGGTTGAGCAACGAGATGTATATAATGAAATGATGAAAGCAAATGATCCAAAGAAGGGGGTATTTTCTTTGTGTACGGTTATGGAGGGACGGGGAAAACTTTTTATTTGGAAGACATTATCATTTTCCATAAGATCTAAAGCTAAAATAGTTGTAAACGCCGCCTCCAGCGGTATATCCTTGTTACTTGAGGGAGGTAGAACCGCTCACTCTAGATTTTTAATTCCTATAAATCTAACTGAGGATTTTACCTGTTCAATAACAAAGAATTCAGATATTTGCAACATAATGAATAAAACGGATCTGATTATTTGGGACGAGGCTCCTATGATACATAAACATGCTTTTGAAGCCTTGGATAGGACTTTAAAAGATGTTTTAAAAAGTGGTAACCGTAACACTTATGAACATCCATTTATGGGGAAAGTTATTGTTTTTGGAGGTGATTTTAGACAAATCCTACCAGTAGTACAAAACGGATAACGTAGTGACGTTGTTAATGCTTCACTTAGTTCATCCCACATTTGGTCCAAATGCAAGGTTCTTAGGTTAACAAAAAACATGAGGTTAATGGTCGGATGTCAGGCATCATATTTGAAAGAGACCTGTAGATTTTGCCGAATGGTTGTTGGAGCTTGGTGAAGGAAAACTTGGCAGTGACAATGACGGCAACGCCATTGTAGGTATACCAGATGATATTTTGATTAGTGATTCGTCCGATTATTATTGAAAAATTTTAATGATATTTCATCTTTTCAAGAAAGGGTCATACTTGCACCTTTAAATGAGGTTGTCAAAGACATTAATGACATATTTTTGTCTTTGTTTCCTGGAGAAGAAGTTGAACATCTCAAAACTGATAGTATAGAAAAGTCTGATGGTGTTGGTCCTGGTTTCAATCCAGCATTACACTAACCGAATTTTTTAAATGGTTTAAATATGCCTGGTATGCCTAATTATATATTGGTTCTAAAAGTTGGTGTGCCAATAATATTACTAAGGAATATAGATCAGAAGAACGGTTTATGCAACGAAATCAGATTACAAGTAATTAACTTGGGGAGGCATTTTATCGAAGTAAAGGTTATTTCAGGTACTAACATTGGGTTTCGCACTTATATAACTCGTAGTGGTCTAACTCTTTTAGATAAAAACTGTCATTCAAATTGAAACGAAGACAGTTTCCTGTTGCGGTTTGTTTTGCAATGACCATTAATAAAAGTCAAGGCCAATCACTAGCAAGAATTGACATATACCTGTGAGAACCGGTTTTTACACATGGTCAACTATATGTGGCTTTATAACGAGTGAAAAGTCGAGACGGTGTTAAAATGCTTATATTAAACAAAGAAGATAAGTTACAAATAAAACTACAAATGTGATTTATAAGGAACTATTTACTAATTTGTAATTGTAAAATGGATGTTATTTTAGTTGAATGCTATCTTTTTACATTATTTATATTTCACTTGATGCTAGAAAAGTGTGTATGTTACATTATTTATATTTTTCCACCTGTGGCGTCCACGGGTCAATAACCTAGTTTACTACTATGAAATTATAGATAAATAATTCATATTGAATGTTTAAAATATTTATTAATTGTATTAATTAGATAGTTATGACTTTCAAAGTTTAACAATAATGATGTCACTTGACAAAAATTAAAAACTAGACAATTAAGTGCCATGTGACACAACTATAGTTTTTGTTTATTATAATACTAGATTATAGGGTTGTTTTATATTATTTATTTCTAATATATATATATATATATATATATATAGGGGAGGGATAATTTGAGAACTCTTTGAGTTATAAGAACTTTAAGAACTAAATCTTAGCAACACATTTAATTAATTTATTGGTTTTTTGTGGTTGACATTAAAGAAGAATATAAAATTAAGAGATGAAAGAGAAAGTAATATTATTAAATTGTTAAAGGGTATTTAGGTAAAATTAGAGTCTTCATCTTTTTCAAATTCCAAGATTTATCTCAATCATGTCATTTTATAATTATTAATTTTTTAGTTATGAATATTTGTTTTTAACAAAAAAAATTAGTTTTTTAATAAAATTTGATCATACGATACTACGTAGAGGTGGCAATGTGAGTGGGTTGGGTTGGATTTGGGTGATGGGTCAGGATGGGTATGGGTCGGACGGGTATGGGGTCAGGATGGATTTTTTAAATAAAGGGTTACGATAGATATGGGTCAAGATGGGTAAAGCTAACCCATCTTGACCCAAGTTAAGGTTGACATACAAAGGGTTTTAAAAACCTCTCAAAAAAATATTCAAAAAAACTATTAAAAAAATAATAACTCAAAATATAAAATAACTAAAATGTTTCCCCGTCATCCTCGTTCATTAAAAAAAAACCGTTTTGTATTGGTTCAGATTCGAGTTTTTCGGGTTTTTTTCGGTTTGGTTTTGTTTTTTTTCATTTCGGTTGGTTTCGGTATTTGCTCGGTTTCAATGTTTTGTTCGGTTGCGTTTCAGTCTTTTTGTTTCGTTTTGGTAAAACTTTTTTATTGCATTTGGCTTTTCTTTGTTTCGTTTTGGTCAGTTTTTCGGTGTCATATCGATTTTTTTGTATCGTTTTGGTCGTTTTTCTATTTCGGTTGAGTTTCGTTTAAGTTTTTTTGTTTCGTTTAGGTTGGTTCCGTGTTTTTGATTCGTTTTGATCCGGTTTTTAAATTGCATTTAGTTTTTTTATGTTTCCTTTTGGTCAGTTTTTCAGTTTTAGTTCGGTTCAGTTTTTTTGTTTCGTTTTGGTTGTTTTTCTATTTCAGTTCAGTTTCGTTTCGGTCATTTTTCTATTTCAGTTCAGTTTCGTTTCGGTCATTTTTCTATTTCAGTTCAATTTCGCTTCGGTTTTTTGTTTCGTTTTGGTTGGTTCAATGTTTTTGTTTTGTTTTGGTCAGTTTTTCAGTTGCATTTCGCTTTTTTTTTGTTTCGTTTTGGTCGTTTTTCTATTTCGGTTCAGTTTCGTTTTGTTTTTTTTTTGTTTCATTTTGGTCGTTTTTCTATTTCAGTTCAGTTTCGTTTCGGTTTTTTTGTTTCGTTTTGGTCGGTTCAGTGTTTTTGTTTTGTTTTGGTCAGCTTTTTATTTGCATTTCGTTTTTTTTTTGTTTCGTTTTGGTCAAATTTTCGGTTTCATATCGGTTTTTTTGTTTCGTTTTGTTCGTTTTTCTATTTCGATTCAGTTTTGTTCCGGTTTGGTCGATTCGGTGTTTTTGTTTAGTTTTGGTTAGCTTTTCGGTTGCATTTCGCTTTTTTGTTTCGTTTTGGTCAGTTTTTTGTTTCATTCCGGTTTTTTGTGTTTTGTATTGGTCGTTTTTCTATTTCGGTTCAGTTTGGTTTTTGTTTTTTTGTTTCGTTTTAGTCGGTTCGGGGTTTTTGTTTCGTTTTGATCGTTTTTTGGGTTTCAGATGAGTTTTGTTTCGCACGTGATAGTTTGGGTATTTTGAATTATATAAATTTTGGATAATTTGGATATTTTGTTTTGACCCAATTTAACCTATAAATGAAACTCACTTGTATATTTCCAACCATCCTAACCCACTTGAAGAATTTTTATGATCTATCCTAACCCATTTTACTTTTAAAGTTTATCCATCTTGACCCAAAACAATCCATTTGGGTTGGGGTTGCCACCCTTAATACTACGTGTCCGTTCTTATTATTTTGGCATGTGTGTCTATGAATTTCATGGAATTTTACAACCACCTTTCTTAAAAAAAATTAACATATTTGGTTTTGTTTTTGTTTTTGATAGGATGCCAATTAAGAACGTGTGGCCACTTATTATATAAATTACCTAAATTATACAAACTACAAAAGCTATACAAATTACACAAATTACCCTCACTACATAAATTACCTAAATTATACAAACTACAAAAGCTATACAAATTACACAAATTACCCTCACTACACAAATTACCCAAATTAGATTTACACAAATTACTCAAGTTACAAAAACTACACAAATTACAGAAATTATCCTAATTACATAAATCACCTAAATTACATATTCATCAATAACGCAAATTACTTCAGTTCCATTAATTATCCACCCACGAAATACACAAAATTGCATAAATTACCAAACAAGAAACGATTATTAAGCTCGGACCAAACTCCAAATTTAAACAATTGTTTTAGGAGAAAGCCATCAATTTTTATAAAAACATAAGTAATGCAATGAAAATTTTTAAATACATAATTGATGTGATTAAAATTTACTATATATAAAGTAACACAAATAATACTTTTAAAATAAAATTTAGTAAACTTAGTCAAAGTAATTAATTCATAAAATAATAAAAGTTGGTTGAAAAAAAATAAAACCCGATATAGAATTATTAGGAGCTATAATAAAAATTTTAAGTCTAACAAAAAAGAAAAATCACAAATAAACTTGTTTTAGAAAAAACCCATATGGTAAAAAAAAACAACTTAGTAATTTTTATTGATTAAAAAAAAACATATAAAGAAAGAGTATGCAAGAGAGAAATGATGTTTTTTACAAGAAAAAGAAATAATTATGATAAATTTTATTATGTTTTTAATATGAGAGAGAGAGAGTTTGTATTAAATGACATAATTACCCTTTAAACTAAAAGACAAATTTGATTATGTGGAAGTTTCTTATTGGTGTAAATGGTTCTTAAGTTCTTTCAACTCAAATGAGTTCTTAAATGAAATCAACCCTATATAATAATATATATATATATATATACTGTATACTATATATAATGCACCACTTATGGACAAATTAAGAAACTAATTTTTAAGTAATTTACAACATTTAAAGCATGATGTACAACATTAACTATGCAGAAAAATGTCATTCACACATTAAATCTAACTAGGGTCGTCCAAACTGTTCGTCGCTCGAACTCGCTCGAAAATTGCTCGGAAAATGCTCGCTCGTTTTTTCGCTCGATTGAAAACGAGCCGCTCTGCTCGGTTCAGTTTGTAAACGAGCCAAGCAACGAACAAGGGTCTGCTCGGTTCGGTTCAGCTCGAATATTTTTTTTATTTTATATATAATTATATATGAACAAATATATAAATATATAGACAAAACACATAAATATAAGCTTAAATTTATTTTTCTCTCTTTAAATTTTTTATATTCCGTCAATTTTATAATTTTATTTGTTTGATTCAAGTTTTTAGAATACTAAAATTTTGTTTACATGATCATTATATCTCATTCTAAACTTATTTTTAATAAAAATTTACAATATATTACATGCTTAACTAAAAACTACTAATTTATTTATAAAATATATTATTTACAACCTTCAAATTTGTTTCTTATTGAAAATTTTAAAGTGAAAAAGAAAAAAATCTCGAAATCGCTCGATGTTCGATCGAAAAATGCTCGATTCGATTTTGGCTCGTTTCGGTTTTCGCTCGGTTCAAATTTCAGTCGTTCGGTTCGATTCGGTTGTAAACGAGCCAAGCAACGAGCAACCCTTCGCTCGGTTCGGCTCGGCTCGTGAACAGCCCTAAATCTAACGTGCATTTAAAGTTTCTTCAAAATAATTACAATTTTAATCCCTTAAAATTACAACATTAGTCCTTAATCTTTTACCTATATATTATTTTATTTTCACTTTTAACCCAACTACCCCCACGATTTTTAAACGATCATAACATTTTCATACGTTAATATTTTTTTAAAATAAATGGCATCATAAAAACGAGCATTTTATTATCTTTATTTGAGTATGATATTACTAAGTAAAAAAATTTTTTATGCAAAAGTGTTTGTGGTTTGGTTTGATACTTTGATGATTCTAAATTAAACCATGAGCCAACTTTACACGTTTATTTGTCGTCGAAAACCGAAACTGAACTGTTTAAAAGTAAAACCCAACTAAGCCAAACCATTACCAACGGCTCCGATATAATTTGTACTTCAATAAAAAACAATTGAGCTTAAAACTTAAATAAGAATTATTAATTTGCATACACCTTCACTTCAAACTTAGCACCAACTCATTATTAAGAGAATCATACAATGAACAAAGATAACTTTAATCACACAAATAATAAACCTTATTAAAATAAATAGAAGACGAAATCATAACAAGAACAAATCTTATAAAAAACATGTTGGAAATTGGGCTAAGTTAAAGTTGTAATAGACGAGTTTGCTTGTATTAAAAAAAACTTTGTTTAACTACATTTTAACTATGTTTAATATATGTTATAAAACAAATCTAATACTAAATAAGTAAATAATTAACATTTCAATATGTACGGCCAGCTCCGGTTTAAACCGGGAAACCAAACTGGTGAACGGTCTCACAATTTCAAACAAAATAATGAACATCTATAAATTTGTTACATGATTATCAAAGTATGTGTTTCCCGCTGCATCGCGCGGGCACTCTTATATATATATATTGGATTTTAGTTTTATTTATTGTAAAGAAGTTAATAACATACTTAGGATTTGATGATGAAAGAGTTTCATAAATAAATGAGATGTTATAATCCGGTTTATAAACTATATAGGTTTGGTGAGACCATGACCCGTTTATTTTTTTACTATAAAATTGTTTTTTAATTATAAATAATATTTTTTTTAAATTCAGATTTTAATTTTTAGTATATCCCTATTTTATAGGATTTCATATCAAATATGATGTGTGATTAATTTTTAATTTAATGAGATGTTATAACCCGTTTAAGAACTATCTGGGTTTGGTGAGACCCATACCCGAGAATTCGGGTCAACTGCATGAGAAGCCACCATTTAAAAATCAAGCAATCTGGTGGCTTCCATAAAAGGGGGCGACCACATCGCGACACATAGGATTTTTGAGCTTTCGATTGTTTATATATATACTAGCTTTTAGCCTGCGTGTTACGCGGGTTTATTTAGGTTTTTTTAATTAATATTATTTTGAATATATATTTTTTATAATAATTTAATTAATTGTGTGTTACAATGTTTTATATATATATGGGCTATGATTGACATGTGGTTTTGCTTTTTGTTTTTGTTTTTGTTTTAATTTTAGTTAAAGACTCTATTTTGATATATGAATTGTGCCCATCAGTCTACTCATTAACTTTTGTAATATATTTAACTTTTGTAAGTATGCCGTATGCGAGAATGAAAATATTAATGAAATAGCAAAAGTAGTCATATGCAAATATCGTATTAGCATTTGATTGGAGTGTGTGTTCTTACTGATAGAGGTGATTAATCTTTACTCACTATGTGACAGTGTAGCAATGGAAATAATATAAAGACATAGTGTTTCCAACATGAGTTCACCAACTCTTGGTTAGGATCAATGCCTAGAAAGCCAGTGGAAACTCTGGTATGCTAACCAAGTGTTGGTTTTATACTGAAGCCTAGTATGTAGACAGTGCAGACTCCATTGAAGTTTGTTAAAAGAGAGTTTATCACAAAGTATGGGTAATTTCACACCACAAGTTGATTAACTACTTCTTAAACCAAAACCACTCACAATATCAAAAACCAAAACAGAAGGACTAATGAGTAATGCCCCATCGACAAAGAAAACGAGTAGAAACAATATTTGTTCTAAAACATAAATACACCACTTGCTTATGCACCAACAATACAAGCACGCATACAAAAAAAGACATGATGATTCTTGAAAAAAACAGTTTTGATAACTAAACCATCATATCAGATCAGTAACATACAACACAAGCAGTAAGGCTGAGTCCATTTGAACTGCTTCCATTTGAGATGGCCAGAAACTGATTGAATCGGTTGAACCTACAAACTTAACATAATTGTTGTAATGAATTTCAAAATTTTAATGATTCGTTTAATACTTTAGCTTCCATATTTATTTGTTTCAGACATTATTTTTTTGTTAACTTTATGAATACACATCAAAAGATAAAATAGTTTTCACACACACACACACACAGAGGAGAAGGTTAACGTACAAATGAAATTAACGTGCTAATTGTGAAAATCAAGTGGAATAATTATATATACAAGTAGAGTAATTATGTAATTACATTATAGAGTAATTATATAATTATCTACTTGTATATATAATTACTTATTACTCTACTTGATTCACGCGTTTAGCACGTCAATTTCATTTGTATTTGATTCAAACCTTGTATATGTATATATACATGTGTGTGTGTGTGAAATCATTTATTATGATGGAGGTTGGTTTGATGACGGTTATCAAAATATTGGTAAAATTGATTTTGTGTGCATATCATACAGAGGATCTTCGACTCAACGTGTGTATATTTAGGGCGGAGGTATATGCTTTAGTAAAATTACAAGTGGTTTTTTAGACGCAACATTGTAATGATTTAGACAAACCATTAAACTATTATATTCGTAAAGTTCGTCCATCATAAAATTTGGACGACTTGGATGCACGATATAAATAAATTAAGGGAAAATTCCCATAATAGCCCATTTATATAATGTATTTCCAAGATTATCCTCACTAATTAAGTTTCCAACTTTGTTCCTTTGGTATCTCGTCGCCGACGACGTGATAGCGAACACCGACGATGCGTTACTGAAACAAATAGGATAATGACACATGGCCGGAATAGGTTTAAAGTAGGGGTTCCACGATGCGTTAGTGGATAACGCATCGATCCTACCCTACGTTAGCAACATAACGCATCGCTATTACCCTACGTTAGTAACATAACGCATCGCTGCTACCCTACGGTATCAACATAACGCATAATCAACCCTATTTTATACCCAACAAGTCGCCGGTCATGAGATCCGGCCACGTGTCGTTACCCTATTTATTTCAGTAACGTAACGTCGGTGTTCGCTATCATGTTGTCGGCAACGAGATACCAAAGGGACAAAGTTGGAAACTTGAATTAGTGGGGATAATCTTGGAAATACATTATATAAATGGGCTATTATTGGAATTTTCTAATACATTAAATGCATTTGTGCAACAATTTAGACCAATCGTTGTAATTACACAAGTTAAATGCACTCTTTAAAGTAGTTAATGCTTTTAATTGGATAAACACACATTTCCAACGAGCTTAGATGCACCATTTTATTTTGGCAACCAGACTAGACTCATTGTTTTAAATAAACAAAGCATGTGTGTGTGTATATTAATATTAGTGGAGTTGATGATGATCAGGGAGTGGGAGGCCTGATTGCGGGGACTACTACAACATCCCTTCCCCACATGTGAGTAAATCTAAATAGAAAAGTATAAGTTTTTAATTATTGAAAAACACTATCTCGTTGCTTTTCTTTATACAATTGGGGCAATTTGTTGACAAAATTTATCAATTATAAGTGTCTATTCTTATATATATATATACATGTGACTACTTATTAAATACAATATAATTTGGCTATGTAGTAAATTTTGTTTTCAATTGTCTTGCTTCAAAGTTTTCAAACCATAACAAACGGTTTGGTCTATATTTTATATTAAAAGTCACTTGTATAAAACCGGACTCTAAGATTAGGCTAGATACGTGAGTATGCGTTTGTCACATAGCTAATTTTACATTTGTAAATCAAACTAATATTTACCTCTCGGGTGTTGCAGCTGCTTGATTTTGAGTAAAATTATATCAGAAAAAATATTCCCTTCTTACGCATTAAAAATCTAAATGATCGTTACGTTGTGATGGAAAATTATTAGAAATATCTTATTTGACATGGGTAAATTTTAAAGGATTATTGGATTTAAATAATCCCACCTTTAATGGATTGGCCAATAATAATTCCACCTCCGGTATTTCCCGCTGGCAGTCCCACCTTTCCAAGGTTTTTTGTTTTATGATCCCTCGTTAAAAATAATTAACGGGGTTAAGTTTTTGCTAATGTGGCTAGCGATTTGGCTTTTACATTATCCTACATGGCTTTTCCCTTTTTTCCCTCTCTCTAATTACTTACGTGGAATACTCACCCATTTAACCCCCAAAATTATCTATTGAGCCCTAATTATCTATTGAATCCGATTGAATCCTCACCCACGACAAACTCAGACAAAAAATTGTCGATTGGATCCCAAAATGAGTTCATCCTCTTATCGCGCACAAAACCCTAAGCTTTTCAGGATTGACACCAACAGAAAGGTTTATTGTAAGCATGAGCTGGTTGCGACACTAGGAGTAGCCGGAAAACGAAGTTCCGGGCCAGGTCAAGAATTTTATGGCTGCTCGTTATGGCCTGTAAGTTTGTTACTTTCAAATTTTGTGTTGTTAGATGTCTGTTTATTCTAACCGGTGGGTGTTTATTGTTAGAGATCCGATTGCAATTTCTTTATTTGGAAACAAGATGTTGATGCTCTAAAAACAAATCGGTGCAACTGCAGCATGCTTGAGATGAATGTTCAAAGGCTAGAGTTAGAGAAGAAGTTGCTAGAAGAGGAGAACAAGAGTTTGAAAAAATCAGAAGGTGGAATGCCAATCAGAGAATATGTTTGTGCATTTTGTTTGTGGTGTATTGTTTGCAATGTACTTCTTATTTTGACCCATGTGGGAAAGACTAGTTAGCTTGGCTTTTGTATAACTATGAATGTAAGACTAGTTGGCTTGTCTTGGCTTTTGTAGAACAATGTATGTAAGACTAGTTTGATAGGCTTTTGTAGAACTATGAAATGTATTGGCAATTTTTGATGCAAGTGGAATGCCAAATATAGCTTATGTTTAAGTATTTGTTTGTGTATTGTTTGCAATGTACTTGTTATTTTGAGCCCAACCTGGGCATTGGCTACTGTGAATCTTGGTTTCATGAGGATCTTTCTTTCTGTTCTTTTTAGGTCTGCCAGGACCAATCTTGATGGGTGGAGGGTCTAATGGTAATTCAACACATGGCCAATATTTTGCTGAAGGCAATGGTGGGATAGTGTAGTCATATGACTTGAGATACATTGTGACATCTGCCCAAATCCGACCCGACCCAGGTACCCGTTTTCGGATCCGATTTTAAGATTTAAAATTTGATTATAATCTTTATAAATTTATCAAATATATATAAATATAATAATAATAATGATAATAATAATTCCTTTCCGCCGTCCCGCCCCTTTTTCTCTCTTGTCGCCGTCCCGCCCCTCTGCTTAACCCTTAAGCCTTGAACCCCCTTTTTTCTCTTAACTCTTTGCTTGTCCTTTGGTTCTTCCCGCCTAAGGATGTCTGCGCAGCTCCACGCGCCAGACTCCTTACAAGGAAGCCTGCGTGAAGACCAGCTGTTCCTGCGATACGCGAGGCGAACTGTTCCCGCGGCGCGCAAAGAATTGTAGTTCTTCCCGCGGCGCGCTAAGGATTGTAGTTCTTCCCGCGGCGCGCTAAGGATTGTAGTTCTTCCCGCGGCGCGCAAAGGATTGTAGTTCTTCCCGCGGCGCGCTAAGGATTGTAGTTCTTCCCGCGGCGCGCTAAGGATTGTTCTGTCTGCCTTCGCCCTTGCGCACTCAAGCCTTCTCGCGCTAGACACTTAAGTCTTTTCTCCAGTTTAAGCCAGCCTGTATGCTTTTGAAATATCTTATCTTCTGTGCTATACCTGCCAAGGTATGGGCACAGTAGGCCAGATCTGACATCTGTCCGAAAAGTCACTTTCGGCGCAGCTTACTTACCAACCCTCTTGGTTGTTAAAAAAAGTAACTGGCATAATCATTTAAAATCTTCTTTTCCATGTCTTGAACAGTACTTTGACTGACCCCTCCCATGCTATGAACAGTAACCTGTCAGCCTTCCCCATCCCCTGCAGCTGCCACCATATCTTTTGCTTTTGATATCTTTTGCTTTGATTTGATAAGATCTTTTTCCCCAATTCAAGGGATGTGTTCCCTAGGGTTTTCCTATAAATAAAACTAATTTCTTGGATATTTAAACACTACACTCAAACACTTAAACACTCCCCAAAATCTTTCTCCCTTACTCTCTGCCGAAGATCCTCAGCGACGCCTCCACTCCCCTCTTTGCAATCCGTCTTCTCTTCTTTTCTGCCCAGAAATCTCGGTAAATATATAATATATAATTTTTTTTTAATAATTTGTTTAAGTGACTTACATATATTCAAGACACAAAAACCAATCGATAAACCAATAACCTCTTATTTATAGGTTAACTTTCGCTTGATTAAAAGTTGGTTCTTGCATTATCTTTCAACACACCATTTTACAAGTGAGTAATCTCGTACCTAATCCCCTTTTATTTTTAACGTTTTGGGATGTTCATGTGTTCGTACAACTTGAGTCTTAAACTTGTTTATGAAATTATGAGCGCAAAACCCATGTGTTATGGACGTTTACTAGTGTTGTATATTTGTATGTGTTGATCATTAACCGCTTTGATCGGCCTATTCCGAAGTTTTCATGGATCCATTAGATGAACACGGGAGACCTATTGTTACGATTTTTCTTGGTTTGTTTGCACATACACGAATGATTATTTGTTTTTGCTCGATTTGGAGCACGCTATGAACTATGAGCTATGATCTATTTAGGCTTGATCACAATCTGTTTACACACTATGTTGAACATCAGTTATACACATGTTGCGCGCAGTGCTTTGTTATTATCCATTTATATCTATTAAACTTGATTTCTCACCGACACGCAAGTGTTGACGTTTTATTTTAACACATGTTCAGGTTTGCTGTAGCTGCTTTTGGAAACTCGAGGACACGTAGGATGTTTTCTTTTACTTTGGACCTAGTTTAAAATATAACAAGACAAATTTATGTATTTGAATATTATGAGTTATGATATGTGATTTATGTTACTTTATGGTGTGCTATGCGCATGCGCAATGAAATGTATTTATTAAATATTGACACCCAAATAGTGTCGCGAGTAATGAAACAATTCGTAGCGCCCCGATGTATAATCCGCCATCGGTCGGGGTGTTACATACATCTCCTTTGTGTAACTACTATCAACAAAATCCTCAACATTCCTTTTCATAAATCCTGCAACTGCACATGCATGATAACATGGTGTCACACCCCCAATCTAGGCCTAGAAGTATGATCCATAGTTGGTACCATATTTGTAAATAAATCAGAGTTATGGTTATTAGCGGAAGTCTTATAAAAACATAAGGATCGATAATATAAATATTTACATTACAAAATGTGAGACGAAAGTCTCGATTTGTTTTAGTTGTTTATAAGTTTACAAAAACCACCATGTTTTAATATTTACACAAAATTATCCGAGCCATCGGATTCTTTGAGCTTCTTCGTCTTCTCAAGCTCTAGTCCTGATTACCTGCAAAATGTTAATAAAATACGTCAGCAACGAATGGTGGTGAATATGCTGACGCTAAAAATATTTTCTTTTACTTAATTACCCCTCGAGACCACGTAAGCCTCGGCCCATCTTGGCTTAGGAATAATCAAGTTAAACATTCATCATAAATTTGAGTCTCTACACTAGGTCACCTCAGCAAGACACCGCAGCGTCTCGACATAACTTAGGTACCATAAATATACACAAGGTCATTCTCACTCGAACATACTTTGGTTCGGCCCATCGTGGCTGGAGGTCGTGACCAGGCGTGGTGCGATGTGCCCACCGCATACCACATATGTAAGGATCCAGACAAACGTATACCATAGCCTGAGGGCTAGGCTTATACTTTTATTTACAATGTTTTTAGAGACACGTAGCCTCATGTAAAGTTTTACACATAGCACGTTTGTTTATTTGAAAACAAGTTTGTAAAAGTGGGGCGTATTCACCTTTTGATAGGGATCGGTTTCCAACACCGTCCGTGTGTTCTTCTCTTGCTATCTCGCACCTATAGTACGAGTATAACTTTTGTTAGTCGGATACACGATCCGGCTTAAGACCTTTAGTCTTATTTATCTCGATGAACCTTTAGTTCATAATCTCTTTTTACTTTAAAACCTTTAGTTTTAATAGTAATTCATAAACCTTTAGTTTATTCATAAAACCCGACGTTTCTTCTTCTTTAAGAAACGTATTCTTTTCTTTATTATTTAAGTATACTCATTATACTTAAATAATATATTTCATAACAAAGAATAATCTTATATATATATATATATATATATTTATATATATTTTTTATCTTTCTTTTCTTTATTTTCTTTGTTATATCTTTCTTTGTTTATCGAGAATAATTTCGACTTAGGGTATTAAGCCCTTTCAATATTTTATTATTATTTTGGTCGGGCATTATGCCTACCTTGATTGGCTTAAAATATCCTTCTCACTTGGGCAGCACTTTAACACCGCTCAATCAACACTCTTTCTTTGTAAACTCTTGCTTCTCACTTGGCACGCTTTTCGAGACACTAACAACCTTTGGCACGCACTTTGAGGTAATTGTCAGGACGTCGGGACAGCACCTTCCTTTTGTTTATGATATCGTCGGGGGATGGCACGTATTACGAGGTTTCGGGGCACGTTTATCGAGACGGTTTGAT
This sequence comes from Bidens hawaiensis, assembly GCF_021521415.1. Lineage (NCBI taxonomy): Eukaryota > Viridiplantae > Streptophyta > Magnoliopsida > Asterales > Asteraceae > Bidens > Bidens hawaiensis. Next base: position 750,636 of record NW_027491637.1, read on the forward strand.
GGCACGTATTTCGAGGTAGTGAGAGAAGTTAGAGAGAAAGTAAATGTGTGAGATTTTGGTGTGGGAACAACTGAACCCGAGGCCCGCTATTTATAACCAAATTTTGGACCCCATCGCGGTATGCGATGGGTCACTTAGCAGGCCTATCGCGTACCGCGATATAGGCCTGCTGTGTCAGACAATAGACCTGCCACGTGTCCGAGTCCACGTGGCGGACGTGTTTCCACGTGGTGACACATGGCGGCAACCGTTACCACCGTGTGCCACGTGGCACACGTGTCACAATCTGTCAGACACCCCATCGTGGTACGCGATGGGTGTCTCTCTTGACTTGTCGCGTAGCGCGATGGAACAAGAAACAGATTTTTTATTTTAGTCTCTGGAGTTTGGAAATTGGTAGAAATGGTCCCTTGACTATGGAAACTTGACATTTTTGGCCCGAATTTTACGTAATGTTACATCCTCCCCACCTTGAAATAAATCTCGTCCCCGAGATTGCTTACGAGAATAAGTGGGGGTATTTCTTTCTCATTTCGGATTCGAGTTCCCAAGTATACTCAGGTCCTCGTCGGGAATCCCAATTCACTTTCACAATTTTTAAAGTTCGTCTTTTAAGTTTCTTTATTTTCGAATCTTCAATTTGAATTGGTCTTTCAATGAATTTTAAGTTCTCTTTAATTTCTACATCTCTTAGTGGCATCGAAAGAGATTCGTCGGCTAAACATTTACGTAGATTCGAAACATGGAATACATCGTGTATCCCTTGCATTTCCTCGGGTAGTCGCAAACGGTATGCGACGGTACCAATTCGTTCGAGTACCTCGAAGGGTCCAACGAATCGAGAACTTAGTTTGCCTTTCTTGCCAAACCGGACTACGCCTTTCCATGGCGAGACTTTCAATAACACTTTGTCACCAACATTAAACTCTAACGGCTTACGACGGACATCGGCGTAACTCTTTTGGCGATCACGTACCGTCTTAAGTCGTTCACGGATTTGGATAACTTTGTCGGTGGTTTCTTGGACTATTTCGGGTCCAGATAATTGACTATCTCCGATTTCAGACCAACACACGGGGCGTTATACATTTTCGACCATACAACGCCTCGAATGGTGCGGTTTGAATACTCTTGTGATAACTATTGTTATACGAAAATTCCATTAGAGGTAAGTGGTCGTCCCAACTTCCTCCTAAGTCTATCACACATGCGCGGAGCATATCTTCCAACGTTTAGATTGTCCTTTCGCTTTTCCCATCAGTTTGTGGATGATAGGCGGTGCTAAGGTTTAGCTTTGTACTGAATTCTTGTTGGAAGCTTCTCCAAAAGTGAGACGTAAAACGACTGTCTCTGTCGGAGATTATAGATAGCGGTACTCCATGCAAAGCAACGATGTTGTTCACATATATACGCGCTAATCTATCCATTGAGTACGATTCATTAATAGGTATGAAATGTGCGGACTTAGTTAGACGATCCACAATCACCCATATTGTATTGTGTTGTCGAGTCATTTTCGGGAGTTTGATAATAAAATCCATAGTGATTAACTCCCACTTCCATACGGGAAGTTCAGGTTGCTGAAGCAGTCCTGAAGGCTTTTGATGTTCAGCCTTGACCTTCAAACAAGTAAGACATTTTGCAACATGCAAAGCGACATCCTTTTTCATTCCGTTCCACCAATAATTCGCTTTAAGATTTTGGTACATTTTGTCGCTTCCGGGATGCATCGTATATTTGGACTTATGGGCTTCGTTTAAGATTTTCTCACGCAATCTTCCAACGACTGGTACCCAAATCCTATTGCCAAGTCTAAGGATACCATCGTCACCTTTGACTAGCGAGTCAATGGTGCCGTTTCGCTTTTCGTCGGAGATTTGATTTTCATTGATCGCTTGAGTTTGCGTGGATTTGATTTGATCAATAAGATCGATTTGAATTTCTAGCCTTAACGCTCGGACTCTTTTTGGCTTTTCATACTCTTTACGACTTAAGGCATCGGCCACAACGTTGGCCTTACCTTCGTGATAGACAATTTCGCAGTCATAGTCGTTTAGAGTTTCCATCCAGCGTCGTTGGCGCATATTAAGTTCTTTTTGATCAAAGATGTATTTTAAACTCTTGTGATCGGTGTACATGATAAATCTTACCCCATAGAGATAATGCCTCCATATCTTAAGTGCAAAGATTATGGCGCCTAACTCTAGATTGTGAGTTGTATAATTCTTTTCATGTACCTTGAGTTGACAAGAGGCGTAAGCTATAACTTTCTTGCATTGCATCAACACACATCCCAAGCCGGAATGTGATGTATCGCAAAAGACCACGAAGTCTTCAATACCTTCTGGAAAAGCCAGTATAGGAGCTTGGATAAGCTTTTGTTTAAGTATATCGAACGCCTCTTGTTGCTTTGTCCCCTATTCATATTTGATGTTTTTACGAGTTAGATAGGTTAAGGGAATAGTAATTCGAGAGAAGTTTTCAATGAACCTTCGATAGTAGCCAGCCAAACCCAAGAAACTTCGTATCTCGGTTGGCGACTTTGGGATCTCCCACTTAGAGATAGCTTCAATCTTAGCGGGATCCACTTGAATTCCGTTAACATTAATGACATGACCAAGAAATTGCACTTCATGCAACCAGAACTCGCATTTTGAGAACTTAATGTACAACCTCTCGGTCCTAAGAATTTCAAGTAAGGTTCGAAGATGATTTTCATGATCGTCCTTAGACTTAGAATAAATTAATATGTCGTCGATGAATACGATCACAAATTTATCTAAGTAAGGCTTACAGATACGATTCATCATATCCATAAATGTGGCTGGCGCATTAGTGAGTCCGAATGGCATAACGGTGAACTCATAATGGCCATACCTCGTTTGGAAGGCGGTTTTCAGGATGTCTTTGGATTGAACCTTGAGTTGGTGATAGCCGGAACGAAGATCAATTTTTGAAAAATAGCTAGCACCTAGAAGTTGATCGAACAGGTCATCGATACGCGGGAGTGGATAACGATTCTTGATTGTAACTTTGTTGAGAGCTCGATAGTCGATGCACATCCGCATAGATCCATCCTTCTTCTTGACAAATAGTATCGGCGCTCCCCATGGTGATGAACTAGGTCTTATGAAACCTTTCTCGAGAAGTTCGTCCAATTGATTCTTTAGTTCTTTCATCTCGGTTGGCGCGAGGCGATATGGAGCTTTGGCGATTGGGGTAGTTCCGGGAATAAGATCGATTCTAACCTCTACTTCACGATCGGGAGGAATGCCGGGCAGTTCGTCGGGAAAGACATCGGTATATTTAGAAACAACGGGAAGGTCTTTGAGTTCTTTGGGTTTTGATTCCTCGGTGACGTAGGCCATGAGTGCTAAGCATCCTTGATTTAAAAATTTGTTAGCCCTTATCATGGAGATTAGGCTAACTTGGCCAGCGTCTTTATCCCCTTCAATTCGTATGGTACGTTTATTAGGGGCTTGGAGTTCAACGGTCTTGCTGTTGCAAAGGATACGAGCATGGTTGTTGGATAACCAATCCATACCCAATACAACATCAAAACCAGCAAGAGTCATGGGTAATAATTGAATAGGGAAAACATAATCGGCTGACAAGATTTTCCGTTTTCAAAAGCTTCAGAGATTTTAACAATGTCGCCATTAGCGGTTTCGACGCTTAGAGTTTTATTAAGTTTGATTAAAGATTCGTTTAATAGACTACAAAACTTATAATCTATAAAACCTAAATTGGCTCATGAATCAAACAAGACTCTAGCATAGGCGTTGTTAATAAGGAACGTACTGGTAATAGTTTCCGGTGTGTCAGCCGCTTTCTTGGTGTCAAGGACAAAGACTCTTGCGTTGCCTTTCTTAGGCTCGTTCTTTTGACTGCTACCTCCCGCACCACCAGTCGCGGGCTTATTTTTGGGGCACTCAAAGCTAAGATGTCCCATTTCCTTGCAGTTGTAGCAACTCATTTTCTTCTTCCAACAATCGGCCGTGGCGTGGCCGGGCTTGTGACATGATTCACAAAGTCGTGGAGTCATATGGCATCTACCCCTATGGTATTTCTTGCAAATTTTGCATTGTGGGATGCCGGGGTTAAAGCTAGATCGTCGTTGATCGACTCCTTTACCCTTGAATCGGGTATTTCCTTCCTTCTTCGGGTCTTGAGTTGGTACAACCCTCTTGTCTTCCTCTTTATTGCGGATCATTCCGCCCATCAGATATCCAGCCAACTCCATCGCGGAGTCAGCAATTTGTGGCAAGTGTGACCTTACCATATCACAGATTTCACGTGGTAGTCCCCAAATATAACGAGTAACTTTGCTGGTTCCGGGGTAACCTGCAGGGGCACCAATCGACAATATTCGTGGAATTTCGTGTTGTACTCATGAAGGTTAGTTCCAACAACCTTGTGAGCTAAGAACTTTGTTTGAATTTGATCTGTCTCATGCATCGGATAGAACTTCGACATCAGTAACTTCTTGAACTCGCTCCAAGACAAACTATACATCACTTCCCTTCCTCTACTCATCATTAACGTGTTCCACCATTCTAGCACTTCGCCTTTGAACATTAAGGCGGAGTATTGGATCTTTTCTTCATTCATACATTTGCTCGTAATCACTATAGTCTCCATCTCTTCAAGCCTCCTTACGGTATTGATGGCTCCCTTGTCACCGTGAAACTCTTTTGGTCCATAACACTTAAAGTCTTTGAATGAGCAACCACCGATTTTGAGTTTCTTAAATTCTTGTCTTATGCCTCCATCGGCATTTGATTCATGCATGCTTTCATCCATACGGGAAGGTCTAGATCGTGGTTTCGAAATAGACTTTCGAGAAGGATTTTCAGAATGAGAATGTTTTGTTTGTCTAGACTGGGATCTATTTTCAGATTCTTCCCTAACAGCCTTTTTGATCATTTGTTGGATTTGATTCATGTATTTATTGGGAATTGGTTCCTCTCGTTCTTTCTCGGGACCTTTCCCTTTTGCTTCTCGGTTCTCGGCTTCCTTTCGGGAAACCTCACGATTATCACTTTGTCTAGACATTCTCTTTTAAATCTTTTTATCTTTTATATCTTTTGATCTGAAATTTAACACATTTCTTTTCTTATTATACAAATTTTTATTTATTTCACATCCATATACATATCATAAATGTATGTATATTAGTTTACAACATACTTTATATATCGTTAAAACGATATATAAGATCCTATCCTTATTACATATGATACATATTATACACATATCATATAAACTATTTTTCACACATAAACTTCATTTCCACGCCATCCTCTTCTTCTTAATCTTTCATGTACTTCTTAACGATCTTTGTTAATTTATTGCATTTACGGAGAAGCGTTTCTCCCATATTTTTCTTCTTTTTCCCCTCAATATCAATTTTCTTCCTCAACTCATCCGTTTCTTGTAGGGCTCGATCCAAATGTTCCTCCTGGGACTGAGGTATATTGGTAGGATACCCGTATCTTGGAGGTGGGTCGCGGTAACCCATCATCACAATATCGTAGTGGTTCTTGGGATTAGGGTATGGTGATGCAGTTATATCGGAGGGATAATTGAAGAATGCATCGGCTGTCTCATTTTGCTCACGGATCTCTTTAGCCTGTTCTTCAATTGATGGAATTTCTCCTTGGTAAGGTGGAAAACTTGTTGATGCCTTACCCTTGAGTTCATGGAGAAATTGCATATATGGATCGACTGAGCCATAACTTGGGGTTGAGTGTTGTTCCTCCACTGGTGTAGCTACTTCATTTGGATTGTTCGGATACTCCTCTTCCTCGGGGTCGGTCTCCTCCTCAGGTTTCTCTTCCGATTCCTCCTTTGGTCCCTCTTCTAATTTCTCCTCTAACTCTTCTTCAGTCATTGCTGGCATATGGATCTTCTCGTATGGCATAGTCACTCTCATCTTAGGCTTGTGAGATGGTTCCCTTTTGTTGATATGAGAATTGGACGTATCCATAGTTGAAATGCCGGTATGCCACCTCCATTGGTCGGAGTGACACTGCATCCAATCGGAAGAAGGAGAATTGGGTTCCTCCTTTACTTGCTTGTTGGTGAGAAAATAGTATGATGGATGTGGATTTGGCGGCACATATGTTGGATCTGAGTAATGTAATGGAGTCTCCATGGGTTGATAAGTCGGAATCTCGGAAGGATAATACGTCGGTACCTCGGATGGTTGGTACATTGGCAGACTTGTCGGATGATAACTTAAATGCCCCGGCAGTTGGTATACTTCGTGTGGAGTGTTATCCAAATGATAAATAGGACTTGGTTCCATGTTGGGTTGTTGGCTAGGTCCTTCGTTGAAATTGAAAAATGACTCGAAGTAATCTTTGCTCATGATGTCCTTGGGGAATTTGTAGTACTTCTTTGCTCTTCTTGCTTCATTGTCATAATTCTTTATTAATTCATCGTACGAAATCTTTAATAGGTGGTTTAGAATGTAGAGAAGGAAAGAAAGGGTTACCAACCAATCTTATCCCTATTCAAATAAACAAGTAATTATTTCCTACGCTTGAATCGAAGCTTGGGTATTGTTTTATGATACCCAATTCGCTAAGATCGATGGCTCTGATACCAACCTGTCACACCCCCAATCTAGGCCTAGGAGTATGATCCATAGTTGGTACCATATTTGTAAATAAATCAGAGTTATGGTTATTAGCGGAAGTCTTATAAAAACATAAGGATCGATAATATAAATATTTCCATTACAAAATACGAGACGAAAGTCTCGATTTGTTTTAGTTGTTTATAAGTTTACAAAAACCACCATGTTTTAATATTTACACAAATTTATCCGAGCCATCGGATTCTTTGAGCTTCTTCGTCTTCTCAAGCTCTAGTCCTGATTACCTGCAAAATGTTAATAAAATACGTCAGCAACGAATGCTGGTGAATATGCTGACGCTAAAATATTTTTTTTTACTTAATTACCCCTCGAGACCACGTAAGCCTCGGCCCATCTTGGCTTAGGAATAATCAAGTTAAACATTCATCATAAATTTGAGTCTCTACACTAGGTCACCTCAGCAAGACACCGCAGCGTCTCGACATAACTTAGGTACCATAAATATACACAAGGTCATTCTCACTCGAACATACTTTGGTTCGGCCCATCGTGGCTGGAGGTCGTGACCAGGCGTGGTGCGATGTGCCCACCGCATACCACATATGTAAGGATCCAGACAAACGTATACCATAGCCTGAGGGCTAGGCTTATACTCTTATTTACAATGTTTTTAGAGACACGTAGCCTCATGTAAAGTTTTACACATAACACGTTTGTTTATTTGAAAACAAGTTTGTAAAAGTGGGGCGTATTCACCTTTTGATAGGGATCGGTTTCCAACACCGTCCGTGTGTTCTTCTCTTGCTATCTCGCACCTATAGTACGAGTATAACTTTTGTTAGTCGGATACACGATCCGGCTTAAGACCTTTAGTCTTATTTATCTCGATGAACCTTTAGTTCATAATCTCTTTTTACTTTAAAATCTTTTGTTTTAATAGTAATTCATAAACCTTTAGTTTATTCATAAAACCCGACGTTTCTTCTTCTTTAAGAAACGTATTCTTTTCTTTATTATTTAAGTATACTCATTATACTTAAATAATATATTTCATAACAAAGAATAATCTTATATATATATATTTATTTATATATATATAGTTTATCTTTCTTTTCTTTATTTTCTTTGTTATATCTTTCTTTGTTTATCGAGAATAATTTCGACTTAGGGTATTAAGCCCTTTCAATATTTTATTATTATTTTGGTCGGGCATTATGCCTACCTTGATTGGCTTAAAATATCCTTCTCACTTGGGCAGCACTTGAACACCGCTCAATCAACACTCTTTCTTTGTAAACTCTTGCTTCTCACTTGGCACGCTTTTCGAGACACTAACAACCTTTGGCACGCACTTAGAGGTAATTGTCTGGACGTCGGGACAGCACCTTCTTTTTGTTTATGATATCGTCGGGGGATGGCACGTATTACGAGGTTTCGGGGCACGTTTATCGAGACGGTTTGATGGCACGTATTTCGAGGTAGTGAGAGAAGTTAGAGAGAGAGTAAATGTGTGAGATTTTGGTGTGGGAACAACTGAACCCGTGGCCCGCTATTTATAACCAAATTTTGGACCCCATCGCGGTACGCGATGGGTCACTTGGCAGGCCTATCGCGTACCGCGATATAGGCATGCTGTGTCAGACAATAGACCTGCCACGTGTTGACACGTGGCAAGCGCTGAGTCCACGTGGCGGACATGTTGCCACGTGGTGACACGTGGCGGCAATCGTTGCCACCGTGTGCCATGTGGCACACGTGTCACAATCTGTCAGACACCCCATCGCGGTACGCGATGGGTGTCTCTCTTGACTTGTCGCGTAGCGCGATGGGACAAGAAAACAGATTTTTCATTTTAGTCCCTGGAGTTTGGAAATTGGTATAAATGGTCCCTTGACTATGGAAACTTGACATTTTTGGCCCGAATTTTACGTAATGTTACACATGGGATACTAGTTAAGTCCCATTTTCTGCATGTACATGTTCTATTCTTGATGTCTACAGATACATCATCATAGGACTTAACTTGAAACACTGTGTTGCTTGATAGGTACACACTACACATATAAGCTTTGTCCTTCTCTCTATCCAGATTCCTTTTTTGAACTCTAGGGCATACCACAACCTTTTTACCAGACATTTCATTTTTCTTGGTAATTAATCTTGTCATTACTGCCAACCTTATATCCTCTAACATATCAATTATATGCTTTGATCTAGACTTGATGATATAACCATTAAATGTCTCTGCCATATTGCTAACAATAACATCAGATTTAGTATGAGTTTGAAGATAACACCTGCAGAAGCATTTTGGATTCTGGTTTATGAATGCTTCATATGCTTCAACTTTCACTTGCTTCATATCTTCAAGTGCAATTTTGTGATCAGCCTCATTATATGCTCTAGCAGCCCTCCAATATAACTCCTTTAGTTCATCACCCTTGAATTTTTTATGTCAATTTGCATATATGTGCCTAGCACAATTCCTATGCTCAGCATTACTCCAAACAGAGGCAACAACATTTAGTAATCCCTGAAAGAACATATAGTTGAAAGGAATAAGAAATTGATATAGACTAGATAAAACCATTAAATGTACCTTTTGCTGGTCAAATACAAGTGTCCAACCCTTCCCTTCATCAGTTACATCCAAGCACTTCTTCAACTCAGTCATGAACCAATCCCAGCTATCATTGTTCTCACCTTCTACTATAGCCCAAGCTACTGGATACATCTAATCATTAGCATCTCTACCAATTGCAGCCAATAACATTCCACAAAGAAATGTCTTTAGAAAGAAGCCATCAAGACATAAAAGTTTTTTGCAGCCTGCTAGAAAACCTTGTTTCACTTGATCAAAACAAACAAATAACTTAAAAAACACCTCTACACCATCATCAATTCCATAATACTCTGATGGGACAGTCAAAAGTTTAAAGGTAGATGTTGGATTCACTTGCTTCAAGGCTGCTAAATATGACCCCAACTTACAACAATGATCTTTCATTGAACCATGCAATTTCCTTTGAGCATTTGTGTTACTCTTATAAGCCATCCAGTTAGTAATTATAACCTTAAACTTCTCCTTAACTGCATCCTGGATATCCTCTGCAGACCAATGTGGTTTAGCTTTGAAAATTGGTAGGAACTGGTCAGCTATAAAGTCAACAGTAAGTTGTCTATTCTTCAACATATTTCTCTGACAAGTGTGTTCATTAATGGCAGTTTTGATCAAGAAACAACCCTTCCTAGGATGAAAATATGCATATACCTTGAATGGACAATCCTTGACACAACAAAAACCTAATCTTCCATGCCTGTTCTTGTCACTTACTATAACTCTAAGATTTCTTCCATTACAAACTGCATAATTTCTAACAGCATTTCTAATAGCTTCCCTTGTTGGGAATCTTGTACCAACTACTCACTCCCACTTTGACCAATCTGTATTTTCAGTAACAACGGGAACTTTTACCTTGTGCTTCTTTCCCTTGATATCATCATCCTCACTCTCTCTAGGTGAGTTGACATCCCCCTTAGAGTCTTCATAGCTGCTACAATCACTATGTGCTTCTTCAACTTGAATCTCACTATGGAAGTTTTTTAATAACCTGTCAACCAACTGTTTTTCTGCCATTTGACTTTCTTTTATTGCAGCAACCGATTCCTTCCACTCATCATCATCATCATCTGTCCCAACTTCATCATCATCTAGATTCAACTCTTATTCAATTTCTAACTCTGATCCATCATCAGATCCATATGCCTCTCCTTCAGATGCAGATCCATTGTCAACTTGTATCTCACTTTGGAAGTCTTGATTGGTGATTGGTTTGGGAAGGGTACAACTAGTGGAGCCTAAGAGTAGTTTGGTAGGTGTTAAAATTCTGTTGACAGTAGCTTTAGTAAACCCTTTCACAGGTTGGTTTTCTGGATGGGCTTTGGTGTTAATGGGTTGGGCTTCAATTTGGGCTTTGGTGTTACCTTGTGCATAGAGATGGAGGATATGCCTGACATCTTTGTCCCCCAAATTGACCACTATGTCCATGACATCTTTATCATTTTTAATTGCATAAGTCCTTCATCAAACTTCTTTCCAGGCATCAAATAATACAACTCAAAGTCCCTTGTTGAATAAGACTTAGTCTCAATAAAATAATCCATCAGCTCAAAATAAGACATCTTATCTACTTCCACCTCAAACATATAACTATCACCTCCTTCATAGTGCAATTTTGGATTTGGTTGTAGCTTCCCACCATGTCATGCTTTGACTTTGATTTTGTCATCCATTCTGATCATTTTAGAAGTGGAATAAGGATTAAAGCAAATAAATAACTTTATTTTAGATAATAAGGATTTACACAGTTCAAGAACATACCTTATTGCAAGCTATGTAGATCGTCTTCGTTGAATTAGGGTTCCGATGGACAACAATTTGTTAATCGTTTTCTTCGAATTGGGGATTTTGACGATTGTGTTCTTCGAATTAGGGTTCTGTTCTAGGAAATGAATTGGGTTGATTGATTAAGTATCGTGGGTTCAATATTGATTAAGTATTTACAGTTGTAAAAAATAAGAGAAAGAGTGAGTATTCCAAATAAGTAATCAAAAAAAGGGGGAAAAAAGGAGAAAAGCCATGTAGGATAATGAAAAAGCCAAGTCACTAGCCACATCAGCAAAAAACTTAACCCCGTTAATTATTTTTAACGGGGATCATAAAACAAAAACCTTGAAAAGGTGGGACTGTCAGCGGGAAATACCGGAGATGGGATTATTATTGGTCAATCCATTAAAGGTTGGATTATTTAAATCTAATAATCCAATTTTAAATAAAATTTATATCAAACACAAATTAAAGAAACACATCATAGTGGTTTATTCGAAATTAAGTAAAACATTATGTTTTAAAGTTATAAGAAAAAAAAAACAAAACATTTCAAAGGTAAATAATTTGAAATTAATAGTTGTTTTAAGGAACTTTATCATTTGCTTCAAGAGCTTGTACCCGAATCAAGTTTGAAAAACTGTAAACATTGATAAAAAAATAATCACGTTACATCATGTTATTCATAATTTATTTTATATATACATTATATTTTAAAAGCTATAAGAAGGAAAAAAAATTAAGAGTAACTATTATTGTGTTGTTTTTTTAAGGCTTTTGGGTTTGGGTCCATATTTGTTTTTGCTCCCCAAGTACTTAACCCTAATCTATATCTTATAAATTCTTTAGCTATGTAGTATGTCGACGTAGATTTTTTACTGGAATTGAACCATACAAATTTCTTATGTTGTGTTTATCGTTATATTTTGTTTTCTATACTACGTGACATCGTATGTGCTTGATTGGGTGTTTATGTTTATGTTTATGTTGCGTCACTTGATACCTAAAAATTATAATATTAATATAATTGGTTAAAAGAGAGATAGTTTGTGGCTGAAAAGCTCGTAATTACTATGTACAATCTAATTCATTAAATACAATAATAAAAATTACAATAGGAAAAGATATAAATCATGTTATATAAAGATTGAATTTTCAACAACGAAAAGTTAAATATTTAACTTATGTTTTAATTCAATAACCTTGTAAGCATCAAAGTGCAGTTTATATAAAGACTATTAAGTATTAATCAAATACTCATTTTGACTTTCTTAAGTCAAAATTCTACATTTTCAATCAGCCTTCTTACTAGTTCACTGGTCAGGCTTCAATAAAAATTTGATGACGGCAAAATTAATTTTAACATAATGTTTGATAAAAAGGTGATATATTATTATTATTAACATAATCTTGTAAATTTATTTTAAGGAATTCAAAAAGTAAGACAAGAAACAATAAGTGGACCCACACACATCAATGTTTGAGCCACGTAGAAGCGAGTGGACCCACATCATGCCGACGAGGGTCGGAGTATGTTGGACCGCTTCAAATTAAACTTCTCTCATAAGAAAAAAAAACACTTCTTTTTATGCACAAAACTTATATTTTCAAACCACTAAACACCAATACATAATCAGATCACCTAGTCAAATCCATTTTTAATAATAATAATAATATTAATCATCATAACATAAAGTCTTGAAAACTATAAACCCAAATTATTAATATTATTACAGTCGACGGAGGATGAGGGGTTTACAATTACAATTGCCTGAAGCCCTGAACCCTTCTTCTTCTTATTATTATTCACCTCCGATCTTAACAACAGTCAACTGCATTCTTTGATCTTATCGAATACCCATTTACATTTTCGATATTATTATTCATGCTTATCAGGTATGTACACGTTTACTTTCTTCATTACTCTTAATGGGTTTGTCTTTCTTTGATTCATTTTTCGGTAAAGTATATTCTTTTCCTGTCTTTCTGCCTTCATTCAGCTGATTTCTTCATAAAGTTTTTATTTTTATGTAATTTGATGCTTCAATTGTTGGTGTTTGCATCTTTTGAGTTGTGGGTAAGGGTTATTATATGATCTTTCATGTTGTTTGATTAAATTTTTAAAGTAAAATTTGTTGGTCAACGCTTGTTTAGGTTTGTTGACTTTTATTTAAGGTATTGATTATTGTCTTTGTATGGTAAATTCAGCAGGCTTATGAGATTATTATATTAGAGGGGTTTTTTATGTGATAAGTTTGCTGAATATTGTGAAATATGGCTGGTGGAAGAATAAGAGCTAGGATAAAGAGGAGTAGTTTGTATACATTTGGATGCATACGTCCGCCTCGTGAAGATGTAGACGAGCCTCATCAGTTTGAAGGGCCGGGGTTTTTGAGACACATTTGTTGTAATCAACCTGGATTTCATAGGAAAAAGCCTCTGAAATATTGTACCAATTATATTTCCACCACGAAGTATAATGTCATCACGTTCTTACCGAAAGCGCTCTTTGAGCAGTTTAGACGTGTTGCTAATTTGTATTTCCTGTTAGCTGCGGCTTTGTCTCTGACGCCCGTTTCGCCTTTCTCGCCTGTCAGTATGATTGCGCCTTTAATCTTTGTGGTTGGGCTTAGTATGGCAAAAGAAGCTGTGGAAAATTGGCATCGGTTTATGCAGGATATGAAGGTGAATATGAGGAAAGTTTGGGTTCATAGTGGAGACGGTGTGTTTGTTAGAAAACCATGGATGAAACTCGAGGTTGGAGATGTGGTAAAGGTGGAAAAAGATCAGTTTTTTCCTGCAGATTTACTCTTCTTATCGTCTAGTTATGAAGATGGAATATGTTATGTGGAAACCATGAATTTAGACGGTGAGACGAATTTGAAAGTTAAAAGATCTCTAGAGGTAACCTTGCCTTTAGATGATGATGCATCTTTTAAAGAATTCAAAGCAACAATCAAATGTGAGGACCCGAACCCTAATTTGTACACATTTGTGGGAAACTTTGAATATGATCGCCAGATGTATCCGCTTGATCCTAGTCAGATTCTTCTTAGAGATTCCAAGCTTCGTAACACCGGTCATGTGTATGGCGTGGTGATATTTTCGGGCCATGATAGCAAAGTTATGCAAAATGCTACTAAATCGCCTTCGAAAAGAAGCACAATTGAGAAACAAATGGATAAAATCATTTACGTACTTTTTACTCTTCTTGTGTTGATTTCATTAATCAGCTCAATAGGGTTTGCTATCAAAACCAAATATCAAATGCCCGATTGGTGGTACATCCCTGCTGATCATCAGGGTTTGTATGACCCGAAAAAACCTTTATTGTCAGGCTTTAGTCATTTGATTACTGCCCTTATTCTTTACGGATATTTGATACCGATTTCACTTTATGTTTCTATCGAGCTTGTTAAGGTTTTACAAGCATTGTTTATAAACCAAGATATACACATGTATGATGAAGAAACATGTACTCCTGCTCAAGCCCGAACATCTAATTTGAATGAGGAGTTAGGTATGGTGGATACAATTCTGTCTGATAAAACTGGGACGTTAACATGTAACCAAATGGATTTCTTAAAGTGTTCCATTGCTGGAGTCCCGTATGGGGCCCGTTCTAGTGAAGTTGAACTTGCTGCTGCGAGCCAGATGGCTATGGATCTTGATGGGCACGGTCATGAATCTTCTAGAATCGGTGCGCGAAACGGGCCCGAAATCGAATTGGAAGTCGTACCTACACCAAAAAGCGTAGGCTCTCATAGTCGAATCAAGGGGTTCAGTTTTGAAGATAATCGACTAATGGATGGAAATTGGAACCGGGAGCCCAATAAAGATGTTATCTTGTTGTTTTTCCGGGCTCTTGCTCTTTGTCACACAGCAATTCCCGAGCTAAATGAGGAAACGGGAGTTTATAATTACGAAGCTGAGTCACCAGATGAAGGGGCTTTTCTTGTTGCAGCAAGAGAATTTGGATTTGAGTATTGCAAAAGAACTCAATCAAGTATATTTGTTCGTGAAAGACACACCTCATCTCACGAGCCAATTGAGAGGTATTGATATGATTTTGATTTTGATGAATATTTTTTTTTGTCATCATAAGGTTGACTGTTGATATTCTTACATGATATTGTTAATCAGGGAGTACAAGCTTCTAAATATCTTGGATTTCACCAGCAAACGAAAGAGGATGTCAGTTATTGTTCAGGATGAAACCGGACAGATTTTGTTATTGTGCAAAGGCGCAGACAGGTCAGGCCCTTAAATTTGTTTTTTTGTCCAAAATGTTTGAAAATTTTGAAATGGGTGGGTTGGGTTGACCCGAAACACTCTTTGTCCAAAAAAATTGACATTTTCAGGAATGTATAGTGAGTCGGACAAATTTTACATAACTCATAATTATTTCAATAATAACTTCATTATTTAAATAAAACGACTTACGGACTTAAAGAGATTTATGCATTAGAAGTAAGTACTTGAATTTGTCACATCTAGCTGTTGCATTCCAAAATCTAACAAATTTAATTCACTTGTTGGCTAACAATACAGCATCATCTTTGACCGTTTGTCCAAAAACGGAAGATCATTTGAGGAAGCCACCAAAAGGCATTTAAATGAATATGCAGAAGCCGGATTACGTACACTAGCATTTGCTTACAGAAAGCTTGAAGTTTCTGAATATTCTTCTTGGAATGATGAATTTATGAAAGCAAAAACTTCCATTGGTGGTGACAGAGATGCAATGCTTGAACGTTTATCTGAGATAATGGAAAAAGACCTAATTCTTGTTGGTGCAACCGCCGTGGAGGATAAACTTCAGCAAGGGGTATTGATTATTGTTTTTATAGCATCTTATCAATGTTTAATTTTTTACTTTATTTCTTCTTTTAGTTACTGTTTTCTTTTATAGGTGCCTCAGTGTATCGATAAACTGGCGCAAGCTGGTTTAAAATTGTGGGTTCTTACTGGCGATAAAATGGAAACCGCAATCAACATAGGGTAGGATTTAAAGTCCTAAATGAGTTTGTGAAATTTTGTAAAAATATCTTAACTTTAACAGCTTTGCTATTGGTGGGATTTTTACTGGTTATGGCTGTTGTTTTGTAGATTTGCTTGCAGTTTGCTTCGGCAGGGTATGAAGCAGATATGTTTAACAACAAATGTGGATATGGCGACCCACGCTTCGAATACGGTACTTGTTCTTAACGGGTCATACAAAGAGATGGAAAAATGGACGGGTCGAGTGAGTTAGTAAACGGGTCAAATCAGGCCATTTGGGTCAGAATTGGTTATGGTGGATCAGTCTGTGTTGATCCGCAAATATTAACTTGCCCGTTTTTTCGTGAATCTTGTAAACAACTAATGTATTAAATATGATTACAAAAACTGTATTAGTAAAAACTAATATCCTTTTCTTAAATTAAGTGGCTTAAGAGGTTATAAGCATATTTAAATCGACTTTCAGTCTTTTCTGCCCATTTGGTTTGTTCCATTATTTACCAATTTTTTAAAGTTTTTCTCGCTTGATAAATATTTAGCAAAAAACTCACCTGTGTCGTTACATGTTGCTAATCAGGCTATAAAGGAGAATATATTGATGCAAATTACCAACGCATCTCAAATGGTTAATCTGGAAAAAGATCCACATGCTGCATTTGCATTGATTATTGATGGGAAGACACTAACTTATGCATTGGAAGATGATTTGAAGCATCATTTCTTGGATTTAGCCATTATATGTGCATCCGTCATTTGTTGTCGTGTTTCTCCTAAGCAAAAAGCATTGGTAATAATAATAATAATAATTATAATATCTTTTTGTTGATAATTGCATTATGTATAGTTGCATTTAACTGAACATGTCATGTAAATGTTTTAATTAGGTTACAAGATTAGTAAAAGAAGGCACCGGCAAAACTACTTTAGCAATTGGAGATGGTGCAAATGATGTTGGAATGATTCAAGAAGCGGATATTGGTGTTGGTATTAGTGGTGTTGAAGGAATGCAGGTTTGTATATATGATTAATACCCCTTAAAGCGGGTTGATTTGGGCTATGTTTTCTTTTGACCCGTCACTTGCAGTCTTATACAACTTTTTGGCTTTCTGCAGGCTGTGATGGCAAGTGATTTTGCTATAGCACAATTTCGGTTTCTTGAAAGGCTTCTTGTTGTACATGGTCATTGGTGCTACAAAAGAATTGCACAAATGGTACAGCTACAAACCAATCTATCTTAGCATAAGTTTAAGATTTAATTTGTAGAGCCGACAATTTCACCCTGTTTGCTTCTACGTGGGTTGATTTGGGTTGTGTTTTATTTCAAACGGACCATATAAAAAGTTTGGCTATAACGAGAAAGGGTCAAATGAGTCAAACCAAGGTTAAAAACCCCAAAAGTTTATGTTTAAATGGAGAAAATTGTGTATAGTAGTTTTACCTCTATTAAATTGTTGATTGACTTTGAATTTTACTGCAAGACAGATATGTTATTTCTTCTACAAGAACATTGCTTTTGGGCTAACACTTTTCTACTTTGAGGCGTTTACGGGCTTTTCTGGACAATCGGTTTATGATGATTGGTATATGTTATTGTTCAATGTTGTTCTTACATCGTTGCCCGTAATTTCACTTGGAGTTTTTGAACAAGACGTGTCTTCTGAGATCTGCTTACAGGTTAGTCATCTTGAATTTCATTATTGTGTAAAAGAAAATGGATCAAACGGGTGGATAAAATAGCAAAGTAGCTTTAAACAAAACAGGCCACATTGGTTAAGACTTAAGAGTTGAGTCCGTTGGATATTTATCTCTTATACGGGTCAAATGGTGAAAATGAAAAAAAAAAACTTAAGGTATGCGTTGAATGGTCAAAGATCTCAAAAGCCAACAAAAGTATATCTTAAAAACATTAAGCTTTCTTGTTCATTTTATATAGAAATTCCATTATTACTAAAACAATACTATAAAAAACTTATTATTAATTTTATGAATAATTACAAAACTGCAGTTTCCGGCATTATATCAGCAAGGACCAAGAAACCTGTTTTTTGACTGGTATAGAATCTTCGGGTGGATGGGGAACGGCCTCTACTGCTCCTTGATCGTCTTCTTCCTCAACATCATAATCTTTTACGACCAAGCATTCCGGTCAAACGGTCAAACCGCTGACATGGCGGTGGTGGGGGCCGTCATGTTCACATGTGTCATCTACTCAGTCAACTGCCAGATCGCTCTCACCATGAGCCACTTCACATGGATCCAACATTTTCTAATCGGGTCAAGCATCGTCACATGGCACGTTTTTCTCATACTATACGGTATGCTTTCGCCCAGTATCTCGGGAAACGTGTACAAAATCTTTCTAGAAGCTCTTTCTCCGGCACCGATTTACTGGCTTAGCATATTGTTAGTGGCGGTTGCCTGTAATCTGCCTTATTTAGCTCACATATCCTTTCAAAGATCATTTAATCCAATGGATCATCATGTGATTCAAGAAATTAAATACTATAAAAAAGATGTCGAGGATCGGCATATGTGGCGGAGAGAGAAATCGAAAGCAAGACAAGAAACAAAGATTGGATTTTCGGCAAGAGTCGATGCGAAGATTAGACATTTGAAGTTGAGGTTGCAAAAGAAGTCTTCGGTGTTTAGTCCTCGGGCTGTATCGGTACCATTGGAACCGACCGCTAGTTAAGTTGTATAATACCTGACTTTTTTTCTTCTTTTGGTTAATATGCAAAGGGGTGAGTCTGTGTCTTGAACTGAACCCATATTGGATATAGTGACAAATGTTAATGGTAGGCTGGTTGTTTGTAAGTAGTAGAATTGTAAGAAGGCTTGTTTGACTATTGGAATAGATAGTTTGATATCTGCATAACCATGTCTTTACATTTTGTTGTAAATATCTCCTCTCTGTATATATATGTGTGTGTATGCGTGCATGTTCACTTCTAAAGAAATACGTGTCATGTTAACTTGAAATCTCATCTGGGTTCATGGAGGCAACATGGAAGATGATCTACAAGCAAAGCAACTCTCACCATAACCATGATATTGTTGTTTTGCTCTCACTGGCTCAAAGTTTTGTTTTTCACCGTCCATAATACTACTCTCGTCTAAACACACTTAACTTCGGAGTTCATGTAAGATATAGTGTTTGTAGCTCTCATATTAACCACTGATAACGAGTTTGTCTAATGATAAGGTAGGAAAACTCAAACCCGAAACAACACAGTATATTTGAGATGGGTACTCGGATATGAGATTAATTATAAAAAATTCACCATGTATGTGAGACATGTATAACAAATAACAGCAGTTAATTATTTAGCAACTTCAGCTATATATTTTATGAAATTGCAACCAAAGCAACAATCAGACAGAAAGATACATCAGATGAAAGAACAATTCCTCTTAATAATTTATCGTCCGGGAAACAAGATCAAGTTCTAACACACATCCAACTACCATAAAAATCAAAATGCAAAACGGAATTCAGGATACCAACTCAAGAAAACTAAAACCCTTACAAGTTTATGAAAAAAGAAGTTTACCAGACAACAAAGATTGATCAATGATGGCCTCACTGCTTAATTTAACCGGTAATTGTACAAATTTCAGCTCCTTCAACAATAACTCATTTTCCATAACCTTTATCATCACACAGATTACAAGAGAACAAGCCCAAGTTCTGATGGTCTCAAAGCTTGATTCAACCGGTAATTATACAAATAATACTGAAGCTGTCCATCACCGGGCCCAAACTTCAGCTCCTTCAAGAAAACTTCATTTTCCATAACATCTAACGCATTAAAAACATCATAACCCTTTTTCTTAGCCACGATAAGCGCATCATTCATCAACTGAAGCAACGGAGTCTTTGTAGACACGTTGTAGTAAGAATACGCAGCTTTTAAAGTCGAGTAATTCTGATTACCAATAACCGTTGATGGAAGCGTGTAAAAGCTGCAAAAATCAGTCACATCATGAGTTTCAGAGCTTTCGACTAGAAAACTGTCAACCACGTCTTCTTTAGGTAGCAGCCAATGCTCCACGTCATTTTCATCCAAATCAGGTGCTACTACGAACTGCTTCAAGTAACCTCTAAGCAAACGCGTAACCGCAGGAACGTCACGAAGCTCCATTTTTCTAAACCCGGGTGTGATCGGTGAATCCGTTAGTTTGTACAGCTTAATCGTTCGGCTCATAGTCATTCGTGCACCGAGCCTAGAAAACCCTATGTCTATGAGTTTCTTCGGGTTTAAAGATCTGTGCCAGTATTGACAGGTGGAAATAGGCGTCGGTAACACCACACCCGCAGTATAAGCCGCCTGCCAGATATTTTCCAGATGAACTCTTCTAGTAACTTCTTTAATCATAACCGGAGCAAGCCTTTTCGACCTTAGCTTCTTATGAACACAAAGAAAATTAATCTCCGCCATCTTAACAACAGCGTCTTTAGCCCTGATCCTTGCAGGCACGCCCGTTATAAAAGCTACAAGCTTTTTCGAAGCTTTAACCCGTACACCAATATGCCAGCTTCTGTAATAACCGGGAGGCCGAAGCGCCCACTGAAGAAAATCCTTCGAGTAATTAAACCTAAACATGTTTTCATCATCTTCAACGTAATTATTAGCAAGAAGATTATAAACCTCCGAGCACATCTCTTCGGTATCCATGTCACACGTAATCCACTCATACGGGCCAGGTAAATTATAGGGTTCCTGCTTAACTTCCGACAACGGCGTGGGTGGCTCGATGGGGCCTCCGGGTAAGGTGGGGTTTCCTAAATCCTTAAACTGGCCAACCGGCTGTGTTTCCCAGAACTTGTGCCTTTTGGAAAGAGTCATGGCGTCCTGAACCTTTTGCGCGATGGCATCAATGGATGTTTCACTCTCGGTGGTGTTCGGATCTATCGTTTCAGGGTTTTGGTTTTCGGGCGGTGAACCGGAACTCACATTGTTATCAGTCATCTCAATTTTGGAATAAAAACCTAATAAGTGTATTGTTTAACAAACTTAGGTCAGTATATAAGAAAAGCCATCAAATATTACTGGGCATGTTAACAAATTCAAGGTTAATTCGGATATAGAACAAGAAATACATAAAGTATGATGGATTAATCAAGAATAATAAGTGAGTGATGAAGATCTATAAACCAAAGGCAATAACAATAAAAGATGGAGAGATATGAAGTTACCTCGGATCGATCTGGAAGTGCCGACCAAAGAAGATCTAATCTAGGTTGTTGTTGTTGGGAAGAAATAAAGATTAAAGAAATAGTGAAGTATCCAAACTGTCTGCCTTTTTCTTTATCGTACTGAAAAAGAAACTAAATTATTACTGCTATTTACATAAATAATTATATACTAACTATTGTTTTGTTTTAGTTACGTGTCTAGAAACCTCATGATTGCACTCATTTTAGTATTGTACACTCTAACCACGTTTAACTTTGAAACTTTCATATCGACTCTCTTGTATAGCCAAAATGCCACGCCGCAAAGATCATTTTCCCTTTCGAAGATAGCATCTCTATCCTACATGACTAACATGAAATTTGCCTAATGTATCTCAAATATTCCATTATGAGGTTGTCGTCTTTGATGAGATTTCTTTGACCACTCAAAATGACCAACTTGGGACTAAACCTAATGTGTTTTGAAAACCCTTTAGAGACTCTTTGTCCTTCGTTGGGTTTGCCCCTAATGTCTTGATTGACATATTTGAGATTCTCCTTTACGGATCCGTTATCTACGATGTTAGCCTCAGAACCCGTATCAACCAGTTTAAAATTTGTGTAAGGTTTTATAAAGTTGTGAAATTTTGTATTAGTTACCTGTTGTATAGGATGACAGTTTCAAGTCGTGTTCCTGAGTTTGATAGATATAATTTGCATTCATGTTCTTGAGTTGCATGTTTTGGATTGCTTCTTTAAAATGTTTTTTGCTTATTGGAGAGGCAAAATATCCAAAATGCCCTCCAAAAGCACCGATTTGATGCTTTTAGGTGCATTTGGAGAGGCATTTTGGACATTTTGCCTCTCCAAAAAGCAAAAAATATTTTAAAGAAACAATCTCAAACACCCGCTTAGAAGATATGGAAAGAAATTAACGATTTTCTCTCTTCTTCTTTCCTAAATCTATTCAATTTGAAAGGATCAAGATTAGTATCAATGGTCATTCCATTTCTCTGTGTTTCTTTTTTTTCGTTTATTTTCAATTTAAAAAAAAAGACTATGGAACATGATTTTTTTAGATTTCTTGTTCCTTTCATTCCGCTATTTAAATTAGACTAGAAAAAGGTATTGACTATGGTGGCAATTTAATCACGGAGTTAGTTGTAGAGGGAGAGGATTCTTCGGGAACCGGGGTCGATGCGGTTTAAGTTTGGTTTTGGACGGTGGGCCGTTTGTTTTAAGCACGTTTACAAATTACAAACTAGAAATCTAGAACATCCAGTAAAGTAGTAATCACTAATTATACTCATGTTGTCATTTTACTTATGAGTGTGTTCATGTCTTATCTATTTTTAAAGTAGCATTGAAATAACAATCTTTTTAAAAAATAAAAAATAATTTGATTTTTAAAGAACCATTTAAATCGGTTTTGAATAATTTAATAACTTTATGTTTTTTAATGACTAATTTGAATAACTTATGGTCTCTAACTCGTCCGATCATCTTCATTCTCCGAGTATCAGAGACCATCTTTAAAAGAAAACCCACTGTATGTGAGAAAACTTCATGATCCAACTTAAAACCCCTAGTGACCTAGTGTTTATAACAAGTGAGAGTGGGACTCAATACATCTTTTTTAACCCCCTAGTTCTTGAGACGTCTTAACTTTATTTAAGAACTTTAAGTATACTATTCAAGTTTTTTGTTTAACTTTAAGTATACTATAAAGTTTTTTTGTTTAGAACGGCTACTTTTTTATTTGTGTTTACGTCACCGCATTTACCGGTTCCCCTATAAACCATATAGTCGGATGCCTCTTGACAGTCGTTATACCGCCACAAGAGCATAACTCTCTGTCATAACACTCGGTGTGACTAAATCCCAGGTGGGTTCGGAATTCGAACTGACAAACTCACAAGGCCTAGCTCAAATCCTTCGTTTCCAATATCCACCCGAAATGACACAATTAGGTGTCGAATTTGAATCTATAATGGAGAACCCAAGGCTTCCTACCACTACATCCCCAAAACGGTAAATATTCCAACCGAAAAACACTCTCTATAACACCCCTGTCTCAAAAGTATATAAAGCACTCACACACTCTTTTCTATTTTGGCTTTTTTTTTATAATAAGTTCAAAGTTAAATATTGATAAAACTAAGAAATACTAGTATAATGGAAAACAAGTAAAAAAAAAAAGGAAAAAAAACCTCTAAATCTTAATCTCTTTGCTCTAAATCTCTAATGGTAATTTCTATTAGCAGAGACTAATAGTAATTTCTATTTGATAGCTTGCTACTTATTACTATCTTAACATTAAAATTATAAAAGTTTTTACTCTTCAACTACTTTATATAAGTGGGCTGTAAACTGTTAGGTAGTATTTCATACATAGGAATAATAGACTGAATGGAATGTACTTTGCAGGTGAATGAAAAAAGAGGATGTTTAGTTGGTTATTGAAATATAATAATCGATTATACAATAGCCTCGTTTTCTCTAAACATATCTAAACCATTCCTCAACAATCTGTTTTTTTTGTCATTTCATTCCCTCTTCCACCATACTTTCTCGATATCATCATCTGACCATAATTATTGCCGAAGCCACCACCGTCGCCGCCAAGCACCACCTGACCACCACTACCGAACCCCTCGTCGTTGCCACCCACCACCACTCCCACTGCAACTACCACCACCCTTGCCATCACAGCTACAAGCACCACATAACCTTTTATTTTGGTAAACTTTCTTTATTTTGAGGCATGAATATTTTGTTATCTGTATTTCAAAAGTTAAATTTTAATAAATCCAACTTGAACCACATACAATCGTAACTTTAAACTTATCTTTTTCCATTAATCCTATACATCAGAATTATCTGAACTCATAATATTTACAAACAGTCATAACTTCAAATACATTTTTATCCAACCATCCTATACCAGCTAAGAGTCAACCTCATTAGTGTTTTTCACAATCACATGGACTATTTAGGTGTCCAAAACGTGTCTCTCATGTAATCTCACAAAAACTTTAAAATAAAAGAAAATGTAATAGACTCACAACTTAGGTGACATATAAATTTAAAAAAGTAAAACCACCACCAATACTTGATCAACAACACGAACAAAATGCACTGAATTTTGTCGATAAATGCATCCATACGTGTAGTCATCTAAACAATTCCCCAGGAAATTAAAAATCTCTCTCTCTCTCTCTCTTGAACCAATCGGCCATCAATTTCTTCCTTACAACATTTCCACTCATCGGTAAGCACCTTTGATCTTATTATTTGATTTCAGCTGAAACAACTCAAAAATTTCATCTTTTTTTAGGGTTTCTTATACCATTAGTTTCTTAACAGTGATGAGAAGAAAACCCAAATTAAGTTGATTGGTTGACACGGGTTGCCTCAGATCCATGGAACCCAGATTTCACGTGATCAATTTCTCAATAAAGTCTTCACCTTTTTAGGGTTTATGTTGTCATTATTTGGGCAATTACGATTTGGGGTTTTTGTTTTTTCAATCAAGAACCCTAATTTCTCTATTAGATCTAGTAATTTGGCGTTCTTGATGGTTTTTGATGCTTGCATTAGTGATCAAGATTAAGGGGTTCTTGTAAAATTTGGGGTTTTGTTGGTTTAGTTAGTGATAATTGTGATTAGAGAAGAAGGGGTTAAATGGAAGAGATGCTGCCTACGGTTTCCGTTACAATTAGTTTAACCAAACCGGTTACCGAAAACTCTACACTGCAAAATCATGTCGATTTTAGCGGAAACTGTGACGAGTTAGCGGAAAATGGAGTTGTTTGTGATGATATTATTATTCAAGAAAGTGATGCGGATGAAACTATGTCGGTTGGGGATGAACCGGTTGAAATCAGCAGTGAATTGTTACCCATGAATGCGAATTCGGGTAGTTTGAAAGCGTCTGTTATGGCTATTGAGGGTGTAGATAATGGTCAAATAGTTGCGAAAGTGATTAGTTTGGAAGCAACAACGAACGAGCATACGTTGAAAGCGTCTGTAATGGCAATTGCTGATAAGAATCATAGTAAAGTTATGGAGAGTGTTTTTCGGTTGGAATATTTACCGCTTTGGGGATGTAATTCGGTTTGTGGTAAAAGGCCAGAAATGGAAGATGCTCTTATTGCTGTTCCTCAGTTTATGAAAATTCCTATTAAGATGTTTGTTGCAGATCATGTGGCGAATCCGAATTCGAGTGATTTAACCGCTCATTTTTTTGGTGTGTATGATGGACATGGAGGATCTCAGGTATCTCTTGAAACCCTTTTTAGGTGTATGTTAACAGATATCACTAATTCATCAAAACTTCATTATTATTTATTTCTCGGTGTAGGTCGCTAACTACTGTCGGGATCGTGTCCATACTGCTTTACAAGAGGAATTAAATGTCATGAAGCAAGAATTGGTCAAAGGGACAGTCAAAGATAGTGTAGAAATCGGTTGGAAGAAAGCCTTCACTAATTGCTTTCAGAAGGTAGATGATGAACTCGGTGGGACCGCAACTTCTGAACCAGTAGCCCCTGAAACCGTAGGGTCCACTGCTCTGGTGGCATTAATCTGTTCATCACATATTGTTGTTGCAAATTGTGGCGATTCACGAGCCGTACTTTACCGTGGCAAAGAAGCCATTGCTTTGTCAAATGATCATAAAGTAAATACATTTCTTTCGTCACGATGTTTTTGCATTAATTGCCAATGTACTTATACTTTGTCGTTTTTTGGTCATTGCGCATTTTTCAATACATTTTAGTCATTATAAATGGCTGTTTCCCGTTTAGGTCATTATGCAGACTTCCTATAAATAAATTTGTCCTGTTTGGGTCATCATTAAAAAAAAATTTAATGATCTATGCGAGACAAAAGGTTGCAGTTTAACGACTTAAATGTGTAAAAGAGTGCAATGATTGAAACGGGAAAAAAGTGAAGTAAATTCGTATTTTAAGCAGCAAAAAATAAAAATAAAAATACATAAAATAAAATAAAAAAATGTCTATCTAACTTTTTGCTTGAATGTCTAATTTTTTAGCCGAATAGAGAAGATGAATATGCAAGAATTGAGGCAGCCGGTGGCAAGGTTATTCAATGGAAAGGACACCGTGTTTTTGGTGTGCTTGCAATGTCACGATCTATTGGTGAGTCCAATACTTGTGAAGGTGCCAAAATTTCATATATTGCCTTTATGGTTGTATTAACCCAATTTTGTATATTTTTCAGGTGATAAGTATTTGAAACCGTGGATAATACCAGAACCAGAAATCACATTCACACCTAGAGTCCGAGAAGATGAGGTTCTTATATTAGCAAGTGACGGGTTATGGGATGTAATGTCAAATGAAGAAGCATGTGACGTTGCAAGAAAAAAGATATTAATCTGGCATAAAAAGAATGGCGGGAATGTAGTCGAACGAGATCATAACGGGGTGGATCCTGCAGCACAAACAGCAGCCGATTACCTCTCAGCATTAGCTCTACAAAAAGGAAGCAATGATAATATATCGGTTATCGTGGTGGATCTTAAAGCTCAGAGAAGGTTCAAAACAAAATCTTAATCTTGATTTTGTTTGTTGGTTGGTGTTTAATGATGGATGATATAGTTTTTATAGAAGACAAATGAATCTTTTGGTTCTCATTGTTAGTCCATTCGTTTTTCATATGGGCTCTGAATATGTGTAATGAGAATACTATTATAATATACCTTGTGGAGCATTGATATATACTATATCTTCTATATCTTCAACTTTTGTTGTGGTTTGTACTCTCGAGTGAAGTTGTAACTTGTTCTGTAGCTGAAAAGGCAAGAAATAAACCAACATGCAGACTTTAGAATTGTTTTAGCTCATTATAATTGTTTTGACTCGTTCCGTTCATGCAATCTAAAACACTCGATTTATGGTTTAATACTGTATGTTGTATCAATTATCAACCATCTTTTCTTCATCCATAACTTTTGCTTTCTACATCTGTTTTACTTGGATTTTTGTTGTTAATGGTTAAGAATATGGTATATTAGTGGACTATGTCATCAAAAACCTTAGAAGGAATTGCATATTGCAAGGCATTATAATGAAGCAATGCTGTGTTTATATTCCTATAAATAATGATTACCAAAGACAAGTAATTACCCTTAGTGGTGATTATTGTCGATGATAAAGATTGCTGGTTCTGATGGTGATGTTTCACAAAACAATAAAAGTCATTTATGTAATTAATCTCGCGGCAACGATAAAAAAGGTAATCAAATGAATTTTAGCTCAAGATATGACCTTGGTATACAGAGCATGCTTCTTTTGTTAAAAAAAAAAAAAGAAAAACATTATTAAGATTCTTGGATTAACAAGATGATGCAAAGTTCAGTTTCAAACTTCAATCACATTACTGATCTAATTATACAGCAACTGAGGTCCAGCAACCAAAATACACATGCAACAAAAGATCTAAAAAACATCAGTAACCACCACTTTCGACCACATAAGTTAGAAAACATCGTACACAGTTAAAACACATCCTCCATAATCCAACAACTACGGCCGAGCTCTTTTGTTGCTGCATGTTGGACACTTGTACTGCTTAATGTGCTCCGCTCTAGTCGGAGTGATTTTCACACACTTTCCATGAAACCATTTTTCACACATGTCACAACAAATCCAGAACTCATCCGATGCATAATTCTCACCACACGCCCCACATAAGGTGTCTCCATGCTCATCCTCGCCGTCATCCTCATCGTCAGCAGCATTCATTCTTGGCGCCGGTGGCGTCGGCTGCTGCTTTGGGTACTTTCGCCGAGATTCTGAGTCCCGCTGCTCAATCACCAGAAAAGAAAATCAATCAAAGTTCAAACTAACAAAGGAAAGTATTAAAAAGATTTATTTTTACCAGTTTGGAGTTTGACTTGGATTTGGTGCTACTGTGATTATTAGATACAGCAATTTTCTCCTTCTGGTTTTTCTTTGCAGTACCACTAATAAACTCAAATATTGTCGGGAGATCTTGTATCATGTTAAACAGCCGCTTCCTGCAACAATGAAGAAAACAAAATGAGTAAACGAAAAAAAAAAGAAAGTCTAATTTTGTATTGGAATATAATGAATGATTAGAAAGATTTACCTGTCAGCTTTATCAAATCCAAATCTAGCACCAAAATAGAATGCAACAGAGAGCAACCAAGCATCACTATGAACAGCAACTAAAGATAACCAATCTTTTTCTTGCATTCCGTCTCGAGCAAAGTTGATACCCAATGCTGGTTCCGGGAGTTCGGGTGGGACCTCTTCAGCAGGCAAATTCACCTCCCATTGCTCACTTGGAAAGCCATACAAACACAAATTCTCCTTTTCTGAACGGAAAAATTGCAAATATTTAACATGAAAAATACACAACAGTAACAAAAAGAATAGTGTAAGATGCATTTGACTGAGATAACAATGGCAATCACTTTCTAGACATGAAAACTCATTTCTTCCATGTTTAGCAGTAGAGTAAGAGAATAAATGGCAGCGTATATCTATGAAAATATGATACTACATAATGGATTTTGCAAATCAAAATTCGTTAGATCTTGTAGTTATAAAGGCTAAATATAGCGCAAACGCACTGAAAACCATATAGACCAATGCTGACCGAAATGGTTGGAAAAAAGGGGCGTCAAGGACAGGCTACGTGGTAGCCTTTTAGGAGTTTTTTAGAAGCAACACCATGTTGGGAGGGGAGTTTGGGGTGGCGACGTCATTATGATGACGTTGTTTGGAGCGAACGATGCCTTCGCTGCATACGTGGTTTGTTTTTCTTCGATGTGGAGCCTCTCCAACGCCTCACGACGTTTACCATTACATTTTCTCTTGGTGGTGGGCTTAAGAATCCTCTTTTTATGTGTCACGTTATTGTCTCATACTTAATGAGTTTTTTTTCTCATTTATTTGTATAATGTTTTCATATTAATTAATATAATTATAAGTTAAATAAATAAAGAAAGAAAGTCAAAAAGAATATGGAAACAAGTGTGGATTATTTTACATATGTGGTTTTTTTTTAATTTTCTAAACATATTTTTGTTTCTATTTTCTATACTAGCTTTGGTGATTTTTAAAATTATTTTACGACTACATATTTATGGTTGTATGAGATAGTTATTAATTTAAAATACAGTAATTTTAGATAAAAAAAAAAAACCTTGTGTCACGATATATGTGTTGGAAGTATGGGAGTGTGTCGACACATAATATATTGTTGATTTATGAAAACACATAATACATCGTTGATTTATGAAAACAATATTGTATAGTTCTCGTTATACCCTAACATCTTTTATTTAATTTCAATAATTATTTTTCACTAAAAATTAAACAACTCAAACAGTTCTTCATATATAAAAATGTTATCAATTGATCATCAACTTTCTAAATATGTATAAAAGAAACCGCATATCACATTTTTATTGTTTGCTACATACAGTTTGTAATATGGCAACACACATGTGTTTGGAGTGTCATTCGGCCTATTATGCTTTCAAGCATATATCAATGTCGAAGCTCCAAGAGAAACTGAGAAGAATAATGACACAATCGATTATTCTAATTTCCAATCACATGTTATGCAATTTAATAAAACTAGGAACGACTTAATCTTTTCCAAAAAAAGATGATGCTCGCTTCGCCGGTAGAGGAAATCAAGACATTGGGGTTTCTGCGGTATTAATCTTATTGAAGAAACACTAACCGAACCCCGAGCAGGTTACTGGCAACCTGGGGGTTGGAGAGATGTTTCCCACGAGGGGTTAGACCCTTGGAAGATGGTTCTTCTGATAACCTGCAAAACAGACACCGTGAGCTCGTCACTGAGAAGGGGGGGGTTCCTCCTTGTGACCACCCTCCGGCGTGAGAATCAGACTAGATTGCTCTTTAAATATAAAAGTATATTAAGAGATTGCTAGAGCAGATATCAGGTATAATATGATAATGTAGTAAGATATGATAAGATGAGATGGTCATACCATTTGGGGTATTTATAGCCGAAGGTAGGTTTCCAAGGGGTTTAGCCGGCCCAACACGCTACCAACTGTAACCTATGCACGTGCCCTGCCTGTGAGTGGTGGATAGGTAGCGGCTGACA
This sequence comes from Bidens hawaiensis, assembly GCF_021521415.1. Lineage (NCBI taxonomy): Eukaryota > Viridiplantae > Streptophyta > Magnoliopsida > Asterales > Asteraceae > Bidens > Bidens hawaiensis. The sequence goes on from NW_027491637.1 coordinate 780,942, forward strand.
CAGAGCAGGCGTGTCGTGCACTCTTCCTCTTCTGCCAACTACAGGCTAGGCACGTGGTATGGCAGGAGTTGGTGGGTAGGCGGCGGCTATTGGTCACAGTGCTGTGGCGTGCTGTCTGCCATGCTGCTGTCAGTGAGCTGTCGCATTCTTGGTCAGATCTTTTGTCTGTACCTCGTCAGGTATCACACAAAAGATCCTCCATACGGACTGGCTCATTTAGGCGGGAGTTTTCCCCCTCCCGCCTTTGTGCGGGATTGCTCCCGGCTTGGCTCATTCCTTCAGGTGACACTGAACGATTGAGAGCTAAGTGCCTTGTGCGTGTAGCCATGCTGCGCGGGTGGCCTTCCCTAATGGCTTGTATCCGAGGCTGCGGGGACAGGCGGAGTCCTTCACCATTGGGAGGCATTTCCTGCGGGACCAGCTTGCGTACTGCGCGTAAGGACGTCACGTCTCTGAGCATGGTTGGTCCTGCGGATCCAGTTGGTCTCTGCGCAGACGTCCCTGTTTAAGGTGAGTCTTGCGGGTCTAACTGGGCTCTGCTGGGACCTACCTCTTCAAGTCCCCCCAGTCCAATGTTCTTCTCATGAGTGTTTAATGAAGTGAGGTGAACTTTTGGACTTGAGCAAAGGGTTTTGAAAAGGGTTTTGTAAGGTTTTCCATGGGGATTCTTTCCGCGGAAGTCCTTGTCACTTGCAGAAATGCCCGAGTTTCCTGCTTGGTCTTTGGGTATGATGCGGGTAGGTCTGTAACCTCCTCGCAAGTCAGGAGCATTGAGTCCCAGTTGTATGTATTTTCCATGAGGTTTTGGTAGTTTTGAACATAGTGATCAATTATGTTAAGACCACCAATTCCATCCTGGAGCTTCAAACAACGTAGTTCTCGATGTTCCCGCTATGCGGGGATGCTATTTCCGTTTCCGCAAGCATTGCCCAGAAGATCCTTCTTGGTTTCAATTCCCAGCGGAGCGCTAGGTATGTGAAGGGTTTTGCCTTAACACTGTACCTGCGCTCGTCTTACGGTTACTTTACTCTCAAGGTATTCCTGGCGTCAATTCCCTGCGGGTGCTAGGTATGTGAAGGGTTTTGCCTTTACACTGTACCCGCACCTGTCTTATAGTTACTTGGTTGCCGAGGTACTTGGCTTCAATTCCCTGCGGGTGCTAGGTATGTGAAGGGTTTTGCCTTAACACTGTACCCGTATCCGTCTTATGGTTACTTGTTCGCCAAGGTTTTCTTGGCTTCAATTCCCTGCGGGTGCTAGGTATGTGAAGGGTTTTGCCTTTACACTGTACCCGCATCCGTCTTATGGTTACTTGTTTGCCAAGGTTTTCTTGGCTTCAATTCCCTGCGGGTGCTAGGTATGTGAAGGGTTTTGCCTTAACACTGTACCCGCATCCGTCTTATGGTTACTTGTTCGCCAAGGTAAGGGGGTATTTTCCCGCTTCTTTTTAAATTTTGAATTTTGAAATTCGAAAGGTTGGTGAAAAGATAAGTCCAAACCTTTGAAACGTCGTGCGACGGTTTCTTCTGACTGTGTCAGGACGTGCAGGAAGTTATGGTGACGTGACAGAACATGGTCATTCCAGTCGCTTTTTCAGGCGCGTGGGAGCGATTTTTCGGGCGCGTGGCCGCGAATTTACTGGCACACGTCCTTTCAACAGCTGTTGCCAGCTTGCTTTTTGCCACGTGTCATAGTTTCATTGCACATTTGATTTCTCTCTCCTCCGCATTAAATTCACCGCATTAATTGCGATTACTATATAAAGGGGGAGAGGGTTATTTGCAATTCACACTTTCCACTTTCATCTCTTCTTTTCAAGTAATTTCCGGCGAATTTTTCTGTTCAGTAAAGCTTTACCCTGAAATCTCTTTTCGTCTTTCTTCCACCATGTCTTCTCATGATGCTGATGACCAGAAGACTGCTGGCGAATGCCAGTGCTCTCTTCCCGTCGATCTGTACCAGTATATCATCAGGAAGTTCATGCTCGAGTCTCTCGAGCCTGAGTTTCCTGAACCCCACCATACTGTGTACGATGCCCCTAGTGGCAAGATCGGGGTTTATGCTGCATTCTTTGTCTACGGGAACCTTAGGTTTCCGTTGACAAAGTTTGTGTACCGTGTCCTAGAGAGGCACGGTGTGCACCTGACAGAGGTGCACCCTATGGCCATTGCCAAGGTCCGGCACTTTGAGTGGGTGTGCCGGATACTGGGCCTTGAGCCCCTCGTTGATCGCCTGATGACCTTCTATACATGGAGGTGCATCCAAGGGTGGTACACTCTTACAACCCGTATCAAGGGTTTAAAGATCTGTACCACCGAGCGGAGTCTTCGCTCATGGAGAAGAGAGTTCTTCTTCATATCCGCTCGCGCCATCCCCATCGCCATGAAGTTCAAGAATGGCCAGGCGCTTCCGAACCTTCCCGCCCTCAACTACGAGGAGGCGGAATGGTTCTCGAAGATTTCCCGGGTCCAGTCCCCGGTTTTCCGTTTTCCGGAGTCGGCGATGGTGATGTTGGGGATGAGCCGGGTGTGGAAGGCGGCGAATGCGGATAAGGTTCCGATCGTCCTTGAATATGGTTCGAACTCTGTCCCTTATGGTACGTCTTGTTTCATTTTGCTGACTTCGATTTTTACTAACTTTCTTGTTGATTTCAGAGGGGAACGATCTTCAGTCGCTCCTGAACCCGCGGGAGGAAGATGGTCCCGCGCGGATGGGTACTCGTGCTCTGGACGAGAACGAGTTGCCCATCTTAGAGCAGACCGCGGGTCGGTTCGTGGAGGTTTACCCGCCAGGCCAAGAGATCCTGAGCCACCGACGGCCAGGTAAGCCTATCTTCTACCCTGAACCTCTCAATGCTGTGCCTGCTGCTGGAGTTCATGACATTTCTTCTTCTGAGGAATCCGCAGAAGGTCCTCTACTGGTGCGGAAGAAAAAGGCTGCCGTCGGGAAGGGCAAGGAGAAGGTGGCCTCTACGGCCGACCCGGTAATCCTATCTGACTCGGAGTCAGATAATGCAGAGGTGGCGGGGAAGCCCGGTGGTGAGGAGACCACCGCTCCGGAGGCTGCAGGTGTTACCTCCGGGGAGGCAGCGACGACGACGGTTACCGGTGTCAAGAGGCCGACTCCATCGGGTTCGCCCCCGCTCGTCCGTGCGTTCAAGCTCAAGAAACCCCGTGAGTACCCCCATAATTCTTGTCTAGATTTGTTGTTTCAAATAAATTTTTCTAACACTTTTGCTTGTGCAGGTGTGGATGTTGACGCATTCCAGGGTGGAGTTGGAGCAAGTATTCCCCCGCCAATGACGGTAGGCTCGGTCAGCCTTCCCGAGGCGTCGACCCAGGCGTCTACGCCTGCTTCCGCTGGTTCCAGTCTTCCTGAGGCTGTTCCCGCTGAGAAGGTGTCTCCGCCGGCCGTGAGTGCAATTTTTACAGCATCTTTCACGGAGCCGGCGGTTACTGTTGCTGAGAAGGTGGCGCCAAACATGGCTACCACAGCGGCTGCCACTATACCTGCGCCACCGCCACCGACGGCCGCACCATCAGGTATGCGCCAGGCTTCCCGCCGATCTATGCCACCTTCCCGTCTGCCTGACCTGTTGGATGGATTTCCTTTAGGTTCAGGTGATGGGTTTGGCGGCTATCGGCCTGTTATTGACCCTACAGGTACGTAGGGTTCTTTTTCCCTTATATATTTTTATCATCTTTTCCTAACTGCCTTTGTTTCTTTTGCAGTGTCGGATTCCAATGAAGTGTATGTTCCAAGATGGAACATACGCCGAGGAACAACCCTTCGCACCCCTGTGGAGTGCGTGGACTGGGCTCGCCACGCTGCTCCTCATGGTGCGTTGGGGGAAGCCATGGCTAGCTACCAAGAGGGTAGGCTAACCAATGAGCTTCGGGTTCTCCAGGCCCGAACGCAGCCCCGCGTCGAGCTGCTTTGTCGTGAAAACGACAAGTTAAAAGCAGCTCGCGCCAAAGATATATCTGAAGCGCGGGCTCTTCGGGAGGAGAACCGGCAGTTGGCCGCTGCCGCAGCCGAGAAGGAGAAGGCATTCAAGGCCCTCGAGGTTGAAGTCCAGGCGCGACTCGAGGCCCGCTCCAAGGCTGCCCAAGCTGTGAATGAACAGCTTCGGCTGGCTAAGGAGGCTGCGCGAAACTCAACTGAGAGGGCTGCCAAGGCTGAAGCTGTTGCTGAGCCGCTTCGCGAAGAGAATGAGCAGCTTAAATGCAAATTAAAGGCTCTTCAGCATGCTCATGACGCCTTGGCAATGGAAGATGCCAAGAAGCTGCAGGAGATCCTTGACCAGAGGGGGGTGCTTGACCGCACTGAAAGGAAACTCAAAAGCGTCGAAGAGGCTGCCGCCAAGGAAGTTCAACTTGCCAACCTTGATAAAAACGGAGCCGAACGTGCTTACAAAGAAAGTCAAGCTACCCTCCAATGGCTGCTTCGAGAAGCGTTGCCTCAGGTATCTTTATCTTTTTCTTTACGCTTTCCGCGCGTAATTAGAAAATGTTCTAACTTGTATTCTTTTGTAGGTTGCGCGTCGGGTCCTTTCAGAGACCTCTTATGACGATGCGATGAGCGCAGCCCTCAACGCTTCTCATGAGGATGGGGAGAAGACTGGCTTCCTGCTTGGTCTAGGGTTTGCTGAGAGAGGCTTTCCGCCCTCCAACTTCCCTTTATTCAATGTTAATACTGAAGCTGCTTATGACCAAGCTGTGAACCAGTACGCTGCCTTCCCGCATCCAGTGGTGGAGAAGGTGAATGAGGCTGCTGCTGCTGATGATGGGCTAAACATCCTTAAGGCTTTCCTTGGGCAGCCACGCTCAGACGGTGCTGGTCCAAGCGGAGGTGGCCCTGAAGCCTGATCCTGAAGATCTCTTCCCACCGCTAGGATAGACTTTGCTTTGTATAGATTTCTTTTAGGCGGGTAGTTACCCGGCCACTGTTGTAATACATCATTGAAATATTAATCTTTTTGCGTATAAGACTGTTATTTCCTTCTTTGGGTTCCTTGCTTTATAAACTTATGACTTGCATGTTTAAATTAGCAATTTTCCAAAGTGTTCAGAATAAGAACCTTTGAACGTGGTTGATAGTGGGTTAAAGTTTCGCTTCCTCCTTCGTGATTGTGCGGGTAGAACCGTCACTTGCACTTGGTAGGCTGGCTAAACTTTAACTTTTATCTAACCTGCGTGCTGGTTTTTCTTACTTTTTTAGGATAAGTTAACCTTTGAACGTGGTTGATAATAGGTGTGTGAAGTTTTGCTTCCTCTTTCGTGATTATGCGGGTAGAACCGTCACTTGCACTTAGTAGGATGGCAGAACTTTACCCTTATCTGACCTGCGTGTAGGTTTCTCATCTTTTGAGGATAAGTTAACCTTTGAACGTGGTTGATAATAGGTGTGAAGTTTTGCTTCCTCTTTCGTGATTATGCGGGTAGAACCGTCACTTGCACTTAGTAGGATGGCAGAACTTTACCCTTATCTGACCTGCGTGTAGGTTTCTCATCTTTTGAGGATAAGTTAACCTTTGAACGTGGTTGATAATAGGTGTGAAGTTTTGCTTCCTCTTTCGTGATTGTGCGGGTAGAACCGTCACTTGCACTTAGTGGGATGGCAGAACTTTACCCTTATCTGACCTGCGTGTAGGTTTTTCTCATCTTTTTAAGAATTTTGTTTTGAACCGTTCGACGCGCGGTTGTCGATAGGTTAGTGTTCATTTTCCTTTCATGATTCATGCGGATAGACCGGCACTTTCATTTAATGGGATGAACTCTTTCAACTGACCTGCGTGAAGGTTTGCCACGTTATTGGGTTCGTGCGGGTAAGACCGCCTTCCCACGCAACGACTTCACGTAATGTGAATGTCGTCACCAGTGTTGGATAGTTTTAACCGTTCGACGCGCGGTTGTTGACAGGTTATTATTCAGTTTCCTTAATGATTCATGCGGATAGACCGGCACTTTCATTTTTGGGTGCTGAACTTTTTCCCCTTCAACTAACCTGCGTGAAGGTTTGTCACGTTATTGGGTTCGTGCGGGTAGGACCGCCTTCCCATGCAATGACTTCACGTAATTATGCGGTGAAAACCGGCATATTAGTGTTCAGAAAAGTATAAATGTAAAATCATCAGCTTCGATATTCTTAAAGAGAATCATTTCCATTAGAAGTGGCTCTTGGCCTTCTCTTTACAAATTGGAATTGATTACATGCAAACTGTGTAATTGAACTCCCTTCCATGTTGGGATGGGAGTGCCATCGAGCCGATACGCACCTGGTTCGGGATCTCGTTCTTTACGCAGCATGTAGTCTCGATTTTGAAGCTGAAATTGGTTCGTGTTTTCCCCAGCTGGGGTTCTATACGCACTCGCCTGCCTAGCTTTTATTTCGCCACGAGGTGCGCGAGCGTCCCATCTCTGACGAATGTTTCGACCATGTCTTTTACGTCTATGCATTCTTCGGTGTTGTGGCCTTTTGTTCTGTGATAGTCACAGTACTTGCTCCGATCAGCATCGTGACGATGCCGGATTACTGGAGGCTTTGGCCATGGGAGCTCCTCAGTAGCAAATATGTCAGTGACGCTTTTGGTAAGTGGCGTCCACCTGGAGTTCCGGTGCGGCTTTACATTATCCCTTTCACCCAATCGGTGCTGTAAGCCGGATGAGGTGTCAAAGTTTACCCTTGACTGCCAAATGCCTTGCTTCCGTTTTTTGTTCAATCGGGCGGTGAGGACGTTGTCCTCTCTCGTCCTCTGGGTGTAAAGGTTTGTGTTCTGCGGAAGGTCTCTACCCAGTTGCTTCTCCGTTTCCGCATAGCGTTTGGCTGCTGTCATGATGCCATCCCATGTGGATGGCATTCCATCTTTACCCGTTAGGGTGCGGATAAGCTCTGGGTCTTGCGCGCCCTGGATGAAGGCTGCGCGAACAAGATCCTCGCTGATATTGCCCAAACTTAACTTCTTTGAGTTGAAGCGAGTGATGAAGTTTGGCAGAGATTCATCTTCTTCCCGTGTGCATTTGAGGATTGTCCATTGCTCCTCGGTATACTTTCGCTGCTGGCTGAAGTGTTGGCTAAACTTCTGCTGGAAGTCTGCCCAGTCGTAAATGTGGTTAACCGGTAAACGATCAAACCAAGCCCTAGCAGCCCCCACCAGCGTCATTTGGAACATGTAACACCACGTGGGTTCCGTCCAATTGCTAACGGTTGCCCCCGCTATGAACCTGTTCAAATGGTCGTCTGGATCAGATAGGCCGTCATATGTGCCTATGTTAGGCATCTGTTTAGCACTTTTCGGGGCAATTGCTTCAGCAATGTCCTTTGCAAATTTGGACGTTCCTGCATTTGTAACGTTTGGTCTGAACGTTTTAGAGAAGTCTCGTGGACTTCCATCTATGCTTTTTGGTTTGAAGGCTTGTCCAAAATGCCTTTTCGGTTGGGTTTCCGTTTCTTTACGCTTCCCTTTTGCCTTATGACGAGGGTTCGCGTCGGAGTCGGATTCCTCCGAGTCATCCTCCCAGTATTCGAATTCGTCGACCTGTTGCACGGAACGCAAGCGTTCGTTCAACTCAGCCTGGAATTCCTTTTGTCGTGCCTCCGCCCATGCCTTGACTTCGTCGAGAGTCTGGCGGGGGAGTCTTCGTTTTTCAAACTGGGTATCGGTGGATCCCAGTAGGCGGTCATTTACTGCACTTGCCCCTGCTTTAGTAAGTGGGGTAGTGTTCGTAAAATTTACTTCACTTGCTCCGGCTTCGGTAGCCGGAGTAGTGTTTGTAAAAACTGTGTTGCCGGTATTCCCCCCAATAGCTGGGGTTGTGGTTACCGGAATTTCTCTAACCATCTTTTGTATAAAGTTTTGGAAAAACTGGAGAAAATTGTAGTTCTAGCTTTATGCACGGATGGCGCCAATGAAGAAACACTAACCGAACCCCGAGCAGGTTACTGGCAACCTGGGGGTTGGAGAGATGTTTCCCACGAGGGGTTAGACCCTTGGAAGATGGTTCTTCTGATAACCTGCAAAACAGACACCGTGAGCTCGTCACTGAGAAGGGGGGGGTTCCTCCTTGTGACCACCCTCCGGCGTGAGAATCAGACTAGATTGCTCTTTAAATATAAAAGTATATTAAGAGATTGCTAGAGCAGATATCAGGTATAATATGATAATGTAGTAAGATATGATAAGATGAGATGGTCATACCATTTGGGGTATTTATAGCCGAAGGTAGGTTTCCAAGGGGTTTAGCCGGCCCAACACGCTACCAACTGTAACCTATGCACGTGCCCTGCCTGTGAGTGGTGGATAGGTAGCGGCTGACACAGAGCAGGCGTGTCGTGCACTCTTCCTCTTCTGCCAACTACAGGCTAGGCACGTGGTATGGCAGGAGTTGGTGGGTAGGCGGCGGCTATTGGTCACAGTGCTGTGGCGTGCTGTCTGCCATGCTGCTGTCAGTGAGCTGTCGCATTCTTGGTCAGATCTTTTGTCTGTACCTCGTCAGGTATCACACAAAAGATCCTCCATACGGACTGGCTCATTTAGGCGGGAGTTTTCCCCCTCCCGCCTTTGTGCGGGATTGCTCCCGGCTTGGCTCATTCCTTCAGGTGACACTGAACGATTGAGAGCTAAGTGCCTTGTGCGTGTAGCCATGCTGCGCGGGTGGCCTTCCCTAATGGCTGGTATCCGAGGCTGCGGGGACAGGCGGAGTCCTTCACCATTGGGAGGCATTTCCTGCGGGACCAGCTTGCGTACTGCGCGTAAGGACGTCACGTCTCTGAGCATGGTTGGTCCTGCGGATCCAGTTGGTCTCTGCGCAGACGTCCCTGTTTAAGGTGAGTCTTGCGGGTCTAACTGGGCTCTGCTGGGACCTACCTCTTCATATTCATATTGTGTTAAAAAAACACAATATACATTGTGTTAAAAAAAACATAAACAAGAATAAAAATAAAATATTGAAATTGAAGAAGTGGGCGCTAATTTGGGGGGAGAATTTCATCTCAATCCCAAAACCCCTAATTAGAAAAAAATTAAAATAACCAAAACCCTTGTTTGTTCATATTCATATTCATATTCATATTCATATTCATTCGTTCGTTCGTCAAACTCTAACCTCTGCCGTTCTCTCTGTTATTTTCTTTTCGTATAATAAACAAATTTTAATACTTTCTTTCAACCCTCTTTAGATAATCAATCAAGACTACATTTCCTTCTTTCAATTTCAATTTCAATTTCAATTTGATTGAAAATGGTGTCTGCTTCTTCGCGAATCGAAGGGACGCATAATTTGTCAGCGGGTGTTCGCAAAACGATTCAATCGATCAAAGAAATCGTGGGTAATCATTCCGATGCTGATATATACACAACCCTTAAAGAGACCAACATGGATCCTAATGAGACTGCTCAGAAATTGTTGTTTCAAGGTTTTCATTTCAACAAAATTACTTTACTTTAGGTCTTTTATCTTTAGGGTTTTTTGTTTGATTTCAAATCTTGAATTTTTAGGGGGAAATGAATGCCATTTGTTTCTGTTACTATTCTTTTTTTTTTTTTTATAATTTGTTTTTTCTTTTAGATAATGCAAATGTGGCACCTAGTAAACTCTAGTTTAGGTTGAGCCATAAATTAGTGAATATCTTAGCCTTATAGAGTTTATTATGCATTTTGGAAATTAAGTATTTGTTGTTAATAGTTTTATGACTTGTATATTTCTCATTTTTCTCCTATAATATGTTTCCAAGGAACATCTAGCTATGCTATGGCGAGTCTTGATTTGTGCAACTACCTATACATTGTTCTGTTTATTTGTTTGTTGTTATCAGATCCGTTTCATGAAGTTAAGAGGAAAAGAGACAAAAAGAAGGAGGTTTGTTCTTGTAACTTTTTCATAGCTTTACATATTCACGCTTATTTTCTGTATGATAGAGAAGCCGATATATGCAGCATGTTTTTTATTTTGTTATAACTGATTTCAGGTTACATCATTTAAGGATTCTGTACCTATAAAGCCTAGAAAACCTACTGAACATATAGTTCAAGGATTGAAGGCTAACACACATACAGACCGTGGCTCTATTCAAAGGGAAGGAATGAAGAGTGACACTAATGCAGACCGTAGCTTTTTTCAAAGGGAAGGAATGAATGCTAACATGCATACAGACCGTAGCTCTTTTCATGGGGAAGGAATGAAGACTAACACACATACAGACCGCAGCTCTTTTCAAAGGGAAGGAATGAAGACTAACATACATACAGACTGTAGCTCTTTTCAAAGGGCAGGATTTGTTAGGAATCATGTATCTGGTAATGCAGCCTTTTGAATTTGTTTTACTTTCCGAGTTAAAAAAATCTTGCTTCATGTATTTATGGTTGGGATTTTACTAGATGCAGTAAGAAGTAGACAGTTTCGTGCCATGAGAGACAACAGGTTTAATCAAAATGGCAACAGAAGTGTAAAGCCTCCTGCAAAAAGCTCGGTACATTTGATCACTAAAGAGCCACTAACTTCAACGACTTCTGAGAAGAGGTAATCATATATACTTTTCTCGGATAATTTAACTTAATCCTTTTAAAAAGTTCATAATATCATATTTACATGGTCATGCACAGTTCTGCTGAGGCTTCCGAAACACTAAAATCGCACGTGAATCCATCAGTTGGTTCAAAATCTCAACAAGTAAAGGATGTTAGTTTGGGTGGCAGGAGTATAAAGCCTCCTGCAAAAAGCTCGGTACATTTGATCACTAAAGAGCCACTAACTTCAACGACTTCTGAGAAGAGGTAATCATATATACTTTTCTCGGATAATTTAACTTAATCCTTTTAAAAAGTTCATAATATCATATTTACATGGTCATGCACAGTTCTGCTGAGGCTTCCGAAACACTAAAATCGCACGTGAATCCATCAGTTGGTTCAAAATCTCAACAAGTAAAGGATGTTAGTTTGGGTGGCAGGAGTACTCAGGTCTCAAATGTTGCTCCACCTGTACAGGTGGCAACAAAACCACATGATTCGGTTACATCACCTAACAGTTCAGTAATTGGAGTCTATTCTTCTTCTTCTGACCCGGTTCATATACCATCTCTAGCATCCAGACCACCTGCGAAAGTTGGAGCCATAAAACGTAAAATTGGGCCCGTTGGTGTTCGTCGTCATGCCCGGTCAGAAAATTCTGCCAAGCTGGCGTCCACACACTCCACTTCTGTATCAAACACTAAAGATCAACGTTCTCAATCCAATGTGGCCGAGTCAGTCCCTAGTGTATCTTCTGGGAGGTCATTTAATAATCAGCATAATAGCAGGCCGCATCAGCAACTCGTGACTCGTCAAAAAGGTATGATGTTATGATATCAGAATCATACTAAGTTTATATGTTTTATTTCTGAATGCATGTATCTTATGGTGATGTGGCATTGAGCTGACCAGTTTCAAAATGTAGTTCTTCGTGCAAATAAGGAGTGGAAACCGAAGTCAAGTCAGAAACCAAGTGTTACTGAAGTTGGGGTTATCGGAACACCTAAAAAATCAACACCTCCTGCCAAAAAGTCAAAGGATTTGGCTAAAGAAGCGTCTCAATTGCAAAATAAAGTACAAACTCACGAGAATCAAAATGTGATAATTGCAGCACACATTCGGGTCTCTGAGGTTGATCGTTGTCGGTTGACTTTTGGCAGCTTGGGAATTGAGTCAGATGCTTCTCAGAGTTCTGGATTTGAAGAAGCTAGACGTGTTGAACAATCACATGTTGAACCCTTGGCAAGGTTGCATGACAGTTCATCAGTTAGCCCTCCAGAGTCTTCTATTGATGAACCTTCTGGAAGCAAACAAGTTGAGTCTGTAGATGATCGGGTCCATGATTCTGGCTCAGGTTCACCCGATTCAGTGACAGAATCTGAACCACAACCGACAGATAGACTCGAGTCTTCAAGTCCACAAAACATGGACAATTACACCAACATTGGTTTGGATCGACACAGCAGCTCTTCTTATGCTCCTTCAGAAACACGTCAGCAACAAGGTCTTTCGGAAGTACCAAGTTGTTCGGTTAGTTTATTAATCATTATTGCTTCATTTTATTTGTTATTTTGTTTAAACAGTCTGATTTTTGTTGTCTTGTCCGATATTATAGCAGGCATATGATCCTCAGGCTGGATATGATATATCATATTTCAGACCAGCCACAGATGAATCACTCAGGAGTCCGGTGCTACAAATCCCTCACGAGGTCAATACTCAATATACCAATTTAAGTTTTTAAATCAGTTAAATCTAACACATGCTATTAGCAAAAAATAGGGGAAAACATAAAACAAATGACTGATATTATGCACGGTGCGTTTTGTTTACAGGGGTTCAGTGCTCATGCGGGCAGTATCCCTGCAACCACAATACCAATGGTACAACAACAAGCTTCAGTGGCTCAAATGTATCCACAAGTTCATCTTCCTCATTACGCTAACCTTATGCCGTATCGCCAGTTTATATCTCCCGTGTATGTTCCACCGATGGTTATGCCGGGGTACTCTAACAACCCTACATATTCCCCACATCCGTCTACTGGCAGTAGCTACCTGGTCATGCCTGGTGCCAACTCAGCACATGTAACTGCCAACGGGCTGAAGTACGCGATTCCACAGTATAAGTCTGTCCAGGCCGGCACTCCTACTGGCTTTGGTAACTTTACAAGTCCTACCGGATATGCATTAAATACCCCTGGAATTGTGGGAAGTGGATCAGGGCTAGAAGATTCCTCTCGTGTTAAGTATAAGGATGGGAATGTTTACGTTCCAAATCCTCAGGTAAATTTTAAAATATACGCGTTTTATTTTTTGGAGTTTATAAACCGTTTCAGTCTGTTATAAACTCGTTACACAATGCACAGGGAGAAACATCTGAACATTGGATGAGTCCAAGGGACATCTCTAGTATGCAATCAGCGGCATACTACAACATGGCGGGCCAGTCACCTCACGCCACCTATCTACCTTCACACGCGGGCCATGCTTCATTCAATGCTGCTGCAGCAGCAGCACAATCTTCTCATATGCAGTTTCCAGGTTTGTACCACCACCCTCCGCAACCTGCAGCTCTTGCAAACGCACATCATATGGGTCCCGCCATAGGCGGGAATGTTGGGGTTGGAGTGGCAACGGGAGCCCAAGTTGGTGGCTATCAACAGCAGTCTCAGTTGAATCAGATGAGTTGGTCGGGGAACTTTTGATATGAGTTTTCGTGTATGGTGGGGGGTTATAGAAGCAGTTTTATGTTTTCTTTTATTCATATTGAATTTACAAGTTTCCCCTATCAATGCATTTTTATTGTTCATGAAGTTAGATGTTTAAATTCATGCTCATTTTTGTTGCATTTTATTCAAAGCAATAAATCAAAGACAAATTAATAATAACCTGAAGAGCTATAGTCTTTGTAGTGTTTAAGTGTAACAAATTGATTAACCCAAAATAATATTAACAAAAAATAAGTTAAGTCTTATAATGTTCCTCATATATGTGTATTACTACATACTTTATCTAATCAATTTAATTTCAACTTTTTTAGATTTAAAACAAAAAGAATCCATTTTATAATAGTTTGGTAAATTTGAAGAGTACAATTTGGAGGTGTACGGAAAGAGACAAGTGAACATTACAACTCTGACTAGTCTGGTTTGTGTATCCTCAAAAGGCTGTAATTCCTTTATTATGTACAACCATTATTTTAGGTTTATAGTAGTTACATTTAGTTTCAAAGCAAAAGCACAAAGTTTGGTCTACATTTATGAATCATGGTCATAATATTTCTTGTTTTATGTCAATTTCAACAGCATTAACATAACAATTTGAGACGCCAAATTGTAAGAAGAGTAAACTGCGTTTTTTGTCTATGTGGTTTGTCCAAATCTACGGTTTTAGTCTAATAGTCTCAAATTTGCGATTTTCGTACTTGTGGTTTCATTTCACCAATTAAACCCGAATTCATTAACCCCGTTAAGTCTGGTCGTTAAACCCATCAGCGTACCCTTAACGTGAGGGGTAGTTTTGTCTTTTTCCCCCTCAAAACACACCCCAGCCCCTCACGTGAAGGGGCTTGAGAATTACAACTGAGTTTTATTTGGGGGGAAAAAAGGACAAAAATGCCCCTCATGTGAGGGGCACTCTGATGGATTTAACGACCAGACTTAACCGGGTTAATGAATTTGGGTTTAATTGCAAGTGAAATGAAACCACATGGACGAAAATCGCAAATTTGAATTTGTTGGACTAAAACCGTATATTTGGACAAACCACAAGGACGAAAACCGTAGTTTACTCTTGTAAGAAATTGAGAGTTGTTGAATCATGTACAATAAACTAGTGTATCTTCATATTATTTTTGTGTAGTTGAGAGATACTACCAATAACACGTTTTGTGAACAATAATTATAAAAAAGAGAACAACTTCACAGTTTACATTCTAAGTTCTAACGACCAAAAAGGCGAATATTATTGTTATGATACTTAGGAATCAGTTTGTTATGCAATGCACATCGAACTCTTTCAGTTTAACAACTTATGTCATGTCTCAAATAATTTGTATATTAAAATAACCATGTTTTATATATCTGAACTCCTTCAGTTCAACAATTTATGTCATGTCTCAAATAATATGTATATTAAAATAACCATGTTTTTATAAAAGGGGAGACAAATTGTACGTTATAGTTCCCTCCTTATGCTACACTTTAATTAACACGTCACCACTTCTCATAAAAAGCTTGTCTTGTCACTCATATTGTGTCCATTACACCACCTCTATTTTACTCTACATCAAACTTGAATCTTGTTGCAAATGTGATATCCATTCATTGCTGCATAATGGATAGGCGAGAAACCCCGTCATTCTCATCGACTTTGCTTGATGTCATCTCTCGATCCATTGACGAAAGAGATGATGATCAGAAAACGTAGTTGAAAGCTGAAATAATATACGGATTTCCATTTCCATCAAGGCCGCCTAGACCTATTCGTACCAATATTAGTCATGATGATGATGATGAATGTAACACATTCGAGACGAATACAAATATGTATGCCAAGTCTGAAGATCTGCAGCATTGTGAAGGTAAGTTTGTTAAGACGAAATCGATAGCTATGAAGATCTATAGCTACCTCAAGAAAGGAAGACAGCCGGTTTCCCCAGGAGGTCGGTTAGCAACGTTTTTATTTTCGCTTTTCAGTACGAGGAGCATGAAGAAATCAAAGATTCCTTCGGCCTGCAGTGGAGGTCAAGATGAGGCAATAGTTCATGCAAGTAGGAAATCCAGATCAGCATCTTCGTTTTCACGAACGTGTTTAAGCAAAACTACGTCGTCGTCTAGGGGAAAGTTGAACACCGACGTGAAAAGGTCGATGAGGTTTTATCCGGCTAGCGGATCTGATTCATCTGTAGCGAAGCTCGACAGGAATTTGGTCAACGAGGAGGTTAAAAGGCGTGTGAATATAGTGAAGAATTATGAGAGAAAGGTTGAATACGTATTTGATTCGATTAAAGATAATGTTACTAGCAATGATGACGATAATGATAATGATAATGATGATACGAGCTATGCAAGCTCGGATCTGTTTGAACTGGACCATGTTTCTTTTGGCATTGGGACGGATCGGTGTATGGAGGAGTTACCATTGTATGAAACAACTAGTGTTGATGTCAATAGAGCCATTGCTAATGGTCTCCTTGTGTGACAATTTGTTGAAAATAGTTATAAAATGAAACCTTTAGCTTTGAGAAAGGTTTTGTTTCTTCATATTATCATGAAAGAGTTTATTTGTAAGATTGAGTTTATTTTTTCTTGGCCGTTCAAATTGAAAGTTTAGTTATGGATTAATATAATTTGGAATTTTGAAAATTAATGATGATTAGAAGGAAGAGGAAGAAAAGTGGGACATATGTAGGGGTATACATATCACTTTTCATGATGAATCACACCATTTGTTAACTTGTGATAAGCCAGCTAACTAATTATTAGATCTTTATAATTAATATATAAAACAAAATGTATCAGATTTAATTTTGTTGCATCAAACCATTGCTCTTTATATGGGGACATTCTAGTAAAAAAAATATTTGTTTTCTAATAAAACATGTCATGTGTGCGTTGATATGCCTATGGACTATGGTGATGGCCGGGTACTTGTGTCAAGTTATGCACGCAAAATACATACAAAATATATGGTGTATTCGTTACAGTTTACCATTCGTAAATGTGTTATTTTGTCATATAATCGTGTTGTTATAATGGTACACATGTAAACTATAATGGTAAAATATCACATGGTAAACACTAAACAACATAGTATTCAAAGACTGCATTATACTTTTTTTTTCTTTTCATATCACACTTGTGTATTTTTGTGTTGTATTTTCATAATTGTGTTCAAGTTATAATATGTTGTTAAAAAAGGTAACGAGTATTATACTGTATTTATGAAAAAAGAGAGAAAAGTGAAAAACCAGGTCCATTTACCAACTTTTGAGAGATTGTGCGTTTTACCTACACATATATATGATGATGACTCGTTTTGAATTAAACAATAACCCGGTTTTGCTTTTCTTGTTTAAGTTCTGGTAGGAAACATTTAAGTTAAATTTGATATAAAATTTTAATTTTTCATTACTTATTGTACAACTATATAAATATCATATTTTATATTTCCTATTACTCTCATCTATCAATTGATCAAATTTATATATTACTGAAACACATAATGGCAATTTATCTCTTTTAGAGCTAGTATCTTTTCGAACGGCATTTTAGAGTTTTGGTTTGGCGAATTCAATGTGATTGGTTTGTAATTTGTATAACTTGTTAGAATAGAATTATAGAAATGTAAAGTTCATTTTTGATGTGTTTTACTGAGAAATAAAATGATACTAATTCACTTAAAATACTTTTCACGAAAAGGAAGGAAACATTTATTCCATATTGTCATTTGTCAAAAGGAATTCAATCACATAAATTTGAATCTTAAATCACTCATCTTCATCACATCCGCCCCGCCCCGCGGCTAATGGCACCCCCAGAAAGTGGTAGAGGTATGTTGTGGGTATAGACCGACAACATAGTTTTACATGTTACTATAACGAAAATAAAAATTAGAATATTTCGAACGATACCGATCTTTTCTACGATTGATTCCATTGGTTTTATGAAGAAAATATGACCCCATTGCTCATTGGTTTAAGAAAAAAGTTATATGTATATATTGTTATTAATGGTACAAAGTGTACAGAAGTTTTAGTGCGAGATTACACAGGATGGGTAGGGGTTAAATTCGCTCGCGCCACAATTGCACACGAATATTATATAATTACACAACTTATATGAAATTACACATCTATTTAGATAATTAAGCAACTTGTTTTCATAATTACGCATATACACATAATCACATATATTATACGTACAACACATCACTTTATTAAAAATGTTTATTCTTTTAAAAAGTGTAGCAATGCTTGTCATACTATACTCAAATTAAATAGATAAAAATGCTCAAGTTTATGATGCATTTTTTTATAATAATGACAACACATAAAAAAAATTATGATAGTTTAACAAAATTAGGGAGTTTCAAATAATCATCAATTGACTTGTAACTAGTGGGATTCCCAAGTGCAATGTTGTGGGAACTTAATTAGTATTGGTTCAGTTTGTTATAATACCGTCACTTGCTATAGTAACCGAAAGAGAAAATACTAAAAATAAAGTCATGATATGCCAAAAAGATATATCAACACTTGTTTTACGTCAGTCAAAAACCATAAATCATATATTGGTGCAATTACCACTTTAGTCCTGTTTGAATCAGTTAGCTTTGTGCTGGTACTGACATTCATATAGCTTATAATAAAATAAAAACATTATTTCAATAAAACTTACCAAAATGTCTAGAACAACAATTAAACACAGCTATATCAATCAATCAATCATACCCAGTGAAGTCCCACTAACAGCAAAGCTATAGGTAGGGTCTGGGGGGGATGTAGACACACCGTACCTCTATCCAAATTGGTAAATATGTGGCTTTCAGAGAGACCCTCAGCTCTAAAATACATATGTATGAAGCAATACAAAGGAAATCAAAGTTTAACAGTAACAATGATAATAGTAATAATAATATATGAAAAGAATATACTATTATGGTGTGTGACCAAAATAAGTTAAATAGAAGCCCTAAGGTATTCTTTTCTCCCTAAAAATCCTTAACTTTAATTCTACTTCTCCACGAATTCATATCCTCAACCATGTCTCCGGAGAGGTTTAGGTTTATCAAATCATGCTTAATCCTCTCATCCCACGTCAATGTAGGTCGTCCTCTACCCCTCCTCCCTTCTATAGTAATATTTTCTACGGATCTAATAGGATTCGTCGTCTTTCTTCTCTTCACATGTCCAAATCATCTCAATCTCCACTCTCTTATCTTGTCTGCTATGTTCGCTCCCCCTAATCTCTCCCGAAACACAATGTTTCTTATTCGGTCTAACCTTGTGTGCCCACACATCCAACGTAGCATTCTCATTTATGCTACCTCCATCTTCCGCCCTTGTGCCTTCTTGACGGCCCAGCATGAAACCCTTTAAAGCGAATACCAATAATTGTCCGGATAATACTAATATCGGTATCAATGTTTTTCAATTGTAGTCGGTTCGATTTGTCACCGTAAGGACACTCGTATAACTTGGGGGTACCAAAAAAGTATGACCCTCATCACATTCTAGAGTCGATACATACCTCCGGTGTAATGACTATAAGTACATTATCCCTTACGAAAAAAAGATGTTACCACGTCAATTCACGAAAACGAGTCATTGAACCAATGTTTGAACCCTAGTACACACGAAGTCACATAACAATGATCAACCATATGGGCCATAGTCAATTATTCATTCCCTGCCGACTAACGTCCCCTTGTTGTTCAAAAAGAACTCATGACCACCAAAAGTGAATTAAAAATCTCATTATGGCTGGTGAAGATATACAATAAGTCTTGTGGTTACTATTTATATAGGCTTAAGGCCCACTTTCTGTTTTCTTTTTTTTTCTTTTTTTAGTGACCACTTTATCCCGTTGATGAATTTCATCTAATGATAAGCGGCCAATAAAAAGTTTAGGGGCCATTAATGGGGACCAATACCTTCGATATTAATTATGTTAATGTCTTATTTATTACTTATTATTATTAGTTTCTTTACTTTTGGTCTCCACCCCTTAAATTGTAGGACATGGTAAGTAGGCTGCTTGTGAGTTGAGACCAAGGAAGTGAGAACTAGAGTTATTTAATTTTCATTTACGTTAGGCGGTATAAAATTGGTGCTTTTTTTCTTCATGCTCGGTGAATCCCAATCACATGATGACGTGAAGATAAAAGTGTTGAGATATTTGTCGTACAATTTCTTGAAAAAGATAAGGAACATAGTGTGTCTGACTAGGTGGCGGATCACTCTCTCGCTTTAGTTAATCTTATCAAAGGGATTGTTGATCAGGTTGTTGCCTTGTTGTTCAGGTTTAGATCATCGACTTTATACACAAAAAGTCTTGTCATTAGACTTATTCAACCTGGGCTAAGAGGGAAAATCCCATCTAAACTCTGAGATTTTTCGGTTCCAGGATGAACATGTCCGGTTCAGTGTGAACCCTAATAGTATATAGTTGGTTAGCTTGGACTTATATAACCAAAAACCCGTATGGGGAAAGAGAAGCGGGGGGAGGATATTATTATTATTATACGCGTTTTTGTTTTATGAGTATTTCCTCATTAATAAATCGTTCATATATTCAATTAGAGGTGCACAAATCGGGTTTTTCTAATACTTGGGTTCGGGTATGAAACCGGTTTTGGGTATGATCGGGTATTGGAAAATCGGGTATTGAGATAAATCGGGTAGGGTTCGGGTAGGGTATTGACGAGAAAAACTCAACCCTATATAATCGGGTTCGGGTATTGGAACCGGGTACGACCAGGTATTAATACCCGGTTTTGAATTTGTAAATTATTTATTCATTTTTAAATTTGTTTAAAATTTAAGTATGCTTTGTAATTTATAAAAATAACTAAACTATATTACAAAAACCATAAATCCACTTAAGTACAAATTATTTACTTAATAATATGCATTTTTAAAAAACTTAAACATAATAGTTGTGAAGTAAACATAAAAATATACTATAAAAACTCATGTATTATTTTGGGTATTAGAAAACTGTTATCGGGTATCGGGTATAACCGGGTATGGGTATGGGGTATGACCGGTTTCGGGTATTTACAGGTATAAATCGGGTACGGTTCCGGGTACGGGTATTGAGCTCAAAAAGCATACCCTATCCATACCCTACGGGTAGGGTCGGTTCCGGTTTCGAGTATAGAATACCCGGGTATGAAAAAACCGGTCCCGGGTATTTTTTCGGGTCTGGTTCTGGGTACGGGTTTTTTGTGCACCTCTATATTCAATAATAGCAACGTAGGCCCTAAAAGCTTGAATCTGGCTAACGTTTTCATTTGAAGCCCAATTAGCAACTAGAAGCAGTTGAGCCTGAAAACACTAATTTTAATAGGCCCAAATCAGTGTAAAGTCTTTCGTGGGCTTAAGATCGTCGGCCATTAATACCCAGTTATCCACAAGTCACAACCCGTTGTTAAGTTGGTTGACGTAATCTAACGCCACATTTGGATGCCGTTATTAGAGTACGTTTTGATTTTTGAGAGATTAGAGCGTTTTTAAATGATGTCATTATATTAACACATCCTATAACTCTATATACTAACAAATGACGAGGAAATGATCATTTGGGAAACAAAAATTAACGATTGTGCAATGACTGGCTTCAAAAAAAGAATTAAAAAAATAACTAGTTTCTCAACTCAGACTCAAACCAGTCGTTTCAACGTACATAATTCAGACTGGCATAAATTGCTAGCTCGCATCAGGTTTCGGACCAACTTAATTTGCTTTAGGTTCATATTGATTCCAAACCGATTCTTTTTTTCACCTCTGCATGTATCCACCTTTAATTCAAGATATTATATGTAGGCCATGTACCGTGATGAAAGGTTCTGGTTACTTACATATGATATGTAGAGTGTATACCGTTCATTTTGTTTATCTAAATAACCCGGTTGTTGATACTTTCATAAGGTGTGGTAAACAATAATATATAGTTGAAAATACAAATTACCGATCTTCTAAAACTTATGTTTTTTAATCCGTAATTAAATATTTAGTGATAATGATATTAATCGTTTTCTTTGCTAACTGGTAAGTGGTGACAAGAGAAGTTACCCATAACAAGTTTCTTTTTATATAAATCCATTTTTATCATATGTATGCATGAGAGCGGTATAAGCAGAACACAGTTTTTAACGAAAACAAAATAAAAAATAAATCAGTTATTTTTTATTTTAAAATTTAAAAACTGGTTGAAATGTAGTTTTGTTCGTTTCTAGTATTTTAAAAACATGAACAAATTATAAAAGATATAAACAATTTAATAAATGATCTATTGTTCTCGCAATAATCTAATATTTTTTTATCAATCTTTCCCTATATATATATATAAATAAGAAGTTAAGAACATTAACTTGCCACGAGAACTTAAATACTAAACATAGACTAATTAAGTTTTTATTGATACCTAGTACTAGTAAAAAGCCACTCGGGGGGGGGGGGGGGGTTAAAACTATGACAAGTAGCACCCGTGCCACACCACCACAAACGACTACCAACATCAGAAAAAACTCGTATCAAGATGAAATAAAAAATGAAAGCATATAGAACCGAGCGAAAAGTAGACTCGAAAACGTTAAACATCGCCCGAGAAACGTAAAAGATAGAATATAACTAAGTCGATTTAAGACTCGCACATTGTGAGAAGACTGTTAAGTAGGAAAAACATAGACATAAAAGTTGAACGACACACCGCACGTTACAACGTGTTAACCTTAACAAAACTTAGAGCAAAACATAATTTATAAAAAATGAGAAGTATAGGAAATCAAAGTTGAAAGTAAATAGTGTTGAGGTTAAATAGTAAAAGATGTAAAAACATCGATGTTATAAGTAAAAGAATTAAAGAAAAAAAAAACAAAAATGGGTGCATCTCACTAAAGCCCATGATGCATCTTAAGTTAGTTGTATACTTTTTATGTATATACAATTTATATTTATAGATTTGTGTACGTAAAATGCATAAAAAAAAATTCCGTATGGTTTTTTTCCCGCAATTCTTAATAGTTTCCTACACATGTACGTACAGTTTATGTATATGTAACATAATTTACATATGTTTAGGTTCTATACTACATAAACGAACACTACTAGAAAATAGTCCTATGCGCGTCATTAAAGGGGTAGATGACACGATATCTCGTGTCAAGGAAGGCCTTGTCATAAAGAAACAATGACCAAAATTTGTTTGTCATCTTTTTATGACATGCATTTATGACAAGCATTATTAACATCTTTTTTTCGACATGCGTTTGCATGTCATGGTTTCAAGTACTATAAAATAGAATATTTTTGAAAGATTTATAATTTCAACATTAAATAATGGCAATTAACGTCTCATAATAAAACTAAAATTCATATATAGCAAATAATCCATTTCATATAATATTTCAACATACTAACAAACATTCAAAAGTCGACCATTCTTCACAATATTTCAAAGTTTAACATTTAATTAACATCGATACGAACATTCACTGGTAAATAAAGGATGCCACAAAAGTCGACCATTTTTCACGAATTCCATCAATATCAGCATCCATGTATTCATTATTCCCTCCTTCAACCTGAGGAAAAATTTAGATTAGTTAAACCTAAAGTTCAAATAATTTAAAGATTTATTTATCAAATCCGTTTGACTTTTAACAGTCAAAGCTTCTTTTTTGACCATTAAACTACAGTTTTGATCCGTTAATCAAATTTGCAGTCAAATCCACAAAAAAAAAAATTTGAAGTCAAACAATTTCATTCTAAATAACTAACTGGTTCACACCAGGGTATATCGGTAAATTTATCAGTTTGCACTAGTTGTAAGCTAAAAATTTTACAAATAACAAAAATAATAATAAAATAATTAAGTATCATCTTCAACAGATATGATTCACTTCCTATTATTGTTTCTAAACTGCTTCTGAACATAATACCTTTCTCCCTACTATCTCATCATTAGTTAAATCAGATTAATATCCTAGTTAAAAGTATCATCTAGCCATTCAAAAATTAACAGATAACAAGTAATAATAATAACTAGAATTCTAACCCGCGCGTTGCGGGGCACACTAAATGCATTAAATGTATTATCAACAAAAACAAAGTTGTAATTCGGCCCGTTACCGGTAAAAGAGAAGACAAATTTAGATTCTTTACATCGTTAACCAAATGGGAAAAAAAAGTTAACGCCCAAAAAATTTGAAACTTTATATAGCAAACAAAAGTGTACCAAACATACCCTCCAAATAAAAATTACGTTAGACAGAATTTTGACACAAAACGAAAGCGAATGAAATTATCAATCTGCCTACATTTGCACTATGTGACCTAAAACACTTTCAACCCGCATGCTTGTTCCATGTAAAATATTGGACCCAAAATCAAGTGTGATCCCTTCTAATTCTCATCAAACCTGCAACCATAAGTTAGGTACATCCATATCAGCAAATCAAGCCTAAACTGGAAGTTTGACTAAGTGTAACTCAAAACTGTGAATGTGGACTTTTAAATCGGACTAAGTACTCCAATTTTCCAAACTACCCCTAGTTGTAAAGTTGACCCACTACAAATTCGATGTATATTTGAGTTCCATTCACCAAAAACTCGTAATTCTAACCGATAAATAGATTACAAAAATTTCCTAAATACCCTTGGTCAAAGAACGAATGACTTATAGTGTTTAATTTAGTTATTAGCAAAAAGTACTTGAAATAGAGAAAGAAACACAATTGTGTTCGTCAAATCTATTAAATTTAGAAATTAAAAGTACTTGAAATAGAGAAAATGTCAAGGAGATTGAATTAACCTGCAGATTTGGGCGAATTTTTACATGTAATTCTTGATTCTGCATGAGCAACTTTGTCAGCGCATACATATCCCTGATTATAAGAAATACATAATACGTGTTAAATACCATTTGTAGGCTGAAAAGGATAAAAAATGAAGATCGTTGGGAAAACTCATCCCTTCTTGCAGTTTGTCTTTTTGTGATTTGTTTATAAGAAGTAACTATGAGAGATTACCTAAACCCTTTGATCCATATATAAAAATTGCATTTGTCGTTCTTACTCCCATGTGCACCAAGCTAATCTCTTGTTGCAAACTCGAAGTTGTATTTGACTGAAACCAAATAAAGAATCGCAACACCACGCAATTAGAAATGATAGAATATAAGCAACACAATGTTGTTAATCATATTATTGAACTTCTTTTGTTGTGTTACTATAGCCTTCACAAATTACTTCAACCAATAATTTAATACGGAATATATTACCAAGTGTTCATATACGGAATATATTACCAATGATTTCAGTTTTATATATGAGTTGGTAAGTTTAAAATATTTTATAATTAGTACAAAAAAGGTTGAACATATGACCTGTGAAGGGTGTTCTACAAATGTATAAAGATATTTGGAAGACAAATAAAAGTTAACTGCCTTTAGTATTGTCCACACTCAGAATGAAATAATTGTTCGAACATTACATGACACAATTATCTTTAAATAATTAAGCAAATGCATAAGCAAATTACCTTTTAACAAACTCAATTTGAGGGTATCAGCTATGAATCTCTACTGCAACCTAGCAAAAGAAGCCATGGCCCCTGCAGAGAGAGATGCACACGATTAAGCGATGAGAAAATCTACTTATTTGATACAAATCTTGAAAGTATATGGCCGGCTTCCGCCATCCATATTTACTTGTAGCAAGCAGTGCAACACGAACAAAAATAACAAACTAAAATGGTAAATTCTAACTCAGATTCATAATAGTACACATAGCAACACCACCACCACCAAAGTCCATGACTGGATTCAATGATTCTAACTTCCATAGACATTTTTCATACTGATTTTAAAGCTAAATCATTTGGTTCTCGAATGCAAAATGCAGACATCATAAAGTAAATATTATTACTTCTTACAAAAAGTTTAAAAGAACGAATGAAATCGAATTTTAAAAGCTAATTCAGCCAACATCCATAGTTATATTCATCAGTTTTTGAAACTAACAACCGAAACGGAAAATACGCGAATATATGAAATAAATACCGTACCGATTAGACGACCGGCACCACCACGTCAAAACTACCTAGGTTCCTAAATGGAATCTTGCAACAGTAAATCTGGCCACATGAGTACTCAACCATCACAACTGGCAACGGTGACAAAACGAAAAAACCAAGCAATCCGTCTGGTGCCACCAGCACGCCAGTGACGGACGCCTAGGGCAGTAAATACACCCACCGAACAACTGAACCACCACACCACCGCTATCTGGGGTTTGCCACCGGTCCACCACCAGTACACCGCCACCAAGGGTTCCGACATACGGCGACTGTCGAAGATACAGACGACAGGCCAGTCAAAGAAATTAAAGAGAGGGTGGTGGCGAACAGGGTCTTGTTCAGAAAAAGAAAACAACAATTCTCAATTGATAAACTTTAAAACCCTAACAATCAAATGAAACAGACCCCACAGGGAAAACAAACGTAAACAAACGTCGGGGATACAGGTACGAATAAGGATCAATTACCTTTGTTGCATGACAGTCGAAAAGAAATTACAGAGGATATGAGGCAGTGTTTTTGATATAGATAGAGGAGAACCTGTATTGATAAGAAGAAAGTACACTGAAAACTAATATGAGGCGGTGGAGAATGTGTGGCTGAAATGCAAGGAAACGATGAATAGTGGATTTTGTGAGAGGAATGACTTTTGGTTTTTAATATATAGAAATCAAATAAGAAGTTTGATTATCTTAAGAAGGCTAGGAAGTAGGGTATTTTTGTCTAATACTTTAATATTGAAAACTCACTTAATTTAATTCCAAAAACCCACTTAATTAAAACCCACTTCAATTTTCACTTATCTCCTACAACCACCACCGCCCACCGTCACCCACCGCCACCACCTTGCCGGAAAAGTCTTCGGAAATTTCGTCGGAAAATAAAACACTATGAAAAACACAATGAAAAAGACATAATGTAAAAAAAACAATGGAATAAACACTATGAAAATAAAAACACAATGACAAAAACACAATGAAAAACACAATTAAATTACACAATGTAAAAAACACAATGCAAAAAACACTATGAAAAAATAAAACACACTTGTATAACACAATTTTGTAAAACACAATTTTGGTAAAACACTTTGTAAAAAACCCACGAATTTTTTTATTAATTTTTATATAGCAATATGGTACTCATATAAAAGATAAAAAAACACTCGTTATTATGGTGAAATTGTTTTAATTATTATTATTAGTAAATCATGAATATCAACAACTAATTATTCACAAACATCATCAGCTCTATTACTACTGTAACATCTAATTTCATATTTCATTACATCTCATACATAAATATATATAATCCAGTAATTCCTTAGAACCTCTTAATTCTAAAACCGCGTTGCTAACTTTGAATTTCACAGTTAATTAATTCCTTAAAGTTCCATCACTGTATCATAATTGGTGACATGAATAAGTAGATATAATATCAGTCAGTTGCCCTGCATCATCCACTCTACATTTTCACAAGCCCACCATTTAAAACTTTTGGTTCGGTTTGGTCAACAAAAGTCAAAGCCCATTTATAATCGGTTCATAAATTTACTAAACTGATACAATAATGAAAATATAAAAAGTTGCTGTACTTACATTGTCATTGACCAATATTTTAATTCCTTCATCAACTATCTCTTTCATGAACTTTAACATAAAGTAGCCACATTCGGTGCTTCCCGGCTGACATGGACACTACATAAATGCATTACAAATAGTCATCGTGACATAGATTCATATAATGGGGTTAAAACTACTATTTCAATTTGGAATAAAATGCTCACCCTAGCGTTGACCCAATTGAGTTTTACCCCCGATCCACTTTGTGTACCGTACAAGTTCATTGCACTACAAAAATGTTATGAAATATATCAAATACTAAAGCATAATGTTTCCATAATTTGTATAACTTACCCATTGATAATCTGCTGCAACTGCAAATTAACAGTTCCTGGCCTTAGAGAATCAAGGTAATAGCAAGTCATTGTTTTCATGTGTAGTACGGCCAGCACCCAATGATTTCTAAAAAAAACAAAAACCAAATTTAGTCAAACAAATAATAAAACTAGTAAAACTTGGATTTCGATTTGGATGGTTTTGATAATTAGACCCGGGATTGTAGGGAGTGAAGATGCTGTCATTGTCCTTTCGATTAAGCAACCGATTTGCAATCCTTCGACTTGAATCATCAATATTTTTGAACTTTGATTTACGTTCACGTGGCGAGGCTGTAGTCGGGCTCACAAAACAAATTCCATAATTTCTTTTTGACCCATTTTTTATTTGCTCAAACAAGTGCCTGATAAGATACAAAAACTAAACTGAGTGAATAAATTGTATTTTACGAACAATTATTTAAGATAAAATTTAAGCACTTGCATCATATAAGTTATAACGACAAAACCGCTAATCTCCTACAATGTAAAAACTTGTTCAAAATCATCGGCAATGAACTTGTACATCATATTTTAACCTGTTTCGTTTTAATTCACCATATTTGGCCCGTTTCGTTAAGATAATAAGAAATCATGATTTTCATTTCTTCCTAGTGTAGACAACAGGAAATCACTATATGTTTTCATGATGATTGAAGATTCATATTTGATATCCAGTCCAAAGCACCAATTTGACGTATGGCATTTAATTTGGATTTTAATCATAAGCCCTCATAAGATTGATAACTTACCGAGCCCAATATGAGAAGAAAAGAGAACCAAGGAAAATGAAAACAAAAACCTAAAAATAACAGAAATAATTAATAAATAATCTAAGCTCTCTCATCTGGCTCAACACTTTTAATCGAATCAAAACGATCTCTAAATGATACAGGTTCCGAAAACCTAATTCAAACTCAATTAATCAAATCAAAATGCTAACAGTTTCCGAAAACCTAATTCGAACTCATTTAATCAAATCAAAATGCTACAGTTTCAAAATAACCTAAATCAAACACAACTAATCGATCAACTCAAACTGCAATACCGAATCGAATTACACTAAATACGAACCTGAAACCGAACGATTGGAGGCGAATAAACAATACCGGTCCGAAACAAAAATCGCAACGGCGGAAATAAATCGGAGGCGAATACGTCAGCAACGCGATGAAATAACCGGAGATCGATGATGAGAGATGATGGAATTAGGTTATAGCCATGAGAGATGATGGAATTAGGTTATAGAAATGAGAGGTCGATGAGATGAAAGAGGGGTTTTGTACTTAGTTTTTTTTAAGTGTAGCTCGTGTTTTTTAAAAAAAAAAAACTTTTATGATACTAAAATATTGACAAACATACGTGTGTCTTCGTTTCTTCAAATTTCTATAAAAGATGACAATATTTAGTGACGCGCGATTTTTACAACGTCATAAAATTACTGTATGTCATGATTGGCGTGTCATTAAAGGTATATTTTCTACTAGTGGAAATTTATACATGCATGTTCTAATGCTCTCGATCATATATAACTTATAGTGGTATATTTAATTTTTCAATTTTGTAATACAATGACCAACTCCATACATTAAACCTACTCTTAAATCCACATAAATGTTTTATCATACATATTTGGCGAACCTTAGCCTTTAACCATTTGAGAAGAATGTATTTACAACACCTTGATATAATTAAAATACAAGCACTATGCACGGGTATTTCTATATAGTGGCGAATGTGGGACATACATATAAAAGTAGACGAGCAATGGGGCTTAGACAGGACAATATTGAAATTTGAAGCCATCGAGCCAATAAATCCACAACATGAATATTTTTTTAAATATTTGAAATCATGAGCACATAATATAATATTCTATAGATACGGTAACTTTTTATTAATTATTGTACATAAGAATAAGACATGTGATACGTATAGAAATAGAATATGTCAAAGAGTTGAAATTGCTTTAATGCTTATGATATTCCAAATTGGTGTATTTAAAAAAGATAACTCTTGTTATGACAAAATGTTATAATTAAATTTAAACGTGTAGCGTCAATTGATCAACAAGACTGGTATTGATATTTGATATTAACTAATGATGGATTATTGATTATTAAGCAAACAGCGAATTAGAAATGTGTGAAACATGCATAAATGACAGTATCAATCAATCAATAATAATATATATGTGGATATCAATCCATGATAATAACACGAATTGTCATGTGAAGCTGACTAATGCTTCCACACAAAACAGGAATTGTGTTTTAATATCATAATTTTTATAACACCAACTAAAAAGCAAAATAATCTAAAACCATATACAGAATACCTAAACTAGAAAACAATAAGCAGTTAAAGATTATTTTTCAATTTTTAGTTTAGCCATAACTAAAACTGTGTTTTTAGTCTTCACGTTAACCAACAATGCATAGAGCCGTCATGAGTTGTAAATGTTTCGAAATCTAAAGAATAAAAACAAGTTAAAATAGTGTATGCGTGTTAATCTGACTTGAAAGTTTTAAATGTTTGATTAATCAACTAACCTACTAATTTTAATGCATCAACTTGGAATCAATTAATAAAATTAGTTGAATAAATTAAATGAATCATACGCTTGGACTATTGATATATTATATTGTTTGTTTTTTTACTTTTAACTTTTAATAGCTCGGTACTTCTAAACCCATTATTTACTTGGAGCTAGTTTTGTCGGTGGGGTTATGTGTACGTCTCAGATTTTGTGTTGTCATATGGGCAGCTTTTAACATTTTGCCTTCTTCAGATTGCGATCAGCTTCTTGAAAGGTTTGGTGAAGTCTACGAAAGAATTCAAGTTATATATATTTCGACTAGTGTGAGCCCCGTGTACTACACGGGTATTACTACTCTTACATAATAATATTACACCGATTAATATGATGTATGTTATGGTACAAAAATGGTATTTGCTGTTATTCCTATGATTTACACATCTATATATGTTCTATCATAACTAATTGTAGTAACTAATTCATGCTTAATGGCAAACTGTGGTTTGGATATTTTTCTTCAATTTAACATCTATTTTCTTGTTTCCATTTAAATACAGAATAGTGGCATACTAATTATGATCATTACGGATGTATTAATACAAGTAATGAGAATAAGGAATCTCACCTTAATCCTTTAAAAAGGCTTATTACCTCAGCCCATGAGCCCTTTGCTTCAAGCCACATACATGCACCAACCTACGTACATGCAAGTCTGCAACACATGAAGAATTGAAGATTATGCAAAAGATATATGATGAACCTGCAAACAATCGAATGCCATAAAGATTATGCAAAAGATGATCGGGCATTGACTAGTGTTGAATACTTTAAAATTACAAATTCACAAACTTAATAAAAATAAGTTGCTAACAGTTTTTTTAAAACTTTATATAGATGAAGATCTTCAACTCCTATGCAATATATTTTCACCGTTTCTGCTTGTTCCAAACTTCCAATAGACATAGAATCAGAATAAGCATCAACGCATGTAGTATGTAAAGATGAAGAAAGGAAAATATCAATTTGCACACCCTAAAAGGACTTAAATATAATGCTTAAGAAACTTAACTCGGCTTGAGCTACAATTCAACATCATAACAGGACACTGCTGGTTGACATTCCCATCTAATGAGTCACTTCGGAATGTGTTTTATCTCAGAAGGATCACTTAGAATTGTGTTTTATCTTTAACAGGTCAATGCAGCTTCACATAAAAAATGAAATGTTAAAGAACATAAGTACATATTTATCTAGACAGTTGAAACTATTGTGTTTTATCTAGAATTGTGTTTTGAAGATATTGGAATGTTAAGAGTTTAGATGTATTTATCTAGACAGTTACATAATTGATTTAAATGGTAAATTTTCATCAGTTACCCGTGCATGGATCAAGCTACTATATTATAATATACAAGAATAGTCGTCACAAAGAGAGAATAATAGATTAATATCTGGTTTTTAGAGCACCTAACCACCTTTGTTGATGTGGAATTTATTTTAATCCCAATTTCCAAGTGGAATATACCCCCCAATCATTGAGTATTATATTTTCATTTACACCACAATATATTTCTCTCTCCTCTTCCTCTTTGCCCACCTCTCTCTCTCTCTCTCTCTCTCTCTCTCTCTAGCTCCAAGTCCTGTGTTGTTTCAGCTCATATATTAATATTCTGTTTTTCAGTTGTTGCTTTTGGTCCTTGACTTTATTTGGAAACTGATTAATTATCTGCAATGTCTTTTGGTTTTTTCTTTCTTTTTCAACAAGATTCCAAGGTTAAAGGAGAGTGGGAGAAGGAGAGATAATCACCAATACTTGCCATCTTAAAAAAAAAATTAAATTAGTTGCTCTGGTAAGTTGAGTTAGTTTATTAACGGTATTTGATATGAACGTTTTAATGTTTTTTTTTGGTGCATAATATATGGGTGTAATCATATACAAATTAAACTAGTATACAAAACGTATAAATAACTATAGTAATGTTATTATTACTATACTGTTTTGAAGTAAATCACTAGCGAAGGATGGTAAGGGCCAGAGATGGCATCGACCCTGTTTTTTTCGCACTAGTGTAAATTTAACGTTTTTTTCTTTAAAATTTTTTATACTTAGCGCAAATTTATCCGTTTTCGATTGATAACCCCCCCCCCCTAAACTTTTTTTTATACATTTTGAGTCTGTCCCCAACGTTCTTGTCTAAGCTTTGCCACTGAGATACTTTAATTACTATTATTAATATAGTTAATTTCCTGTACCGGTTTGTATTTGATCATAACACTAATGATACGTTTGAAGATTTTGTAGGAATGTCTACGACGGTGATGAGCGATGCGATGATGATGGAGAATTTGACGATGGAAGTTGAGTTTGCGAAGTGCGATTGTTGTGGATTGACAGAGAAGTGTACAAGGGAGTACATGGAGAGAATCCGAGAGAGGTATCAAGGCAAATGGGTATGTGGATTGTGTGGAGAGGCGGTGAAAGACGAAATCCTGAGGAGCGAAAGGCTAATAACCGCAGAAGAAGCCTTGGGGCGCCACTTGGCATTTCGTAGGGCGGCTCGATCATCATGCCCGCCCACTAATCCAGCGGTACTATTAATTGCAGCCATGAAGCAGATTATTAGGCGAAGTTTGGATTCACCGAGACCGTTAAGGTCTATGCCGTGTAGTCCTCGGGAAAAGACCGGGTTTGTTCGATCAGAAAGCTGTATACCGACTACATCGCTTACTGTTGAATCACCATTGTATTGCGAATCGGAAGAACCTGGTGAATGATGAACAATGGAAGTTTAGTTCCTTTTCACTTTGAACAGGATTTGGGAATTAATACCATATGTTTAGTTTAGTTATTGTACCCAAAATCATCATATTACTAGCAAAAAACAACCTTTTCATATTGCAACTCGATTACATAAATTAAAACAGTTAAATGTATCGTGTTCGGGTTACATAGTTTTAAGTGTGTGAGGGTTAGAGTTGAAATTTCTAAGACAACATGTCAACAACCAAATATTGGGGAATTTGGTTTCTCTTTGGATTAGTATGTTCCAGTAATTGTTGTATTCATTTTTATTTTGAGGTATTTTTGATAATTAATTTTGTTGTATCTTCTATATCAAAATATATACTATATTAAAGTTATTTTACTACTAAAATAAATATAAGAAAACAATGTCATTTATGGTACGTAACGGGTATGTAAAATGTTGGCTTTAATGTTTTATGAACTAGACTCATAGGGTGGTCCAACTAGTTATATCTAGTGATGCTGCATTGTTGGCCTGGTTACGAGTTAAGGGATCAAACACAACTCGACTAATCGTCGTCGAGCAAACAAAAGCAATAATAAAGGTGGCACTAATGAACACGGTCATGAATCATGATACAAAAATGTCCAGGTTCTGAATTTGTCAACCTAAGTAACTTGTTTACCAAACATATCATTTTTAGGTGACTATTGCCCGTTTCAAATAAGAAAAAGAATATATAATTTAGAAATTCAGCCTGCCGGTCCATTTAGCCCATTTTACTACAACACCTTTATAACATGTCGACCCATTTCACTGACTTATAACTTATAACTTAATACAACTCATTTATAACAAGTTATTCTGCTATAACTTACCCACAGTTTGACCCGTCTACACGAGTCATGTGTAAGTTATATGATTTTAAGGATGTCTAGGTTGGTTTTTATTGCCTTTAAGATTAATAAATATATGCGCCATGTTTTGGTTATTCTATTTCAACCCACCAAACCGCAACTGTTTTAACTCCTAAAGAAAACGGGTGGAAAGCCAACGAGTACCGTCTCAATTCATTGTCTTACTACTGGTTTTCGTGACCATGCCAACTGATTAAATTGATATAAAATAGACAGCCGATACAGCTGACTAAACTAACGAACACAAAGTTATTATTTCAACAATCGGTTTAGTCCTTTATTAAGCAAAATATGAAATGAAAATGGCAATGCACATGATGAAAAGAATAGTAAATTGAAAACATATTGATTTTTATAAAAAGAAAAGAAAAGGTAGCATCAGAAAGAAAAAACACGATCTTAGTTTCAAGGTTAATGAATAAAGCCCCTTTTCTCTTTATGTACAATCATAAGTTCATAACCTAGACAAGTACACTTTGGACAAAGATGGTCAAACAAAACAAGGACACACGTGACCGTGATATACGCTGTGCGCACATGGAGAACAAAACCCAACTTACGTCTCGTCAATCTGACTAAACAGCCGTCAACAATCTCGTAGATTTCGGATGGTCGGAAGCCCGGAACTTCTATATCATCTCATCCGATAATAGTCTATGTTGATTTGTACAGCAAACGTCGCCAGGTTACTAAGGCTCAGGTTCTCGAGAGAGAGATTGGACTACTCTGTAAGGGTAACACCCGGAAAAGAGCATTGGTACGAATGAAACCAAAAGAGCTATGCTCATAGCATCTTTACGAAAGGAGATTAAAGGGCTCACTAAAGACAAAGAGGGCCGTACAACAGAGCACATCTGTAAAAGGACAATTCCATCGTGCTTAGCCATTAGAGATTCTATCGTGCTCATCCATGAGAGACAATAGTACATGTGTAGATGTCATATTATATACACGATATACAAAGAATATCATTTCACCTTCAACTATGTGTTTTACACAATCTCTCAAATATCACTCGCATCATCTGTTAATCGAGCTGGTCTTAGTCCATATTCCTTAAGGGTCCAAGATTTGCTTTAACATGGGTGTTTAATTAATTACATAAACCAGTGGCGAAGCTTGGAATGAGGCACCGGGGGGGGGGGGGGGGGGCGAGCTCAAAATGTATACAAAATTTCACAAACAAGGGGGGGCCGGACTCAAATTTTCAGCCAAAAAAGGCTAAACTTACACTACGTATAAAAATTTTTGGTCGAAAACGGGTAAATTTACACTACTGCGCAAAAAAACGGGGGGGGGGGGGGGGGGACCCCGGGCCTCAATGAAGATTCGCCCATGAACTTTAGTTTGGATTATGAAGGGCAAAATAGAAGGTTCGGGACATGTGGGTTTGGGTCAAAATGGGTTAGTGTTGGAAGTAGTTTGATATAAAGAAAAGGAAAAATGATTAAAATGTCCATTTTAACCTTTCCCGAAATACCTATTAATAGAGAGTGATTCTAAGTTGACCCCCCCCCCTCCCCCAATTCGTATTTCCAGCTTTGTCTCTATGCTATCGCATTGCCGACGTTGTTTTAGGCTGTCGACCCGATTTGTTAACAAACCAATCACAACAAGACACGTGGCCGGAAACACTTCATCCCCGAAGTGTAAAACGCGTATCTCCTCGTCCCCGATGTGTTATGTTCGTTCAGTATATCATCGTCAACGCTTGGTCGCCAAATCTGACAACCATCTTCTCGCTGATGGTCGTGTGTTAACGGAAAATAATGCATCGTTGGCAATGTGTTTCATTTTTTAACACAGGGTCCCCGATGCGTTGGTATTTAAAAACCCAACTAATTATCTTTAAACAAATCAAGATATGTTAAGCCATAAACGACTACATTATTGAGTATACGGTGGTTTCATGGTTAATGTTATCGTAGATGTATTCTCGTTTATGTATCTATGCATTAAAGATGTAATTTTCTGGTCTATGTATGGTTTATGAATGTTATCGAAGATGAAGATCTACATTGGATTCTCAATGTTGTAGTATTTGGTTAACTTGTTTTTTCATGCCAAGTTAACATTCAAGACACATAAAGTAATTGATAATGCAGATATAAAGACAATTTTATTTATTGCATTAAAATAGATAAATACATAAACTGAAAACGCTAGTATAGACACTTAAATTTTGATTTGTTTAAAGATAATTAGTTGGGTTTTTAAAGATAATCAGTTGGGTTTTTAAATCATAACACATCGGAGACCCTACGCTAGCAAATGAAATGCATCGTCCACGATGCATTATTTTACGATAACACGTCGCCATCGGTGAGAACATGGTTGTCAGATTTGGCAACCAAGCATTGATGATGAGATACTAAACGGCCATAACACATCGGGGACGGGGAGATAGGTGTTTAACACGTAGGGGACGGAGTGTTTCCGGCCACACGTCTTGTTGTGATTGGTTTGTTAACTCATCGGGCGGGACAACCTAAAACATCGCCGGCGATGCGAAAGCATAGGGACAAAAATACAAATCATGGCATTGCCAGAAAAAAATACAAATCATGGAAGTGGGTTGCCCGAGGTCCGAGTCCAGTTGGCAAGCTGCGGACTGACATCAACCGGACGTCACCCTTGTAGCTCCAAAGTCCGGCTCTGCAGACGTGAGAAGAACTGATAGATGTGGGCCCTTTATATATTAATTAATAAGAAAAACAATTTAAAACATTCTTGAATATTAGCAATGGATCGATGGAACCCCTCAAAATCTATTTCAACTTCCAGGTTTTTGATGTAATCGATTTGAATGAGACTAGCCGTGATTCGTAGGTTGCAGTTTTAGTTGACGACGGACGATTCAAATAAATAGGGAGATCAATTTCACTGGCTTCGTATTCTTTTCTTTATGGTGATCTCAGATCTGGAATAAAACAAGGGGAAAGAGGAGAGAAAAGAGGAAGTGTGGGGGCGGTGGGGTGCTGTGTGTTAATGTTAGTAATATTATCAGGGGTTTTTTTTTATTAAAACAAAACAAAATTCATTTTTTTTAAACGGCCAACTAAGTAACGCCGAGTATTTCGTACGCGGCCCCCATTGACTAAAGGTAGCCCGAGCCGGCCACTAGTCCGGACGGACGGAGCCCCTTAACGGTCCACATATTGAGGGATTCACTGGATAAAACCCGACCCCCACGCCCGCCAAACGGCACGACAGCGAGGAGCCGGTAAAACCGGGTGAGGTCAGGACTCAAAACAAAATTCATTAGGTGGTTAACAAATAATTTATTAGGTAATGAAAATTAAATGGTTAATATAATAATTAAATTAATAAAAGTACTTTTACTTAATTAAATATAAAATTGTATGTGATGATGTGTCGGTTTGTAGTGGTTTGTTGTTATAGGAAAAACTGGAGTTTTTAAGAAAATTTTGAAAACTGATGTGGTGATGATGTGACGGTTTGTTAAAGTGTTATTATTATGGATGCTCTAGAAAAGCCATATATCCATATCCAATCGGGGCACTTTTTTCGTTTTTCTGGGAAATAAAAAACGACGGTCTGTCTGGATTTTTCTGTCCGGATATTATAAAAAAACCAACAGCCGTCTAAAAAACATGTCGAACACTTTATATTCTTAACTTTTATATGAATATTATGTTAATCTAATTAACTTTACTCGCATTTTTATTTACCGACTTAAACGTCTGTCAAAACTAAGCCGGGTCAAATTCATATCAAACTTTCGATATAATTTTTGTGAACTTATATATGTAATGTTTCAAAGTAATCTACATGGTTAACCCAAAGCCATTCAAATGGGTTAATTTGGGCTGATTTAAAAATTATATGGGTTGGTTTGGGTAGGGTAGGGCAAGTCAATTAAGGGGGTGTTTGGCCTAGCTTTTATTTTTAAGCTTATGTTTATATAAAAAATTAGCTTATAGTTTTTTTTCTATTTTTTGATAAGCTCTTTTTAAGTGTTTGGATTAACTTATATTTTACAAGTTAATTATGCGTCTTAATAAGTTGTTAAATCC
Organism: Bidens hawaiensis; assembly: GCF_021521415.1. Classification (NCBI taxonomy): domain Eukaryota; kingdom Viridiplantae; phylum Streptophyta; class Magnoliopsida; order Asterales; family Asteraceae; genus Bidens; species Bidens hawaiensis. The sequence continues at coordinate 818,430 of NW_027491637.1, forward strand.
ATCATTCTTTAATTTGTTAGAGTAATAATTACTAATCCACCACCATTTAAGGACAAATGATTAATTTACGCCCTTAAACAAATAAGCTTTATCAAATAAGCTAAAAAACCATCTTTTAATAAGCTTATTAAATAAGATTATATAAGCTATAAGCATAAGCTTAAACAAACACTAATTTAAGCTTATTTTGTAAAAAAAAAAAGCCTGCAAGCTTTGTTAAAAAATCTAGGCCAAACACCCCCTAAATTAACCACTGGTAGTCTGCATCGCCGGTGATTGGATTTCCCAGCCGTCTACTGCTCGTTGGTCTACTTTGGTGAGTTCTAAATTACATTTAATATGATTAATTGGTTCGATTAGGGCTGTTTCTTAGTAATACTAATCAAACACACATGTTGCTTCAATTTGGTGGTTAATGTGTCTTTGATTACTCATGTTTGTAATTTGTTTTCATGCTAATGCAGAATAGGCTGTGTTAGAATGTAGTTTTCATTCAAATAATTTGATCTTTTAACAAGGATATTTGTCCGTATTTAGCTCACACTGTTTATTGATATCAGTACTAGGGATCGTTTTCACTTACGAGCGTTTCAAGCTCTTTTTCTAAAGCTCGAGCTCGGCTCGTAGTTTTTCTTAAAGCTCAGGCTCCGCTCGTTTATTAGTTTATTTACCTTTTTAATTATTTTTATACATTTTTGGAAAAAAAAAAACGAACCTAAGCTAAGCTCGTGTAGCACCTTAAACGAGCCAAAGCTCGGCTCGAGATGGGATGCACAATTTGAAATCAATACATTTAAGTCCAAAAGAAGTAAAATTTACTTAAGGCTCGAGCTTGAGCTTGAAAAAGCTCGGGTCATTTCGATCTTTTTATCGATCCGAGCTCGAGTAGCTCGCGAGCGACTCGGCACGTTTGCACCCTAGATACCACAAAAAATACATTTCCTCTAGTTCAGTTTCTTAATTTTTATATTGCATTTGTTAAATAATGATCAATTTAATAATGAGATTCTATACTTATATGCATTTGTTATAGATTTTGATGTGTGTTCTCACTGTATCTGTATTCTGTAGCTACATCCCACCAAAATGTAAAGTAAACATGACTTTAATTGACATAAAAAAGATCAGCAGAAAAGATTATATAAAAATGTAGATGTTTAGTATGATTAAAACCTAATAATCAGCCTCTATATCTTGAGTTGATGTAAATACTAACTGCACATTCTGCATAATTCATATGCTCTAATAGAATGCATTAATTGTTTTTATATTGAATTTATACATGTTTGACTTGTGTTTTTCTTTTTTTACATTAATTTTGGTAGGTCAACACTCTGCTTATTTGGCATGAGAAGTTAGATTTGGCGAACCTAAAAAAAACTGTCTGTTTCGACCCGGACCCGTTCTAACCCGAACCCCTTTTGACCCAACCCATTTGCCACTCCTACTTATAAGTTCAGTAAACCTTTGTAGTAACTCTTTCTAATAAGGAGGCAAACATCGTTAACCAAGGACAAGGTCCTGAAACAGAGCTTTCAGAACGCCTCCATTCGGCTCGAATATCTGATGATGAGACGGACCTTCCGACTTCCCTTGACTTTCGTATCTCAGTACTTGGGCGGTGTAGCATCAGCTGCTCCAACCCGTCGCTGTTCATCTATACCTCAAACTCGGAGCGTAGAGTTGGATCAGGCTGCAACGCCGATCGATGGCTGTGATTACAAGCACTGGCTAGTGGTTATGGACCCGCCCGTAGGTTACCCGCTTCGCTATCAAATTGTTGAACGTTATATACGAACCCTGGCTTCTGCATTGGGCAGGTATCTGATTACTGATTGTATTATAGTTTAATCAAGTACCATGTTGAGATATTTTGGTTTTGGAGTATTTTACAGTGAAGAAGAAGCTAAGAAATCAATGTACTCGGTATCCACAAAGTATTACTATGCTTTTGGTTGCAAAGTCGATGAAAATGTGATTCATAGAGTCAAATGTAACATTCTTTTATATAATGTTTATAAATTTTTTTTTCATATATTTGTTTGCTTGGTAACTGAAGTTTATTGTAGTGCTGATCATGCCCTTTGTATGCAGCTATGCCCAATGTGAGATGGATTATGCCGGATTCTCATATTTCTCGTGGTAACAATGATTATGGAGGTATGTGTTTTATTATGATTTATGCCTTTATGGTTAAAAATGAGCCTGCTAATTTGGATGCTCAATGTCACATAACAAACATCATTTAATGCAGTTTAAAAAAATCAGTTATCTGTTCTACAGGAGAACCATTTATTGATGGATGTGTTGTTCCATATGATGAAATTTATCATGAGGACTGGCTACAAGATCGGAGTGACAATGGATTTAGGAGAACCCGAAGAAAAAGATCTAGAAGAAAAGAAGATAAAACAGACTGTGGCTGAAAAGTCTGGAAAACAATGTTGGTATGTTTTACAAAATGTTGTTTTTGGTTTTCCATGTTTTTTTAACCGGAAAGACATATTTGAACACGTTTATGATTCACTTGTTTTCCATGAAAAAATTGCAGGAGAACATCTAGAGTTTCTACAACTAAATACACCCTTGTCCAAACCATTAAAATGCGTTGATGATTCGAGGTATGTGCAGCTGCCTTCTTGAATGAGGCCTATAGTTTACTTAAAAATTGTTAATTTTCTAGTTTACATATGTGGTAGTTATAAGATAGATGAATTTTGTTTGGAAGGTTTTTGTAAACATGCATCACGTGCTAAGCTTTTTACTCATTTGTATTTCAACTATTTTGTTTCTTGAATTTCCTGTGACTTAAAATTGTCACCAGCATTTTGTATTTTACCTAAAGCTGGCAATTTAAACTATTCACTTACAAATGGTTAAAACCGGTAAAAGAATATTTCTTAACTAAAACAAAAACTAATGTGTGACATGATAATCGTTTATTTAAAGTGTCTTGGAAGAGCATCATTTTTCGCAATCTTATTTGATTGTGTATAAAATGTTGACAAAAAGTATTTTGGTTCAACTGCCTGATCCTTACAAAAGTTGCCTGTTTGTATTTGTCATAATCATATGGGTCGATTCAGGGTGTATGTGCCATATTATATGGTGGTTTCGTTCGTTTTGTAGCTGAAACCAAACGGGTCAACTGATTACGTAGGATAAAATGAGCATAATATGTTTGGCGCCTACGCCTCTCATGTCGTTTTGTTAAGAAAAAGGTAAAACAGTCAGTTTATCACCTCTAAATTTAACCAAGTCTTGAGCAACCAACCTGTTTCACTTTTTTTACATGTGAACAAGCCTGATTAAGTTCAACAACTTAGGTTACCTTACAATATTATCTTTTACCTCATTTATCATTGAAGTTCTAGAAAATCAGCAGTTTGTCTATCACTATTAAACGAACTCAGATTTGTGTTATTTCCTGTTTGTTCTACCTGCAATAAAGTTATGTACTGTATAGTGTATCGTGCTATATTTTAAGGTATAAGTCAAAACTTACGGTATCACACAATGTGAGATAAGCTGTGATTATCTTTTCCGCTTCTTTATTGTGACTATTTTTTTATTTGAACTTATTTTATTATTTTTAATGAATTTATTATTTTTTAAATATTTATACCAGAACATTGACAATTTATTATATTTATACGAGGGTTATGTTGCTATATATTTTTTAAAATGATTATATATTGATGTATGAGAACAGTGTGTTACAATGATGTGTATAACTAGTCACAATGATGCGTCTAAAACTGCTTAGTAGTTTATTGATTTGTATATGTTGTGCATATTTATCATATAGTTTATTGATTTGTATATGTTGTGCATATTTATCATATGTTTCACACGCTAAAATCACTTTTTATGTGAACATGTCACTAAGAGGCTGTTTGTTTACATCTGAATGGAACCATTCATAATTCAGATGGTTACGTCTGATTCATTCAGACTTCAACATTTTTGGCTCTAGACAGATAGTTAAAGTTACGTCTGACTCATTCAGACTCATGTGTTTGTCGAATGAGACAAACGATTATTCAGATCTGACTCATTCGGATCTGAATGAACCAAACAACCCCTAAGTTTGTATTTTTGACCTTTTGTGTATCTATAAGTCCATTTGTTATGGTTTGACGAGGGCGCCACGTGTACCTCACCATCTTTTAACGTCAAGATTCTAGTCAAGTCATAATACTTTCACTCCTTCGGTGTCATCCCCTTAACGCCCCACGAGGGCCTAATAAGGTGGGGTCCATATCATTTTAGCCAGTTACTTTTATATATATATTTATTTATTATTATTATTTTTAATACTTAGTTAAACTGCAACGCATGTGAAAAGATGAGTTAGGCCCTGTTTGTTTTTGCCTCTTTTCTCTAAATAGAGGAAAACGTCTGATTCGGTCAGACGTAATCAGACGTGGGGCTGTTTGTTTTTTTTTCTGGCATTAAGAGGTTCAGCGTCTTAATAGCATCTGAACCAGTAAGAGCTTTTAGTGGGTCTGAAAACCTCTTAACCCAAAAAAAACATACGTTTGTCTCCAGCCTCCATTAACTTCTAACCCGGAGACTAGGCTCCATCTCCGACGACTAGAGGTTCTTCTCTAGCCTCCACCTCTTAATGATTCAGATTTCAGACATTTGAACCACCTCTTAACATTCAGATGTGGTATTCATATTCAGACTTAAATCTCTAAAAAAACAAACGGGGCCTTAGTTAAAGTCCACTGTCTGCGACAGCGACGTAGCGCTTTAACTGGTCGTTGCTAGTTGAATCATAACAGATGGTCTAATAAATATGTATGTGGAGATGTTGGTGGGTGGTGGAGGTGGAGAATCAACGTTCAAAGGTCGCCTGAGAAGTCGTTTGAAGTATGGTAGAATAAAAAACGAGTAATTATAACGTGACTTGGTAATATAATTAAAGAATTCAACGCTATGATTTCAATGCCTAAGTTTGAAGTTTCTATCACCCACCAACTCTATCTACTTATATTTTATTGGTGATGACCAGGATATTCTTTCTACCCATGTTTTAAAGGCGTCATATATAATCAATCAAATAGTTATATTAATTGATAATCGGAATGAAGATAATCAAATGAGTAAGTGACCTATCAGTGATTTAAATTACCGTTCAATTTTTTTTTTCTTTTTGATAAACTACTTAAATATAATAAAATATGTATTGGTTTTTCAAACTGAGTTGTTTGTTAACTGTTAAGATATTAGAACATTCAGAATTGGCTCTTCTAGAACTTCAGTTGTGTTAATTGTAATACATTTTTGTAACATATACTTACTTGTATATAACATAAATGTTAATATAAAATCTAAACTTGAACTAAAAATATATAAATAATTGCAACCTTGTTATGAAAAAATAGAATCCATAACTTTAAAGATGGTGCAGTGTTATTACAAATCTTCCTTTGAAGATGAATCAAAAACTAAATAAAATCAACAAATTCACATTCACATCCCCTTTTTATACAAACTCGTATCCGAATATACTGCTCGAGATCTTATCCTATGCCTGTGCCTGTGACCTTTCCGTCCATGTTCCCCCTGCCGGCTTTTTTCCTTCTTCTCGACTACCACCACCACCTCCGTCGCAGCTTCAGCGTCATCATTGCAACTAATATCATCTTTTTCATCACTCTTTTCTCCTTCTTTAGGAGCAATATACACAAAAGAACCAACCGGCTCATCATCTAATTCCAATATATTTTCCAAGGTCTTGACCACTTCATTCATGGTTGGTCTGCATTTTGCGTGGTGGCTCACGCAACGGCTAGCCAGAGCCGCTGCAGTCTTGGCCCCTAACTCCGGATACTGACCGTCTAGTTTAGGGTCCATGATCTGGTCAAGATTGTTTGAATCTTTTAAAAGTGGTCTAATCCATTCCACTAGACATTGTTCTCTATTTGGTCGTTTTTTGTCCATTGATCGTTTTCCGGTTAGTAATTCCAGTAAAACGACCCCAAAACTATAGACATCACTCTTAGTCGTTAGATGACCTGTCATGATGTACTCAGGTGCAGCATAACCGTGTGTTCCCATCACTCGGGTACTCACATGTGTCTCGTCTCCTTCAGGACCGTCTTTTGCTAACCCAAAATCCGATAGTTTAGCAGTATAATCCTGTTAACCAAATCCAAAAGATAACAATTAGTATACATACATTGCACAAAGAGCTAAGGTAATAGAAACAATAGAGTTTACAAATTTGACTCAAAAGAGAGAAAAAGAAAAAAAAATGTCAAATAGTTTTATGGTCATTCAAAGTCTATTTTTATTGAAAAAAGTTGGTAAATCAACCTTTTTTTGACCAATTACGCAACCCGCTCATATTGTCACCTCTAATAAATATCAATAAACGAAGAGAATTAATTACCGTTCCTAATAGAATATTTGAAGTTTTGAAATCGCGATAAATGACTGGTTTTTCCTCCCCATGAAGAAAGGCTAGTCCCTTGGCAGCACCAAGTGCTATTCGAATCCGAGTTAGCCATGGCAACGAAATCGAATACTCTGAATCCATAAAATCACCAAACCTTCATCAATACTATTACTATTACTATTATTATAATTATGAATTATGATCATATAACCAGTATTTAAATTTGCAAGAGAATAATAAGAGTTAATTGCCCGTTTGCCCCCTGTGGTTTGTCAAACTAGCACGTTTGCCCCCAGTGGTTCCGAAATAGCACCATTGCCCCCTGAGGTTGTTTTTTTAGTACCCGGGTGCCCCCAAACATGAACGTCCGTTAGTTTTCACCGTTTGGTGTCATATCTTCTAGGGTATTTTCGTCTTTTAACCCAGTGGTTCCGAAATAGCACCATTGCCCCCTGCATAAAGATGGAACGTCCTTCGATTTCTTCACTTATACACCAAATACCAGCAGATCCTTCAACCCCCACATCCTTCGATTTCTTCTAGGGTTTTCAAACTCATACCAGTGAATCTTTGTTTGAACGATGGCTTGGGAATTAAGGAAGAAATACTCTAACCTTAACCCCCATATAAGATATGGTAAGGTTTAGCACCTTCTTCAATTGCGATTCTTGAAAGGCTGGAATCATTAATTTCAGTTTAAATTTTGCTGTTTATATGTTTTATATGTGTTTGTTTTTGTTTTTTTGTAACAGTTGGACAACCTAATTTGTTCTCTGTACGAATAAACTATGGTGGTGCATTTAGGAACTTTCCGGGTAGAAGATATGCTAATGGTAAGGTTGCATTTATAGATGATGTGGACATAGATGTGTTTTCTGTGATTGAAGTCCATTGGATGTTGCGTGAGCTAGAATTTTTTAAAGATGATGTTCCGCTATATTATCATTTTCAAATACCAGGTAAAGATTTGGATACTGGTTTAGTAGCTTTAGGTAGTGATGCTGATGTGCTTAACTTGTCCAAATATGTGGCTGAAAATAAGATTATTAACTTGTTCATTGAAGAATATAAATCTGATGTGGATACTTATTTGAAATCACCACAATCAACATCTAAGGTTGTTATTGAGGAAATAGATGATGGAGATGCTCATGCTAATGCCATTGCTGTTCCTAGGAAAAAAATGGTTCCTAGAAGAAAATTATTGATGATTGAGTATGGTGATAATGCAAAAGGGGGTGAGAATGCAAAGGATGGTGATAATGCAAAAGGGGGTGAGAATGCAAAGGATGGTGATAATGCAAAAGGGGGTGAGAATGCAAAAGGGGGTGAGCCGGTTGTAGATGGTTATAACTTTGATGATTTTGATTTTTCTACGGTCTACCCAGGGGGTGATAACGAATGTACGGGTGATAATGGGAATGAGGTTGACAATGGTGAGACTGATTGTGGCATCGAGGATTCTAGTGAAGATGATGATTCACAAGATAGTGATTTCAAGGTGGACATTGAAAATGAATATGCGGATGACATGGAAGTTGATATGAGGGACTTCCATGACTATGTAGATGATGACGAGTCATTTGATAGCATGAGTGATGATTCAACTACCGACCTGTCATCTAAGAGAAACAAGATGTTGAGGGAAATCAGACGTAAAGAAAAGGTTAGTGTTATATTCATTGTACTCTTTTGTTTTTTTACTAGTTATTAATTGTGGGATTAACTTGTTGCAGGGCAAGAATCATATGCAAGCTGCAAGATTTTTTGTTGGTCAAACATTTGGAACTAAAAAAGAGGCTAAGAAGCTTGTTGAAATGCAAGCAATTCAAACTAAAAGAAAGTTATCCTATAAGAAAGATGAGGTAAATAGGATTAGAGTCATTTGTGAAGGAAGTGTTCCTCAATTCAATAAAGGTGATGGGCCTTTACAAATATCTGCTAAAAGGGCTAGCCCAAGAAAAAAAAACCCTATTATCAGGCCCAACCAAATACCAGCAGATCCTCCTACTGCCAATTCAATAGCCTGTAGAAAAAGAAAAGAAAGACTTTTACAGGCAGCTTGTCCTTATGTGTTATACATATCTAAGGAGAAAGATTCGGTTGAAACTTGGATGGTGAAGACCTACAAGCCTGAGCACACTTGTGTACAATCAAGAGATAGTCTTTATTTGACTGCCAAGTTCATGGCTAAAGATAAATCGGTGCTTAACCTTGTGGGATCCAACCCACATATTTCTGCGAAAACCATCCAGGAGGAGGTATCAAGGAAGTATGAACTTAATGTTTCCAGACCTAAAGCATTTAAGGCAAAGGTAAAAGCTTCAAAGGAGATCCGGGGTGATTACAAAGAACAATATTCAAAATTGAGGGACTATGCCATGGAGCTCATGAATGCAAATCCAGGCACCACAGTGAAGATTGATGTTGAGTCAGAGCCTAACCCATCTTCTCAAACTAGAGTATTCAAAAGAATTTACATCTGCTTGGGTCCTCTAAAGCAAGGTTTTAAGGCATGTGGGAGGGAATTACTAGGGTTAGATGGGGCTTTTTTGAAGGGATCTTACCAAGGTCAAGTGTTAGTTGCTGTTGGGTTAGATCCTAACAATGGAATCTATCCATTGGCATATGCAATTGCAGAGGCAGAAAACAAAAGTTCATGGACCTGGTTTCTAGAATGCCTTCAAGATGATCTGGATTTACAAAGTAACAGCAATTTCACTTTCATCTCAGATAGACAGAAGGTTAGATCTGTCTTATTTTTAACCTTATGTCTCATAAATTGTTAATTAACATCTTTTATGTTCCTTCTAAATAGGGCTTGATTCCAGCTCTTGCACAAGTATTCCCAGCTGCTGAACACAGATTTTGCCTTAGGCATATACACCAGAATATGAAGTTAAAGTGGAGAGGCAAAGCATTCAAGGATTGCTTGTGGGCATGTGCAACTGCAACAACAGGTAACTTAATCAATTTATGCAGTTAATACTTTTATTGTACTTTCAAGGTTAGATCTGTCTTAATTTATGCAATTGTCAAATAGTTCCTGACTTTATTGAACAAATGGAAGAGTTGAAGAAATTTAATATTGAAGCTTATAAGTGGTTGGCTGGTATTCCACCACAACATTGGAGTAGGTCTCATTTCACAGGTACATTGTTGTTCAAATGTTTCTTAATCAATATGAGGTTTCAATGAGGTAACTTTTTTGTTTTGGTTATAATTGAACAGGAAGAGCACAAAGTGATGTTCTACTCAACAACATGTGTGAGGTCTTGAATTCAAAAACTGTTGATGGGAGAGAGAAGCCTATAATATCATGCTTGGAATTTATAAGAGAATACTTGATGAAAAGGATCATCAATGTGATGAAGGCACAAGATAAATGGAATGGTCCACTAACACCAAAGGCTACAATCATTTTAGAGAGAAATAAGAAAAATGCACCAAGTTGCATTGTAAAGTGGTGTGGTGATAAAAGGTGGCAGGTAACTGGGACTAGAGGTCAATATGCAGTTGATGTGGAGAAAAAGGTTTGCACTTGCAGGAGATGGGAATTGTCTGGAATTCCATGTAAGCATGTTGTTGCTGTCAACTGGGATATGGTTGTTCACAAACAAGAAGTTGGTCCACTAGAGACATGGGTCAATCCATGTTATTTTATGGATACTTGGAAAGAAGTTTACAAGTACAAGATTGGGCCACTGAATGGTCCTAAGTTATGGCCAAAATGTCAGGATCCAACAACATTGATTGCACCATTTCATAGAGCACAAATAGGCAGGCCTAGGAAGAATAGAAGAAAGGACCAGGTGGAGCTTGAAGATAATATGGAAGTTGCTGGAAAATTGACAAGGAAGGGTGGCACTGTAACTTGTAAGATGTGTGGTGATAAAGGGCACAATTCAAGAGGTTGCGGAAAACATAAGAATGTAGCTGGGGATGGAGGTCAAAGTGTTGGTCAAGCTGCTGGTCAAGCTGCTGCTGGAGATGGTGGTGAAAGTGTTGGTCAAACTGCTACTGATATGGATTGTGATGACTCTGTTTTAGGTGCTTTGCTAGGTGATGATGGAGCTGCTCCTGCTAGTTGAAACTGCTTTGATTATATTACTTAAACTTGTTTTGTTATGCTACTTGGTTGTATTAAACATTAGTAGATGTCTTGTTGTCTAAAACTACCTAAAACTATTGCGGCTTATGTTTGCCACCATTTTGGTATGAATTAAGGGTGGATATTAAACATGTTGCTTATGCATTTTGTTGTTAACACTATGTCATGTTTTGATATTAAACTGACTGTGACGTTCCATCTTTATGCAGTTAAAAGACGAAAATACCCTAGAAGATATGACACCAAACGGTGAAAACTCACGGACGTTCATGTTTGGGGGCACCCGGGTACTAAAAAAACAACCTCAGGGGGCAATGGTGCTATTTCGGAACCACTGGGTTAAAAGACGAAAATACCCTAGAAGATATGACACCAAACGGTGAAAACTAACGGACGTTCATGTTTGGGGGCACCCGGGTACTAAAAAAACAACCTCAGGGGGCAATGGTGCTATTTCGGAACCACTGGGGGCAAACGTGCTAGTTTGACAAACCACAGGGGGCAAACGGGCAATTAACTCTGAAATTAATGATTCCAGCCTTTCAAGAATCGCAATTGAAGAAGGTGCTAAACCTTACCATATCTTATATGGGGGTTAAGGTTAGAGTATTTCTTCCTTAATTCCCAAGCCATCGTTCAAACAAAGATTCACTGGTATGAGTTTGAAAACCCTAGAAGAAATCGAAGGATGTGGGGGTTGAAGGATCTGCTGGTATTTGGTGTATAAGTGAAGAAATCGAAGGACGTTCCATCTTTATGCAGGGGGCAATGGTGCTATTTCGGAACCACTGGGTTAAAAGACGAAAATACCCTAGAAGATATGACACCAAACGGTGAAAACTAACGGACGTTCATGTTTGGGGGCACCCGGGTACTAAAAAAACAACCTCAGGGGGCAATGGTGCTATTTCGGAACCACTGGGGGCAAACGTGCTAGTTTGACAAACCACAGGGGGCAAACGGGCAATTAACTCGAATAATAATAAGTACTTCTAAATAGTTGACTCTCCAAATTGCCCCTTGCCATATATTCATAAACAAGAAGCCTGTTCCTGTCCTCACAACAATAACCAACCAACTTCACAAGGTGTGGATGCCTCAATTGCCCCAAAAATGTCACTTCAGCCTATAATAATCATTAAAAAAGTTATATTAAAAAAGATTTCCATAAAACAATGGAATTTAATTTAACTCTAAAAGATTTAACACTTACAAGCCATTCCTTGTGACCTTGACCACCATCTAGATCCAACAACTTAACCGCAACAGGTTGAGCCTCTAGCCCAGGCCTAAGCTTATCATCAATGAACCCTTTATGAACCGTCCCAAACCCGCCTTCACCAAGGTAGTTACTAGATGCAAAATCATGTGTGATCATAGAAAGTTGATCAAAAGTGAATTCATGAACATCCCATCCAACAATCGAATTCGAAAGACCGTTAATCATCGAAAGTGATGTACTAACATCGTTTGTCGATAACCGCTGTGACGAACCGGGTTTAAAAACAGGGATTTCAGGGTCAATGGTTGGCTTCATGAAACAAGAAAACAAAATGGTTTTCAAGGTGTTGGGAGCCATGGGTTAGCAGGGTTAGCACTTGGGTTGACTATATATACATGTGTGAAAGTGTTGTGAATTGTGACAATATATTTTTTTCTGGCAGAGTTTAGATTAATAATCCAGAGTAAGGTATAACTCTTGTAAAGTACAAGCTTCTAAGGAGGTGTTGAAATATTTTATGTGAGAAGAGTGTGTATAAATACTATGCATCTAGAAGATGGAGAAATTGAAGTAGTCCTTCACTTTTTTAAATATGTATATTTTTCACCAAACCCTCCGACCATTATGTTTTATTAGTTGGACAATTTGGAATAATGGTTCTAAATATTCAATTAAAATAGTTAATTTTGGACTTAAATAATCAAGTAACTTGGATAATGATCTTTGAAATAAATCATTACTGAATAAATTAAAATTAAAGAAAGGTAGGCTTAGTAATCCTTTTTCTAACACTTTATATGATTATCGTCACATTTTTATTTTCTCTTAGACCATGCGTAGTTATAAAGTTTTACCCCCAGATATATGTGTCACGTGACGCCCAGTCAGAGTTATGTTTTTTTTAAAAAATAAGGTGTAGTCATAACGCCCCATAAAGCCATAACTTTGTTATTTTTTTATTATTTTTTTTATTTTTGTGTCTTCCACCAACGTTATACACAAAACGCTAAAAATACCCATAATGCCTGGGGGGCGGTGTTCCCCGGCGTTATGGGCCAAAACGCCTGCCATAACTAGGCCGCTACGCATGGTCTTAGGTTAACAACATTAATAAAGCCCTATTTCAATAAGCGAATTTAACCGAACCGTTATACCAGACAGATCAGTTATAAAAATTTAAAAACTGAAAGATCAGTTATAAGTTCAAGTTTAGCATATAAGAGCATTACCATAATCCCAACAGGTTCTTTATATTATTTTGAATTTGTTCCGCATGTTATATAGATTAAATATAATATAAAATAATCCAATTATAATAAAAGACATATAAGCGATAACAAACTGTGTCGACGCGCCTTTTAAATGACAAAATCAATCATATTAAATAAAATAAATTAATTATAAGTGATTTTGTATAAAGAAAATAGTTAACTAACGTTATTTTGGGTGGGCTAGGATTTGACTGTGACAACCTGTACAGGAGCTATTAAAATAACAAAAACAGTGTGTAATTTCATGGTCAACTAACTTTGCTCATCAGAGGATAGGTGTCCCACTTACACGTGTAATATTGGAAATATATGCTACATATTTTGTTCGTTTCACAATAAATAAACTTTTTCCTTGGAAATTTTTTCATGAGTTATTACATTTTGTTTGTACTATTAGAATTTAGAAAGCCAATGACTTACCGCGTAATAACCACTAGGTACCTAATGTTAACGTGTCTATGAATAATCATTTACTATATTTTGTCGCTACGAGTGTTGTCTACTATTTAATAATATTTACTCAAAGGATAAAACATCTAACAGACAATAAAAACACGTATTGTCACAAGTCAATATCGATTTCTGTATTAATATCGTCGGTTAGACGTTTTATTCTTTGAGCAAATATCGTAAAAGGGGATTCCCCCCACCTAAGATGTCTATGCATATTCATAAATATTTAGTTGTATTGCAATAAATGTAATCAATATCTCAAGATTACTTTATTTATACATTTGCGTGTTTTTATTAGCGTCACGAAGTTGTATTCATTTTACTAGTTAGGTTATTAATGTTAATAACAATGCAATATTGGTAGCCTACTAGGCTTGATTATAATGCCTATTTCCCAATAAAACAATTATATTGGGAGAAAAGAGTAAGATCAAAATCTTAATTATAATACATCTACTTCTATTGTAATTTTATTTACTTTGAAAAAGAAAGGTTTATTAGAATTAAATAATCTCAAATGCTGCCTATTGGTCGGCAAAAGTCCCAACCAATGAAATATTCAGTGACAATTTCTCATTTTAACATATTTTCTCCTGACGATCTCATACTAACAGAATCCAAACGTCATTAATCTTTTGATGACGTGCATGCTTGCGTGTCAAAAACATGCTTATGTGGCGTATATGTGCAAAAATGGTCTTATGTGGCATATTGCACCACCACCATCAGCACTGCCAACGGCCCAACACCATCATCTTTGGCCACCGTCAGCATCTCTGGCCACCAGTCAACCTTCCAACCTGCAACTTACAGTCTTCAAACCCAATCCCCCCAACCCTCAATCATTCCCCGTCAAACTCCTCTATACCCCATTTTCATCACTGCAAATGCACACGCAACCTCGACACTTGCTAGAAACTCCCATCTTCATCATTTATCACTTTTGTGCATCTGCAAAAAGACGCTTCCTTCTTTTTTTCACTCTTTAGGGGTTGTTTCATTTCAGATCCAAACCCCAAATCAAAGGGGCTTTTTATTTGTAACACTGAATCGAATCTCAATGTCGGGAGTAGATGTTGTGACAAGTTTCGAGCAGAACAAATCAATGGCGGTGTTGTGAGAAAGGGGGGTGAACACTTTAGTGCCTTTTGAGTAACTGAAGGAGGTTATGACACGATTTGGTGGACTTGGGGCCTCGGTTTCCGGGATTCCCATCCCAAACGCTTTCTTGATGGTGGCAGCTGCCATGGTGGTGGCGGCTGATGGGTGTCGTATTTGCCGCCTAACGTTAACGCGTATGCATGCCACGTAATCAAAAGACTGACGTCGTTAGACATCTGTTAGTTATGGATTATTGAGAGCAAATATGTTAAAATGTATGACTCTCATTGGACATTCTGACAGTTGGGACTGTTACTGGCCAATAGGCTTAAGATTATTTAAATTTAATAAACCAAAAAAAAACATAGGAATAATCCCTTTAGTTAGTAGGTGCACGTGCCATTGTGCCTTAACAAAATAGGTTGATAAAAACACAAAGTAAAGTACCTAGTTTGGGTCACCTCCCACAAACACCTACTTCCTTAGTAAAACGGTATTACATTCAAGCTTTATGCTACCAAAGTCGTATAGTTTTGTTGATACAAATGCTAAATATATAATGTCAAAACACCTTCTAGACGCTGCAAACTAAACATAAGGCGAGGATCTTTGTCTATTAACACAACATGTTCAGGGTAAATTGTCGTTAATCGCGCTACTTAGAAAGATAGTTAAATGTTACATGATCAAAGTGACAAAGGTAGTGTATGATGGAAAGATGGTGTTCAATGCAGTTCACATGTCCCATTCTATATTGGTATACTCCTTACTAGCAAGTTGAATCAAAGTAATTTAACCCGTTATGTTACAAAGCACGGGTAAAAATACTTGTTACATATATAAAACATGAGAAAAGATCAAATAAGAAGTTTGATTATCCTAAGAAGGCTAGGAAGGAGGGTATTTTTGTCTAATACTTTAATATTGAAAATCCACTTAATTTAATTTCAAAAACCCACTTAATTAAAACCCACTTAAATTTTCACTTATCTCCTACAACCACCACCGCCCACCGCCACCATCTTGCCGGAAAAGTCTTCGGAAATTTCGTCGGAAAATAAAACACTATAAAAAACACAATGAAAAAGACACAATGTAAAAAACACAATGGAATAAACACTATGAAAATAAAAGCACAATGAAAAAACAATTAAATTACACAATGTAAAAAACACAATGCAAAAAACACCATAAAAAAATAAAACACACTTGTATAACACAATTTTGTAAAACACAATTTTCATAAAACACACTTTGTAAAAAACCCACGAATTTTTTTTTTTTATTTTTATATAACAATTTTGACAAGATTATTTCCTATATTTCTTAGGAAAACTAATCTTCTTATTCTAACTCAACCCTATAAAACATAACCAGGTATAAAATTGCCAATTTGTTGGTCTGAAATACGGTTCTCAAAGGTAGCATAATGGCCCCTCGTCGTTTTGGCATTGTTTGGATATAATAGAGAATTCCAAAAAAAGAAGAAAACAAATATTGAAACAATTATAATATGAATTGAATATAGCGACTTGGTTGCTTCTGTAAAGCGCGTTTTTCTTGTTGTGTTTGAGGGTGGACCATTGAATTAAACAAGTCATGGCTGTTGTTCTTGGAATTTGTTTATTTATTTAAATCTATATCTATATATATTTGCCTACCACTTTATTGTAATCGTTTTATAGTAAATTATATAAAACTTCGATATAAGATAAGAATTATTATGACAAATCTATATCTATATATATAATTTGATCGCTTCATGTGTTATACTTGTACGGCAATATAATTAATTTGTAACATGGCGGT
This sequence comes from Bidens hawaiensis, assembly GCF_021521415.1. Classification (NCBI taxonomy): domain Eukaryota; kingdom Viridiplantae; phylum Streptophyta; class Magnoliopsida; order Asterales; family Asteraceae; genus Bidens; species Bidens hawaiensis. The sequence continues at coordinate 834,806 of NW_027491637.1, forward strand.
CACCCATATTCACATTCTAATATTTGTTGATTAATTTAAAAATGAGATTGAATCTTAATTACTGTTATATGAAAGTAATCAAATTATATTAAGTCGTTCATTTCCTCGCCGTAAAACCTTCTATTTGTACCCTTAAATTATGACCAATACATTAATGCAATTCTAATTCATCAACTTTTTCATCCGCATATGCTAATTTTGAACACAAAGTAAAATACCTTAATATTAAATTAACATAAAAAGAATGGGTCAAACAAAAGTCGGTCAACGGGTAACCTCAATCAAACTCAAGAGTAAGGACATTAGATTGGTGGTTGATGTGGTGCCCGACATTTTGTTCTCACATCCACATGAGTTCTTTGTTATCAACTACCTAAATGATTACATTTTGTGTACGTTTTATTCCCGCGTTCATAATAATTGTGTTTTATCATACATTGAATTTCGTATTACATTTTGAAAAGCCAGTCTAAATACATAGTTTGTGTTTTGAGTCCCAACCTTAACCCGCAATCATAGCATATGATAAGCTTTTGAGAATTAAGGTTTTAAAACTGTTTTCTCTTTAAAGTAACATCAACTTTACCATATAATTGGTACAAAAAACTGACACGTATACTCATCCATCTTGAATCCATTCTACACCTATTATTCCAATTATCCGCAAAGAAACTATAAAAGTTACTTTGTTTCCAAATAATTTGATCACCTTGAACCTTGTTAAAAAGGATTTGAGAACTTAACATAATTTGCATAACATAAGAGATTAATGAAAGATTTATAGATAGGAAAAGCTTGTATTCTTGGATAGGTTGATAGGAAACTGCTTCGGAAATTTACACCTGGTCAACCAAAAAGTCAAAAACAATAAAAAAATTCAAATAAGAACAAATCAAATATTTGATATAGATTATGCACAAACAAGAAGAATTTTGAAATTCCATTTTGAACAAGACTTGCGATGTGATACATAAAAATTAAAAACAAGAAAAAAATACCCTAAATTTATAGTTCTCCCTATATAGTATATGCTTACCTCAATGTAGTGGATGAGACAGATAAATGTTATTTATAGAACAAAAACTTGAACATGTGAAAATATAATGCAACGGTCACATGTTAAAAAGAAAATACATAATAAACAGAGAAAGCAATGGTGAAAAATTGTTAAATTTAAGAGGTTATGCTATCTGAAAACAAGGCTTTATTATGTTGTGTTCTCAAACTTTCAATAAGAGATTGGTAGATTATTTATGTGGAAGATTAATTTGAGACTTGTATAATTCATCAGTTCCTCATAATGATAATATGACTAACGAGACATTTACATCGAATCTCGTAACATCTCATGAAGTTGATGAACAAGAGACTCAAGAACAACCATTAAAAAGGTCTTCTGGGCGACCCACAATTTATGATGACTTTGTGACTTACCTTGAAGTAGAAGATTCAGTTTTATGAGTGTTCGATGAAGATGAAGTCATGATGATGATCTTAATTAAGAGTCTAATTGCCTTCGCTTATGATGGATGAGTGTTCTTATGGTGTTAGGATTTTCTCTTTAGAAAATTGATAGTTTGTGTGAATAAATTAGCATAACAACTCATAAATCTTTTAACCACCAAATCTTGACCCCTTATGGTATTAACTCCTATCAAATTAGATACCATAAATTTTGGGCCGGACATAATGTCAGACCCGGCTATAAGGGAGGGCTGGGTGGTCGACGGACCCCGGCCCGACACCTCGATAGGCCCGGATTTTATTTAAAAAAAAATTATATATATATTTTAATAAAAAACAATATGTATATATAATGTTTAAACTTAATATCACAACCACTAGCTTGGTTTAGTGGTAAAGGGGTATGACTTTCAACCAAAACATTGTGGGTTCTAACCTCATTTGAGGCATTTTGACTATATTTTTATATAAAACTTTTTTTTACACAACCAAGGCCCAAAAAATTAAGGCTTTTTAAAAAAATTAAATTGTAAACCCAATAAGATACCCCTTTTTTATTAAGGCCCAAAAAATTTTTTTAAAAATTTTTTTGCCTTCGACACCAAAATTTTTAACCGTTCTCGAAACCGGGCTTGCATAATGTTAAATGGTCAAGTATTGATTTCAAGAACAATATATATGAATTGTCACTAGCTAGCTCTCGAGAATCCAATAAACTTTTAACATGAAAAATTAAAAGACTTATTAATCTACGAAAACACTCATTATATATGTATGTAAACAACGTAGGAGTGAGGTCTAATCACAAGAATATATTTTTGCTACAATGATAAAAGCATTCTATCTCCACAAGAGATGTTGAACAGAGTGTTGCCAATACAATACAAACAACAACATCCCTAGAACCCCGGCTAAACCCCAAGACGAACTCCCCGCTCTTAGCATCCATGACGACGGTGAATCATATTCACATGATGCAACACTCGATGCCGATGAAGATGAAGTTGATTTGATGGCAATGATTAAGCCCAAAAGAAGCATAGGCAGAACAAACCCCGAGTTCCAAAACATTGTCTCCAAATGTGTTTCCTTTTGACGACCATTTGCGTACAAGGGCGAGAGCACCACCGCTGTCACCATGGCTAAAACCATCCCCACTCCTCTTCTTTGTGACGACTTCTGAATCAACCCGTAGTCACACTCCATTATTAGATTCAATAAACACGAAGGTTTTAGTTTTGGGTGAAAGCAAATGCTTATATATAGAAGAGGAATTAAGGAAAGAAGCTAGTTGAAGGAATCAAGTAAATTGATCATATAACAAAAAGTGAGATGACAGCCGTCCAAAAAGAAAGTAATGGAGACATCATCATCATCTTAATTGGCCTTTAAGTTTTTGATCAAACTTCCCCTCCAAACAAAGAATCTCCTTCTTTTAAAAATAAAAAATAAAAAATATTAAAGATGAACGTTTATATGGATGTGGTACTTCAAATATTTATTATGTAAAATGTCCATACCAAAATGAAAACTACTTCGGTTGAAACCATTTTTACAAGAGTTAATATGTTGGATGGAACCATGCAAATCTTAATCGAGATCACTAGCTAAAAGAATATGCTGTTCACGTTCATTCGTTTAAGAAATAACATACGAATATGAAAAGAAACATACACGAAACAAATATAATTATTTGATTATATAGTTTGTCATAAAATAAAGTTAAAATGTGCCTAATATTCATTTCCTTATCATTTGTTTTTGTTATTTCATTTAGACTACTTAATTGGCAATCACATAATGAAATTAGTGAACCCAAAGTTAAAAAAATTAAAAAAGAAATAAAACAATCTAGATTGGCAATCTGGGTTGATAGAGCAAGCCATTGCAATCCAAACTAACCCCCAATAACTTAATTATTCAATTAACTTTTAATATTCGAACTAAAAAATAATTAAATACATGATGTTTCTTAAAAAAGAATTATGAACATTCCGACATAAACTATATTAAAAACGGATTACGGATTTCGTTAAAAAAATATTTTTTTAAGTTGGAATTGTTTCTGAATGTGTGTTAAAAATTGAGTAGGGTTGGATGTGTAGATAGAAAAAGGAGATATTATTATTTTAATAAAAATTGGGTTGTGAGAGATTGTGAATGAGTATATTGTTAGGTATAAATGTACTTTATTGATAACTTGGATATTTCAGTTACTTATGTATACTAAAGATTAGATATGATGATTTTTGTAAACGGGATGAAAAGTGAACACATTTTTAAGGGTTTGAGATACAATGAAAAATGCGACATGAAGATGGTTACTTAATTTGAGGGTTAGTGTAAATGTCAGTTCTAGTCAAACATGTTATTGCTAGAGAATGATATCGTTTAATTCCTCAACTAAATTAGAAGTGCTTCTAAAGTTCACTTATTCCCCATATCACCGAGTGAATGGGATAGTGTAGAGACTACCATTAAAGTAACCCAAGCGAGATTTACTACCCCTATGAATTATGTCTCATATTTCTATGATAAAATCAATTCATTATTGCTCTAATAATAGTAGAATGAATGGTCCATATTCAAAAAGGGATTTCAATCGAACACTAACGATGAACTAATAGACAACTGCTTTCACACGTATATGTCTGTGAGAACTGGATAGATGATGAACCATATAACTAGTCATACAATGCTGCTCCACCTAGCTGGCGGGCGATCCCAGGTTGTGACAGAGAACAAGACATCAAGCAAATGTACCTTGGTTCGCTTCGTCTCCACCAAGCACATACAGAAGTTTAAGGTTGAAGATGAGACCATGATATAGCTACTAGACACTTTCGTTCACACAAATATTATCTTGGTGATTTTTGAGTACATTCATTAGTTATTAGATAACTAGGAATAGGTTATCTTTTTCTTGGGTCCGACGAAAGTTTATGTCAATGAAAGTTCGAGTTCTACACTTCTATTTTTTTTATCTGAATGGTATATTGGCCCGGCCAATCAATTTTGTTAAACTAACTTGATGTATTAATTTACCTAAGTTTTCGCCTATCTAGCCGAGTAACAATTTTTAAATTTTCATTGCTAATAAAGTTCCGGTTCACGGTTTAACTAAAAAATGGATTGGTGAGACGAAGGTTAAAGAAGAGGAATTGTATGTTTGTCTTTCTAAAGAGTTGTTTATCCTAGATGAAGCTTTAGAATCCTCTCCTTTATCCGAAGAAGATCAATGGGTTCACGAAGAATGTATGGCTCGACTTTTAGATTTGGGTTCGCAACGGGTAAAAGACGCGAAACAAAAAAAACCAGGGTTAAATGGGCCTCGTTTGGAGACGAAAATTCAGCCTACTTTCATGGGATCATTAAGGCCAAGAATCTGAAAACCCGATTTCATGGGTCGTATACTTGTATGTTAATGGTGAATGGTGCAACAATCCGAAGTTGGTAAAACGAGAAGCTCTAAAGTTCTTTTCTTCGCGCTTCAAAGAAACTGATCGTAACAGACCTTTCTTAAATTGTCATAATATCAAGAAACTCTCGAATGCGAATGCCTCCTCCCTGATCACTCCTTTTACCATTTCTGAGATCAAAGCGGGCAGTGTGGGATTGCGGGGTTGACCGTGCCTCGGGTCTGGACGGCTTTAACTTCAGATTTATCAAACGGTTCTGAGAGATTATTGGTCCTGATATTTGAAATGCTGTGATGTTCTTTTCATCTTTTGAGAAGTTGTCTCCAGGGTGCAGTGCCTCGTTTATCGCCTTAATCCCTAAAGTGTCCGACTCTAACGATTTCAATGATTTCCGCCCCATTAGTTTAATCGGTTCCTTGAATAAAATTATATCCAAACTTTTGGCGAATCGGATAAAAGCTGTGATTGGTTCAGTGATTTCGGAGTCCCAATCGGCCTTCGTTAAAGATCAGAACATAATAGATGGGCCGTTGATTATTAATGAAGTGTGTTCATGGCTAAAAAATAAGAAAGAAAAAGCATTTATATTCAAGACTGACTTTGAGAAAGCTTTTGATCACCTTAGTTGGGACTTCTTGGATTCGGTCCTATCTCGAATGAACTTTCCCGACAAATGGCGCAGGTGGGTTAGGGGTATCCTATCTTCGGCTCGGTCGTCGGTGTTGGTCAACGGGTCGCCGAGTTTTGAATTCCAATTTTCAAGAGGTATTCGTCAAGGGGATCCCCTTTCCTGTTTATAATCACAATGGAAGCTTTATCATGAATGATATTGTGTGCTAGCGAAGAAGGTATTTTTCATGGAATTCAAACTCCCACCGTTGCTCTCCCATTTGTTCTATGCAGATGACGCCCTTATTAATTGGCAGGTGGTTTCAATATAAAGTGCTTAACTTGGGCCGTTTGTTAAGGTGTTTTTATTTGGTAACGGGGCTCAAAATCATTCTCAACAAGTCTAATTTATTTGGTATAAAAGTCGGTCGTCAGGATATTACAAACGCAGCGAACTCTAATGGTTGTTCTCCTGCCTCGATGCCGTTCAAATATCTCGGTCTCATGGTGGGAGCTAATATGAACCGAATCTCAAATTGGGATGATATTTTGGATACGTTCAATACTAGGCTTTCTAGATGGAAGTCCTCTACTTTGTCGGTCGGGGGTCGCCTAACGTTGTTGAAGTCAGCTATGGAGACCCTGTCGACATACTTTTTCTCGCTTAATAAGGCCCCGGTTAATATTATTGACAAGTTAGAGGCTAAACGCAGGAAGTTTTTTTTTGGGTGGGGGGGTGATGCGGAGAACAATAAAATTTGTTGGGTCAATTGGGGTAAAATTATGACTCCGATCGAAGCGGCCGGTTTGGGCCTCACGCCTTTACAAGATGTGAATATCGCCATCCTTATGAAATGGTGGTGGTGGTTTAAAACCGAGCAAAACGCTTTTTGGAGAAAAGTTATTTTGTCGAAACATGGAACAAATCGAACTTCGCATGTTTTACCACATTCCAAACGTCTCCCTGGAGTGTGGAACACCATTGAAAAGCTGGAAAATTACCTTGTTTCCTCTAACAACAATTTATTCAAACTTATCACAGGTAAAATTGGAGACGGAAAAAATATCCGGTTTTAGGTTGATTCTTGGGTCGCGCCACAACCGCTCAAACTCCAGTTCCCGAATCTGTTTTCTATAGAACGTCACAAGAACATGATGGTTGCGGAATATTTTAACGGGCAAAACCAACCGTGGTTTTGGAAGTGGAAAAAACGAAACTTAAATGTTATTGAAATTGCGGAATTCACATATTTGAACAATCTTTTAAGGAAAGTTGAGCTTTCGGATATTAGAGACAAATGTGTTTGGCTTGGGGATCTTTCGGGCACGTTCACGGTGGCTTCCATGAAGACAACCTTGTTTAAAGTCTATGGTCATTCTGATTCCTTTGTGTTACCTTGGAACAATTGAGTGCCAAAGAAATTAAATATTTTCATGTGGAAGGCAGAAATGGATAGACTGGCTACTAAAGAGGCCCTTTCTTTCAGAAACATACATGTTGGTTCGATTGGTTGTGATTTGTGTGGTGAAGGTGTTAAGAACTCCTGCCATCTCTTTACTTCGTGCCCCACCTTGTTGTGTTACAAAAAGAAAAAGGTTCTGCTAGGCATCATTATTACGGCTTGTTGGTGCATTTGGAAGGAGAGGAACGATGTCGTTTTTTTAGGAAGCTTGTTTAACCTCTTAGAAGTTATGGAGAAGATCAAGTCCTTGGCATAACTTTGGTTATCTTTGTCTTGTAATGATTGGTGTAATTTTTTCTTTTTAAGTTGTATTTTCTTGGTTTAGCCTATAGGGACTTGCTAGTTGTGCTTTTTTAATGAAAGTTACCTTTCGGAAAAATAACTAAGAAATCTTCAAAACCAGTTCATATATTAACATCCTATTTGTTAACATGCTTACTTAGATGGCTTCAATTTCGATGATAATAATAGATGAAGAGGTATGTACCCGCCTCAACACCAAGCAAGGCGGGTCAACCCACAAGATAAAGACATTATGAAGGCACAAAGCCAAAACCCAGGCGCATCGCGCATACAAAACATGCTCAGGCATCATATGCTCGCGCATCACATATGCGCGCGGCGCATATCGCATGCTCTTGCACATCACATATGCTCGCGCGTCACATATGCGCGTGGCGCACCAGCGCGCGGCGCATATCACACGCTCGTGCATATCACACCTGCGCATGAAATATCTGCGCGTGAGAATAAAAAGAAGACTTCGCGCATCCTCAGGATGGGCGCATATCACACGTGCACATAATCAACCTCGTCCTTATCCAAATCAGGATCAGGGCAACCTTGATTGTGCACGTCAGACACTCTTCTAGAAGGCATCTTTTTAAGGAGTAAGAATATGCTGATGTTGACAGCTGCCAAATGAAAGGTCGACAACTCAGCATGACACATGTGCTACCACATGATTTCAACCAACGAGAAAGCGCCAGGTGTCCCAGAGGACACGTGGCGCAGTGCGATTGGAGGAGGCCAACGAGGCTGAGCCCAGCCAGTGGAAACCCTAGCACTATAAATACAGCATCAACTCCACTTTGATGACACATTCATTCACACTCAATCATTGACAGTTACAAGCAGTGATATCACATTCAATCATATTGAATTATATTCACTCACAGTCAGTTACAGAAAAACACACAGTCACACAATCAAGAGTATTCAGCGATTCAGCAATACTCTTGAGATTTCACTGACTCACACTTTATTATCTTCTCCACAAAGATACTGATTCTCACGCCGGAGGGTTACCCCAAAGAGGACCCCTCTGTCCCTTTCTGAGGGGTAAGTAACGGCGCTGTTCATTTTGTAGGTGGAAGAACACGGATTCAAAGGAACCATCGGTGAAACAGTTTAATCATACCCGAGGAAATTAGATCTGCTACCAGTGAGTAGATCCACGTTTCTTCATTGGCGCCATCCACTGTTACAAACGGCAATCAGATCTCATCCAGATCTACGAAAAAAAAAAAATCAATCACCATGGTTTCTGGAGTTCGTAACGTTGATCAAGCTCTGGAGGATATTGAACGTGAGGGTGTTAACGACGGACAGCAGGTTCTGAGGGTTCCGCGTGATTCTACGCGTACCACCAGCAACCGTCCCTTCGTCACAACCCCTCACGGCCAGACTGAAACTCCTCCAGACGATCACACGTTACAAAATATGGCCGGCGCGAAGCTGAAAGGACCAATGGGTCCAGAAGATAAAGCAAACGATCCGAATGAATGGCTCATAAATGAGCAGCGGCGTCTGATGGAAAAGTACACTGAAATGATCAAACAGAAGAAGCTAGCCGACCAAACACAAAGGCAAGCGATTGATAAGCAGCCTACAAAAAGGCTGCGCGCGCCGGAAGAAGGGCATTCTGTTCACACTGCACACACTGAGTTCAGTGATGAAGAAGTGCATAGCATGAGGAAGACAAGGGATACTCATGCAGGAGGCTCGCAGCTCCGCGCGCCTGTGAACATGGCGCCTGGGGCCAGAGCAGATCTGGATCTGCACATGCCATACAGCCCACCGGTCAGAGGGCAAGTTGACGTAACCACACCCTACAGACCAGCCATCCTGGTAAAACACTCAAAGTTTACTGCGCGCATCGCGCAGGCTCCCATCCAGCACAAGACCAAGATGCCAAGTGGTCTGGGCAAATATGATGGCACAACAGATCCAGATGACTTTTTGCAGGGTTTCTATAACACGGGAAACCTAGAGAGCTGGACGATGCCAACATGGTGTCATATGTTTGCTCGCTGCCTCACGGGCGCTGCGCGGGTATGGTTCGAAAGCTTGCCGACAGGGCAAATTGATGGGTTCGAGGAACTATTAGAAAAGTTCCAAGCCCACTTCGTACAGCAGCGCAGGCACACGCGCGATCCTGATGACATCATGCACTGCATACGCAGGAATGATGAAACGATTGAAGATTACATCACTCGTTTCAATCAGGAGTCCCTGGCAATCGGGGGCATAACTGAGCAGCTCCTGCGCGTGGCCTTTATACAAGGCGCGCGCAGTGATCAGTTACGACGAGCTCTCGTAAGCAAAGATGGTATGCCCACCACGTGGGCCAAGTTAATGGAGGCATCGCGAGTTTTCGCGAGAAATGAGAAACAGATTGCCCAAGATAGGGCAAGAGAAAGAGCGCATCAGGCTGAATCACCGCGCAGCAAAGAGAAGAGGGCCAAACAGAACTCTGTATGGTCCAGGTTGCAGCCAACAAGTTTTTCTTCCGCGGAAAAACAAGCGCAACCAAGCTCACCCCAGCCCCAAAAGGATGCTCGTAAACACGGGGAGGGTGACAAGAGGGAGGGCGGCAGAGATCCCAGCAGACCTCTGCCAAGAATATGGACTCCCCTCACTAAAACACCTTCACAGGTGTTAAGTACTGAGAATGTCCAATTCAAGCCTCCCAAACAACTACACTACAAGGGACCGCAAAACAGTGGCAAATATTGTGAATTTCACAGGTCCCCGGGCCACAACACCGACGCATGCCATCATTTAAAGGATGCGATCGAGAAGGATGTAAAGTCGGGCAGGCTGGCTCACTTGGTAAAAAACCAAAGAATAGAAGATGAGCAACCGGAGGGAGCCTCTGCCAGCAAGAAGTACAAAAGAATCTGTGTGGCTGAGGGGGGACGACAAGGGCAGACGTCAAGAAAGAGAAGCGCGCAAATTCACGGAGATTGGCGCGAGCAGCAAGTCATCTTCCCAAGAATCAGGGGAGGCCCTTCAATAAGCAGTCCTCTAGTCATTACCACACACATTGCTCATTACGAAGTGTCAAAGGTCCTGGTGGACACTGGAAGCGAATCTGACATTATGTATGAGCAGTGTTTCAGAAAGTTAGACCCGGCAGACCAAGCGCGGATCGAAATTGTGAACGCACCGATCTGTGGTGTCTCAAATGAAATCATACATCCCCTAGGCCAGATTCAGTTTGAACTAACTATGGGGGATGATGAGCACAAGCGAGCCGAAGTTGTCAACTTCTTGGTCTTGCCCACCACGTCATGCCACAATATGATCCTGGGTAGGGGAACGATTGCCCAATTTAATGCTGTACCGTCGCCAGCGCACGGCGCATTGGGGATCCCTACACCAACAGGCGTAGCATTTGTTTACCGCGATCATTTGTGCGCAGTGACAAGCACGCCGCGGGAAGGGAGAATGAAACTTACAATGGCTGACAATGCGCCAGAGAAGTGGATTTTAAACCCAAAATTCCCAGAGCAAACGGTCACAATTGGCGCTACCATTTCAGACGAAACGAGATTGAGAATGAAAAAGTTGCTTACAAAATACACGTCGGTTTTCGCGTGGCAACACTCCGATATGACGGGGGTCCCGCGAGACTTGGCGCAACATTCTCTTAACACGTTTAAGTCGGTGGAGCCAATTGCACAGAAAAAGAGAATCATGGGGGATGAAAAGGCGAAGGCCATGAATGAGCAAGTGGAGGACCTGTTGCGCGCAAACATCATCCGCCCAATTCGATACCAGACATGGGTAGCCAATCCTGTGATGGTAAAGAAAAGCAACGGGTCATGGAGAATGTGTATTGACTTCAAGGACCTCAACAAAGCATGTCCGAAAGATTGTTACCCCCTCCCAAACATCGACGCAAAGGTGGACTCCGTGGCGCCATTCAAGCTAAAATGTTTCCTGGATGCCTACAAAGGCTATCACCAGATTCAAATGGCACCACAGGATGAAGACAAGACGGCCTTCAGAACCGACAAGGGTGTTTTTTGTTACACAAAAATGCCCTTTGGTTTAAAAAATGCGGGCGCAACCTATCAGAGACTTATGGATTCGGTTTTCAGTGAACAAATCGGAAGAAATCTAGAAGTCTACGTCGATGATTTGGTGATCAAGAGCAGGGAGGAGAGACAAATGCTCAAAGACATCGAGGAAACCCTTCAGCGCCTAACGGAGGTTAACATGAAGCTCAACCCAAGCAAATGTACTTTCGGCGCAGAAGAGGGGAAATTTCTTGGTGTAATGGTCACTAAGGATGGTTTCAAGGTGAACCCTGAAAAGGTGGAAGCCATCCTTGACATGCCTTCACCATCCACCATGAAAGAGGTTCAGAAGCTGAATGGTAGATTGGTGTCAATCAACAGGTTCCTAGCGAACCACGCCAGCAAATCTACTCCATTCGTTAACACCTTGAGGAACTGTTTGAAGAAGAGCCAATTCAAGTGGACGCCTGAGGCTGAGCAAGCTTTCACTGAGATAAAAGAATGTCTCATTAAATTGCCAGCGCTCACAGCTCCACTTCCTGGCGAGACCCTTACATTGTACCTGTCAGCTGGAGACCGCGCGATCGGCGCAGTATTATTGGTGGATCGCAAGGGGATACAAACGCCGATATACTATGTGAGTCGGGTGCTCACAGACCCTGAGACGCGCTATTCCATAATGGAAAAGTTAGTTTTGTCACTAACACACGCGTCGCGCAAGCTCCATAGATACTTCAATGGTCATCCTATTGAAGTTCTGACTGGTTACAACATCCAGCAAGTTTTGCGACGCCCCGCGCTCTCCGGAAGGCTGACAAAGTGGGCGCTGGAATTAGGTGAACACACGATCACTTATAAGCCCCGTCCAGCGATAAAGGGTCAAGTTTTGGCGGATTTCATCACGGAAATCCCAGACGGAAAGATTGAAGAAGCTCAGCGCGAGGTAGATCCTCCGCGAGCAAATGATGAAGAAGATGTTTGGAGGCTATTCACTGATGGAGCCTCCAACAGCGAAGGGTCCGGCGCAGGCCTCAAACTGATGGACCCTGATAATCGTGAATATACTTATGCTATCAGGTTGGACTTCAAGAGTACCAACAATGAGGCTGAGTATGAAGCCCTGCTGGCTGGTCTGCGCATCGCGCGCAAGTTTGGGGTTAAAAGACTAGAGGCGCATGTTGATTCTTACTTGGTAGCTGCTCAGGTCAACGGCCTATATGACGCCAAGGAGAACACAATGCCTCTGTATCTAGAGCAGGCAAAAAAGCTCGTTGAGCAGTTTGACTTCTTCAGAATAATACACATCTCGCGCAGCGAAAACAAGTCCGCTGACGCGTTGAGTAAAATGGCATCAACTAATTTTGATCACTTTGGCAAAGATGTCAGGGTGGAGGTAATGAGCAGCCCGTCAGTGCAAACGCAATCGGTCCTTGTAATTCATACAACCCCTTCATCCTGGATAACTCCAATAACAGAATTCCTGATGAAGGGGAAGTTACCGGACGATCGCGCACAGGCGAGAAAGATAAGACACAAGGCACAGAACTATGAATTACTTGATGGTACATTATATCGGCGCTCTTATCTTGGACCGCTCATGAAGTGCCTGGATGCTGAAGAAGCAACCTATGTGATTAGGGAGATTCATGAAGGAATCTGTGGAATTCACGCTGGCCCGCGCATGGTGGTTGCCAAGGCGATGAGCTCAGGCTACTATTGGCCAGGCATGTACTTGGATGCGCTAAAAGAAATCCAAAAATGCAAGGCATGTCAGAGCTACGCGCCAAACACCATGCGTCCAAAGAACAACTTGATTCCAGTCACCTCCGCATGGCCTTTCCACAAATGGGCCATTGATATTGTAGGGCCCCTGCCGCAAGCGCAAGGGCGAGTGAAATTTTTGGTAGTGGCGATAGACTATTTCACAAAATGGGTTGAGGCCAAGCCACTAGCAAAAATCACAGCTGAGGCGATGAAGCAATTTATCTGGAGCCACATCATTTGCCGTTTTGGCCTTCCCATGGAAATTGTGAGCGACAATGGCAAACAATTCACTGACAGGAAGATATCAAGCTGGCTCAGAGAATTGCACATCAACCAAATCTTCACATCCGTCTACCACCCTCAGGGGAATGGTCAAGTGGAGCGCGCGAATCAAAGTTTGCTAAATGGGCTGAAGAAAAGGTTGGAGGGAGAATCCCATTCTTGGGTCGAAGAGTTACCTAATGTCCTGTGGGCGCACAGGACATTAAGCAAAACTAGCAATGGCGAATCCCCGTTCAGCCTAACCTATGGGACAGAGGCTATGATCCCAGCAGAAATTGGATGCCCATCCCATAGGGTACTCATGATGAGCAAAACTGATAACGAGCGCGAAAGAAGATTGGACCTTAACTTGCTTGAAGGGCGCAGAGAAGCGGCTATCATTAATGAAGCCAGATACAAGAAAAAGCTGGAAAAATATTATAATCAGCGCGTTAAAGAATGCCACTTCAAGAAAAATGATTTTGTCCTTCGAAACAATGAAGCTAGTCGCGCAATACCCCCAGGAAAAATGTCCCCCAATTGGGAGGGACCTTATCAAATTTCAGAAGATTTGGGGAAAGGCGCGTACGCTTTAAAAGATTTGAATGGAAAAAAGATACCGCGCTCGTGGAACGCGGCACAACTTAGAAAATGCTTCATGTAAAAGTTCAAATTTGTAATGAAGGCTTTTAAGCCATCATGAATGATGATTCGCGCTATCTTTCAATATTTGTTCTATTACCTTTGCATACATGTTTCACACTTCCTTTATTAAATTGGAACAATATGACAACACTATATTGACTTCAAAACAAAATAAAGCGAAGTAAAACATACATGCGCGAGCCTTAGCTCAAACGCGTTAACGAGTCTTAACTCTAAAACGTCAGGGCCTTAGCCCAAACTTACAAGCCTTAGCTCAAACACGTTAATGAGTCTTAACTCTAAAAACGTCAGGGCCTTAGCCCAAAACAAAGAGCCTTAGCTCAAAACACTCACAAACATCCATCTTACATCACGCGCAGCCTGATCATAAAAATCCTTAAACACAACTAAGGCAAAGTACATGCCATATCATGTTAAGGTCTCAGGTCGAGGCCGCGCGCGGAATCATAGTGGATATCTGAGTAACACAAGCTGACATGTAATGGCTAAACTCATACTTCCAGTCCGCGCGACAACGACGCGCGAAAAAGAAAATAACGACAAGTTAGCGCGCATGTCAGCATGAGCAAGATACTGCGAGAACCACAAACAAAATAGAACAGAGGTTAAGTGAATAATTTCCATACAACCTTGTTCTTATTTTAACGTGCAAGCATATCTTATATCTATACAACCAAACATGAAGAGATGAATGGAAATGCGCAAGATATGAAAACGAGAGAACAAGTTTCATTCCATTGGATCGAAATTTACAAGTATGATGAGTTACAAATTACAAGTATAAAAAATAAATATACAAAATTTGATGAAGGGCTTCTCAAGTCTCCACGTCGACGTCAGCCGCTTCATCACCCTCATCATCTCCCGCAGCATCTGGCGCGGTCTGCTCCTCATCCCCGAACTGACCATAGTCAAGTTCTTCCTCCTCATTGGAGTCTTCGATCACAACGGTGTCACGAGCAGATTCTTTCGCCGCGCCAGAGCCGCTGGCAGGGGCAACATCCCCCGCGCCACCATCATCGCCACCAGCCCTCTCGCAATCATCAAGCAACTTCTTTAGCGCGCCGAGGTCGGGCTGGTCAGCAAGCGCAGCTATCTGTAAATCATTAGAAAAGTAATGAGTACAAAACACTTAGAAAAGTTAGTCAAGAAAAACTCATTATGATCAAGGTACCTGCATAAGGATGGGGATGGGAGTATTCATATACTTTTCCCCCACCGCGGCCATGTCCGCGCAGGCCGCATCGCTCTTGTAAGGGTACTCGGATGGGTTCTTCCTCAACATGCCATATTCATACCCATCCGTAAACCCTTCAGCTCGGCCCACCAAATGCGCGGCGGCATTGCAGTCCATCACAAGGGCTTGAAACTCGGCGGAATATTTCATCGCCAAAGCGCAGCGAGCCATGCCCTGTGACACCAGCCATTGGCGATCCTGCGCGAGGCCAGCAACAGACGTCTCGAGGGCAGGAACCTGAGAGTTTAATAACTCAACAGTTTCCTTAGTCTTTTTTAGTTCCTCCTTATCAGACGCTGCTGCCGCCAAAATTTTTTCTTTCTCCGCCTGCGCAGCACCAAGTGCTTCCTGGCTAGACGCCGCCGTCGCTAAGGCCTCATCTCTATCGGCCTGCGCGGCCGCCAAATCCCTTTTCAGGCGCGCAACCTCGCTCTCCAGTGATGATTTCTCAGTGATACTCTGGACGATAGCTTGGTCACGCGCCTCGGCCTGCTGTTCCAAGACACGCACTCTGCGCGCGTACTTGGCAACTTCGGCCTCCGCCAACTGCTGCTTCTCCCGCGCAGCTTGGAGCTCATGCCCGCGCTTGATGTATGCGGTGTTGGCACTTGCTCTGTTTTCACTGAGCTCCGCCTGGAGTTTCTCAGCTCGCGCGCGAGCATCAGACAGGTTCCAGGCGGCCACCTTAGCCTCTCGCTGGGCTTCCACAAGAGCGTCGCGTACTTTAACATAATCACGACGAAGCTCTTGGGAAGCAGCGAAGAAAGCCGACCCAGCGAAAACATGGTCGTTCAGCAAGTCCGCGCGGGTGCGCTCCTCCTGATACCTCCTTTCAGTAGGAGGCACGGCATGAGCCCAGAAGTCCTCGCATACGCCCATGGATTGAAAGGAACTCTCTTCATTAATATTCCATCTCGGGCGGTAAACGGGGACACCTTCCTGCAAAACACAAGAAAAGTTCTAAGTCATAAACATACTTATATGGAGATACGCGCAGCGGACCAACAAATCAATACATACCTGCGGGGATGAAGCAGGAAAGTCAGCGCCAGCCCCACCAGAGGTCTGCGCTGCGAACACTTGCGGCATCGCAGGGCTGGCGCGGTCTCCCAAGGAGTCTTCAACTTGAACCCCCTCGTCCTCCTCGTCTTCTTCAACAGGCCTCTTCTCCTGCGACCTGGAAGGCTCCAAACCAGCCTCGCGGGGAGGGCTGCGTGCAGGAGGAGGCGAGGGAGGTCTCGACGCCGCCAGTTCGGCGCGCAATACGGTTTCCTGCTCCTTGGTAATCCCAATAAGGGGAGATTCAGCACTAGCAGGAGCAGGACCAGAACCAGCGGCGCCGGAAGTGCCGCCGGGAGTATCACCAGCAACTGTTGCGCCAGCTACAACTCCTATGAACAAATAAACAAGGAAAAATTGTTTATGACTGACTCCAAAGGGAAAAATTTAGAAGACATATGTGCAAAACTTACCTTGGCGCAATTCTGTTCGCGCATCGAACATCGCCATAAAATCCATTCTACCCTTTTCAGAGGGTAGAACAGGGGACTTCGATGGAGTCCCCGGCGCAGCCGTGGCACCTTGTGGCGCCTGCGGCTGATCTGTTACCGTCGCTGCCTCTGCAAACATTTAAAGGAGCAAAGGTTTAATAACAATTCAGCCAGATGAAGATAAATAAAGTATACCTGTTGCAGGCGCGGCACTGCTTCTCTCTTCAGCCGCGCGAAAGGAGGAGGCGACGCCACCATACCTCAAGTGGACAGGAGGTCTGCCCACTCTCACAGGCAGAGAAGCTAAAGAAACCTTTGTGGTAAACACCTGGGTTTCCTTAGGTCCCTTCGTTTGAGCATGGGGATGAGCGACAGGGGTGTCCTCTTTCTTCTGTTTCTTACTGGCCCCTGCGCCAGATTTCCCCTTAGCTTTGCGCTTTAGTAGAGGCGCCTCCTCTTCCTCCTCCTCCTCTTCCGCGAGCTCTAGCTCGTAGTTTTCAAGCGCATCTACAAAAACAAGCGACAGAAATGTTAATAAACTTGGGTATTCTAAAGGAATGAGCAGCAGTGCGAAGGCTTACCAGGCGCGTCACCGTCAAAGTCAAAATCCAGATCTACTGGGATGAACAGGTCATCGAAGCGATCCGGGAAACCAACCTCCCCAGCGCCAAGTTCGACGGAGCTGCCCTCCACATGTTCATCATAAGCGGCAAGGATGTAATCCTTGGTGACTGCGCAAAGCCAAGTTAAATGATATCAGCAAAAGAACGATGTTCGCGCAAATATAAAAAAAAAAAAAAAAAAAAAAAAAAAAAAAAACTTACACAACCCGTCGACTTGGATAACGGGCTCAAGCGCGCTGTCGGCCCAGAGCCTGCTCATGCCGACCCCAACCAGCGCCTCCTCGCAAATTTTCTTCGCAGGGGATGGTTCGGCGGTCAGTTTCTTAACCCATGCGCCAGTTGGGTTCTTGAGGACACCCTCATCCGCAGGCGCAGAAGTGATAGAGCGCATGGTCATACGGATGGGGATCACACCGGCCTTAATGTAAAAAAACCTCTCAGACCAGTCATGAAGGCTCGTGAATGAAACAGTGGAGCACTTCACTTTCTGACTGCGAGGAATAAAAGAGATCCAATTGTCTTGGATCTTGGCCTTATAAAAATATTGAAAGCGCCGAGGAGTGGGTTCCTCGCGCTGGGATTTGCACATGAACTCAAAGTGAGTCACGCGCACGAGTCCAAACGGATGGACTTGGGATATGTGAATCCCATAGAACTTCAACAGTGCACCCACAAACCTTGTCATCGGGAGACGAAGGTTGCAGTGGGAGAAAAAGTGGCTATATAGGGATATATAGCCGGCAGGCGGGTCCGCCGCCGTTTGCCCGGACCTAGGCAACATGCAGCCAAACAGGGTGGGAAAGCCCTGAGAGGTGATCAGGTTGTCGAGATCTGCCTGCTTCAATTTGCAGGGGATTTCATTCCACCTTTTGGTGGCCTTGGTCCTCCCTACTTCCTCCGATGTGGTCTCAACAACCTTCTTCCCCTTCCCCTTTTGCTTCAATGTCGACATCACCACAGATTTCACACGGCGTCTTCGAGAGGCAACGGAGGTGATTGAAGGGCTAGACGAGTATGAACTATCAGACATACAACTGTAATAGCCGATAATCGAGGATTCGAATCGATGTAAACACTCAAATCAGAATGTGAAAGCAGAAATTTGAATTTTAGCAACAATGAAGATGAAGATAAAAATTTCCTAAGGGCCTGCTTTTATAGGCCCAGGAGAGAGAAATGTGGCAGCTGATCGGGTTTCACGCGCCCCCACTCGCAGGGGCAACCCAACGACGGCGCGACACGTGTCCCTAACAGCTGTGTGAGGGGACAAAAAGATGTAACCGACCTGCCACGGAACAGAGACGCGCCCCCACTCGCAGGTACTAACCAATGCGAGTGCGACACGTGTTCAAGACAGCTGTGTGAGGGGACGTGAAAGGCAACTGTAGCACCTCGAGCACACGAAACGTCTGACACGTTTACGGCGCACGTCATCACCAACCAACCACGTGTTTGGACCTTTCGTTTTCAACCAAATGGATAGAACTTCGCGCGACGATGGAAACAACAAAGAAAACGACAAAACCCCCTATAAAAGGACAATTCAGTGAGTCTAATATCTATCTTACCACGCTCGCGCAAGATAAGACACACATTAGACTGGGGGGGCTTGAAGAGGTATGTACCCGCCTCAACACCAAGCAAGGCGGGTCAACCCACAAGATAAAGACATTATGAAGGCACAAAACCAAAACCCAGGCGCATCGCGCATACAAAACATGCTCAGGCATCATATGCTCGCGCATCACATATGCGCGCGGCGCATATCGCATGCTCTTGCACATCACATATGCTTGCGCATGAAATATCTGCGCGTGAGAATAAAAAGAAGACTTCGCGCATCCTCAGGATGGGCGCATATCACACGTGCACATAATCAACCTCGTCCTTATCCAAATCAGGATCAGGGCAACCTTGATTGTGCACGTCAGACACTCTTCTAGAAGGCATCTTTTTAAGGAGTAAGAATATGCTGATGTTGACAGCTGCCAAATGAAAGGTCGACAACTCAGCATGACACATGTGCTACCACATGATTTCAACCAACGAGAAAGCGCCAGGTGTCCCAGAGGACACGTGGCGCAGTGCGATTGGAGGAGGCCAACGAGGCTGAGCCCAGCCAGTGGAAACCCTAGCACTATAAATACAGCATCAACTCCACTTTGATGACACATTCATTCACACTCAATCATTGACAGTTACAAGCAGTGATATCACATTCAATCATATTGAATTATATTCACTCACAGTCAGTTACAGAAAAACACACAGTCACACAATCAAGAGTATTCAGCGATTCAGCAATACTCTTGAGATTTCACTGACTCACACTTTATTATCTTCTCCACAAAGATACTGATTCTCACGCCGGAGGGTTACCCCAAAGAGGACCCCTCTGTCCCTTTCTGAGGGGTAAGTAACGGCGCTGTTCATTTTGTAGGTGGAAGAACACGGATTCAAAGGAACCATCGGTGAAACAGTTTAATCATACCCGAGGAAATTAGATCTGCTACCAGTGAGTAGATCCACGTTTCTTCAATAGAGAATATTCTTGAATGATAAGAGGACAATCTTGAATGATATACGAACAAAAGATAGAGATTAATAGAGAGATGACAAAGTCATAAAGAGCATAATGTTATCTTGAGATTATTAAGTTCCTATACAGATGATGATAATGATAATATTATGAACCTACGAATAAAAGAACTTAAGGCTTAAACTTGAACACAATCTCCAACAAATGGATCCTTAACAACCCAACCAAGAACGTCACTATTGCTGGTGTTCCCAAACATGATATGCACCGGGCAATGTATGTTCAACCGCGATTGACGGGTACAAGTAGTATAAATACATGCTTCTTCCCGTATCACACGTGCCACAAGTTGAACAGTAATAATCATACTCCCCGCGGTCTTGTATTGTGCCAAAGACAGTGCAAGACCCGGGGTCACGAGAACTTGAGTCCCAACGGAGATCAACCCATGACGTCCGACACGTCTAGGTACCTTGGAGGAATCGTTGTGGCAGCGTGATCTGTTGGCTCGTGTACGACATGTAAACATTAATGTTGTCTAAGCGGAAACCGGTCTGGTCGTGGTTCTTGCAGTTGAGGGTGATTTGGAAGTCGGAGGTGAGGGTGGAGGTGGTTGTGGAGAGGTTGAAGGCGTGAATTTTGACGTTGCTGACGGTGAAGTTGGGGGAGGGGCCGTCGAAGGCGAATGCGCACGCGATCAAGATGAGGAAGATAATGTGTATATATGAATATAAATACAAAGATTGTTGAGAAGAAAAGACTAAAGCAATATGGTGTAGATTATGTGGCGATTGTGATGGGCGGAACTGGAGCTGTCTACTTCTTCGGCGCTCATGGTGATCAACTGTTAAGGGGTTCGGTGAGGTGTGAATTAAGGAGATACAATATATATATATATACACACACTAGTTTTTATCCCCCGTATTACGGGGGTTGTGTTTCTTTTTCGTGTCTAATATTCATATTTTTTTTTGCATTTTAATTTTATGTATTATAAAAAAATTAATAATATACTTAGGTTTGATGATGAAATAGTTTCACAAAAAATGACATGTTATAACTCGTTTAAAAGATATGGGTTTGGTGAGACCCATGACCCGTTTATTTTTTTTACTATAAAATTGTTTCTTATTATAAATAATATATTTTTCTTAAAAAACTGGATATTAATATTTAGTATATCCCTACTTTATAAGATTTGCATATCAAATGCTTGGCGAGATTTATTTTTAAAACAGTGAGATGTTATAACTCGTTTAAGGTTATCTAGGTATGGTGAGACCCGTACCGTGAATTCGGGTCAAATGCACTTGAAGTCTTCATTTACAAATAAAACAATATGGTGGTTTGAGTAAATGTAAGAAACAATCATAAAGCTTTTAAATGTTTCGTTTATTTACAGGGGTTGTTTTATAATATTTGTTCTAATATTTATTTATGTTTTGAATTTTTATTTTTTTTATTGTATGAAAGTTAATAATATATTTATGGTTTGATGATAAATTGTTTCACAAATAAATGAGATGTTATAACCCGGTTTAAAAGCTATATAGTTTGATGAGACCCAAGACCCGTTTATTTTTTTCACTATAAAACTGGTTTTTTAATTATAATTTATAAATAATATATATATCTTTTTTAAAATAAATAATATATTAATTTTTAGTATATCCCTACTTTATATGATTTTTATAACAAATATTTAGTGGGATTAGTTTTTAATTTAATGAGATGTTATAACCCGTTTAAGAAATATATGGGTTTGATTAGACCCATATCCATGAATTCTGGTCAAATGCATGAGAAACCTCCATTTAAAAATCAAGGAAATCTGGTGACTCCAAAAAAAAGGGAAGCGACCACATCGCGACACGTAAGATTTTATTGTTTTCGTTTATATATATATATATTATATATATATATATAATATATATATAAACGAAAACATAAAAATCCTACGTGTCGTTATGTGGTCACTCCCTCATTTTTGGAGTAATAAGATTTGCTTGATTTTTAAATTGAGGCTTCTCATACATTTGACCCGAATTCACGGGCATGGGTCTTACCAAACCCAGATATTCCTTAAACGGAATATAACATCTAATTAAATTAAGAATTATTCTCTCCAAATTATTGATGTGAAAATTCTATAAAATAGGATATACTAAAATTATTAGATGATTTTATTATTTATAAATAATAAACAATTTTATAGTAAAAAAAAATAAGCGGGTCTTGGGTCTTACCAAACTCAGATAACTTTTAAACCGGGTTATAACATCTTAGTTATTTGTGAAAATTTTTTATCATCAAACTCTAAGTGTATTATACATTTTATTACAATAAATAAAATTAAACCCAAAAAAGTATATAAATATTAAGAACGAGTAATGTAAACCAGCCCCCGTAATACGGGGGATAAAAACTAGTGTGTATATATATATATATATATATATATATATATATATATATATAGGGGATGGTTATCCTAAAAATAGGTAGTTTCCTAGGAAGACTAAGAATAAATCATAGTCATTGGATCATGTTAATCAATGGTTAAGATTTAAAATTACAAAAACCCGTCATAGTTTTCTAGAATTACTCTTTAATCATTATAACCGACATAGTTTTCTATAATTGTTCTTTCACCATCATTTGTTGTGCCAAATGTCAAAATTTTGTTGGTTCTTACCATTCCTAGGAAACTTCTTTTCTTATTTGAACCCTTTATATATATATATATATTCGATATATATATATTAGATCATTTCAGAAGTTTTTTTACAGTGAGTTGTGCGAGAAGTGAAGGTGTAACTCTATTAATCCCTAATTTCACTCTCTTTCTTATGTGTAGGTGCATATGTATGTGTATGTAGGTACGTATGTTTGTATATATGTATGTATGTTTGTATGTGTGTAGGTACATAACTTTGAATGTGGCTCGGTACATTTATATGTTTGCAGATTGGTTTAAATGTGTAATTAAGACATAAAGACAACCAACCTACATATATGTATGTAACATCATATGAAATGGAGTGAAATTAGGGATTAATGGAGTTATACATTCACTTCTCGCACTTCTCACTGCAATATCAATTCTCGCAAGATCCATCCCCTATATATATATATATATATATATATATATATATATATATATATATATATATAGGTAGGTAAATGATGGAATACGGAAATCCATTATCGTATATTACGTACGCGAGGCTATGAAACGTCGATCTTCAATAACCCTAAAATCACCATTACGCGAGCCGGCCTCCGTCAACCTCTTCTCCCGTCGATTCCGTCCACCTTCACCATCGCCGTTCAACAATTTTGTCCACCATCCACCGTCGCAACCATCGTCTACCGTCGTGACCACCATCTTCTTCCAACATAACCATCAATTGTTGCTCACAGGTCAGTTGTCAAATTGAGCAATTGAAATTGAAATTGAAATTAAAATTGTTGAACCTAATTGATCAATTAACCTTGAAATCGATCCAATTAATCATCAATTTAAAGCTTCAATCGATCAATTTTGATAAATTTTAAACCTGAACGTTTAAAGGTTTAACCTTTGAACGTTTAAAGGTTGTGAATTTGTTGAACGTATTAGTGTTTTTAACCCTGAACATTTAAAGTTTTGTGAATTTTGCATGAACTTTTTAGTGGAACGTATTTCGCGTACCTAATGTACGTTAAGTGATTATTGTACGTTAACTCACCCCTATATAGATATTGGATCATTTCAGGGTTTATATATATTGTACACCGACATTAGTCTCCCTAACATTCTCCTAGCTTCTCTCAGGGTCTGTTATTGTTTTATCAACAATATTATCACAACATAGAATTTCAAATAGAGTAAAGCTTATCAAGCCGTTTATATAGAGTTTGTAATTTTGATATTGAAAATAAAACATAACCCTCACACACCCGATGATGCTATATATTGTTAGCCCAACAGCCCAAATCATTTGTAGTAGTTGTTATATTAAATTTCCCTACTTATAAATTATTAATTTTTTATTGTTTGGATATCTTTCAGAACCGAGTGGATTTTAATTTTCATTTTGGTCAGTCAATCAAGAAATTATTAATTTTTAACGTGTTTTTAAAACTTACTAATCCAAAAGACTCATAAATTATTAATAGGTGACTATTACATAATGTATTTTTGAATGATTCAGTATAGTCTCTTAATAAAATCATTAACATGCCACTAAATTACTTGTAACTCTATAAGTATGAATTACATATTGTTATTCTACTACTCCCGTTTTTAACGTACCATTGGTTGAGATTATGTTGATACAGTTAACACTTTTTCTTTTGGATAGACACAATTGAAAGTTTACAAACCAAATGACATGTAAATAAAAATCTAAAATTAGTTTGATTGTGATTGTGATTGTGATTGTGATAATCATGTTTTTAATATAAAATATATAAATAATTAGAGTGAGCCTTTTAATTTAACTAGAGGAGACCGACTCACCCCAAAATCACAGCAAAAACCGGTGAATATTTCTTAGCAAGAATATGAAAAATATAAAAGGTATAAATACTTTAGGAGAAAACCTGTGAAAATTCCCCAGATTTAGTGAATAAAAACCGAGAGAAACCGAGGGGCGGTATTTCCAGCCAGCCCCGTTTTTTCCCACCATTTCCCTAACTTCTCACGCACTTGACTCCGTGTTCTCTTATTACAACTACCCCTTTTGATTTTATCTTCTTGTTTTCTTAGCAAATTCTTTTTGATTAAGCGATATTTGTTAACCTTAAGCAATTAATAGTGTGGTAGCTAAATTCAAATGTGAGTTAAAATCATAACTAATTATTTGTGTTGAGTTAATAAAAAAACCAAACATAATCTATAATTATTCGTAAAAAAAAAAAAAAATTGCCTTAACCTACACTCCTTGAATCATGTCATCCGGGATGGGTTGGTGGTTTTAAAAAGACTAGCGATTTTGTGGTCAAATTAAAAGGGGGATAAATGAGTTTCTAAACTGTTATAAAGTTAGAAATATAATTACTCATTTTCAAGATTTGTATTCTAGTTTTAAATTGGTTGAAAGTAACATGTTTAGTTTTAGACCAACTGAGCACGTCTGGTTATGATCATGAAATAGGTTAGGCGGGCTAATTCGAACACTATATATTTATTAAACAATTTAGAGTAGTATATCCAAAACTTGATTGCCCTTGTGTTGTGTCGCCGGTCACATAAGGCGGTGCCATCCCTAGTGTGATGTGACTACATACATTATTAAATGAGTATTCTGTTTGTGGAATAAATATAAACTTCAGTATATTCGGTGAAAAATACATACACTAGAAACTCGATAAATTAATACTCGATTATTTAATAAATTCTTTAAGATAATATTTTTTGTCGGTCCCGACTCGAGGATAAGGTGCTAAATTAATAAGGGTCAGACTAAACGTACCCCCTCCTTTGCTAACCATACCCCCCCCCCCCGAACTTTCATTTCCCCTTAACATTTGTAATTGACATTATAGTCCCTTTTATTTTATTTTATAATTCTCTTAAAATATCAAATAAAAAACTATTAAGTTTTTATTTTTGTTTTACAAACTTTTTTATGTTTTTGTTATTGATTTTATTATTTTATTTCATTAAAATCTTATTAAAAGTTTGTTTATTTTTTTACATGTATTAAAAATTTTGTATGTTGTCTCTAGTTAGTTTTTTTTATAAAATGTATTCAAAATAATTTGATTTTTTTGTTAGGTTTAGATACATGAGTTAATGTTACTTGAGAAAAGAGCCAAATTTGTTTATCAAGTTGTATGTAATTTAATCTTTTTATTTATAAAAACTAATATGATAATTTATAAAAGAATGTAAACTCTTAATTAAAAAAGAACACTCTTCAAAAAGATTAAAAGAAATATAGAAAAAAAAACACTTTTTTAAAATAAGAAAAACAATGTTTATTAGATAAGAAAAAAAAACGTTTTTCTAAGTAAGAAAAACTATGTTTTTATTAAAGGCTTTAAATATACATAAAAAAGATAAATAGAAAAAAAAAGTTGTTAAATAAAAATAGAATAAAAATGCTTTTATAAAAATAATAATGATAATAAAAGATAACAAAATGACAAAAATACAACAAAAAGGTCTAAATCGTATTAATGTAAAATCTAAGGGAGAGGGTATGTTTAGTAAAAATGAATGAGGGTGAGGTACGTTAGCAGCACCCATTAATAATTCGCTAAAATTATAAGATAATACATTTTTGATAATTTCTTTAGACCTTATATAAAATATAAATTAATAATTCCTTATATATAGCATATTACATGAATGATTTATGAATGTTTCTTGAAAAATAACTCAATTGTCTTTTGTTTTTTGTTGAAATCAATATATAAAATATTTTTAATGTCCATAAAGTGATACATTGAACACAAGAAGCAAGGTGGGAGATTGAAGGTTTCTTTCAAATTGGGCCGTTCATTTGATATACATGCATTGTATACAATAATTAAGTGGAAGTTTGAAAGGTGTTTGTAAACTAAGTATTCTACTATAAATTAATAAATTATTAATTAATATATAAATTATTAATTATTAATTTATCGATTAATTAATAACTTTTTTAATTAATAAAATTTTGTTGTCCCAAGTGTATTATTTTATAGAATTTCTACTGTATATTTGACATTGGATACACTATTTACAGAATATAAGAAACTATAACGCATTTATGTATAGATTGTATGGGTAAGGTTAAAATACAAAGCACAAGAAAGATATATATATATTGCCTTTCTATTTTACTCACCCTTTTCATTTACATAAAGTACAATAATACTCCCTCTGTTCCAATATAAATGTCCATTTTTACATTTTTCGTTGTTCCAATTTAAATAGAAGGATATATATATATATATATTGACTTTCTATTTTACTCACCCTTTTCATTTACACAAAGTACAATAGTATTCCTTCCGTCTCATTTTAAATGTTCATTTTTTCATTTTTGATTGTCCCAATTTAAATGTCATTTCTGTACATATAAATTTAATTTTCAATTGTGCCCTTACTATTAAATGTCATTTTTTAGCCAATGAAGAAAAATGGTTTTTAACCATAATAACTTAAAGGACATTATTGTCATTTTACAGCTCATAAAATAAAATAATCAAACATTTCTTAATTTGTGTGTTTTGGGTCCCATGACATTTAAAATAGGACTGATGGAGTATTATGTTTTAGTCGTTATAGTGTATATATGACTCATTTATTCCTTCTAATTGTGCATTTATCCCTTCTCATTAAGAAACTTTCTACATTTTATTATGTTTTAGTCATTGTGTTCAACATTCACTTAATTTGAGTATAATAATATTATGTTCATTGTGTATTACATTCAAGTCATTGTGTGATATGGAGTTTCCATTATGTTTTACGTTTCAGATCATTGTGTTATATGTATTTTACCATTGCATCTTACGTTTCAGGTCATTATGTTATATGTAGTTATTATTGTGTTTTACGTTTCAGGTTATCGTGTAATATGTCTTTATCATTGCGTTTTTTGTATTAGATAATTTGTTGGTATTTTTCGTTATATTATATATTATTATTACACAACGATGTTATTAGTATTAAAAAAACACAATGATAAGTTGTAAGACACAATAGCGAAAAAAAAACACAACAAACAGAAAGACACAATGATGAAAAAAGACATAGTGGTAAACAAAAAGACATAATGACGTATTTTTTCATTTTTATATAATAAAATCATACTCATATTAAAGATAAAAAACACTTGTTATTATGGTGAACTTTTTTTTATTAAAAAATATATCATATGAAAAAGTTATAGACGTTTTAAAATAATTGAGGAATTAACATGTGACTTGGATGTGAAGAGAGAAGAATGTATATTATTACTTTTAACATTTTTTTCTTTGATCCCCACTTGACACACATGTCAATTAATTATTGTTTCTCACACTTTTTAATTTTGTTAGTCTTTGTAAAATAACTCAACCCTAGATTGTATAATCAAGTTAAAAACTACAATGTGTTTACAAGATAATATGTTATATATATAAAATCATTTAGACATTATAATATACTAATAAGAAAATATAACTTTTTTATAAATACATAATAATTTTCATATAAACCCACTACTAGTCTATTTTTTAAGATCACCGACTATTATGCCTAGTTATAAGAGGCTTGGGTTCTCCAGTGTAGATCCAAGTTCGATTCCCACTCGAGTCACTTTTAGTGGATTAAGGCAATTAATCATTTGAGCTATGTCTTGTGTAAAGTTGTCAGTTCGAATCTCAAACGTCCCACCCGGGTTTTCGTCCCACCGTATGTTATGCCAAAGAAACCTGCTCTTGTGGTGACACCACAACTGTCAAGTGGCAGCCGACGATATAGTTTCTCGGGAAAACTTATAAGCTAAACTTTGAAGCCAATGTAGGTCCAGTTAAATAACATAATCTGATCAGAGTAGATTAATAAAGCTCTCTAATTTAAAAAATGTGATAACCTATAAACAAGAAAGTCACCATCAAAAAGAAAGAAAAAAAGTGTATTTTATAGAATCACTTTTGATCCAATGCCTTAAATAAGAGAAAAACACAAGAGAATTGACACATACCGACCAAGACATTCCTAACTTAAAAGACATTCCTTCAAGTTGAAAACCTCCCAAAATCTTGCACTTTACATCACTTTGGTCATGTTCTCTACAATTCAATATTTCCGGCTTCACCATTGCCTCCTTGCCCTCAAGCGTCTTCCGATGAACACCGCGGAATCTCTCTTAACATTTTACTTCTCCTACTGCAGCCTCTCTCTATGCACCGTGGACCTTGATGACCACCAAACATCAATGCACATATGGTCACCTAACCACCGTCGATGCAACAAGCCGAACCTCGTTCTAGTCCACGGGAACGGTGGTAACTCCAAGTGGCAATTCTTATTGCAGATAGCTCAGTTGACAAATGACTTCAATGTTTACATACCTGATCTTGTGTTTTTTGGGAAATCATACTCGACAAGGAGTGAGCGTACGGTTATGTTCCAAGCGAGGTGCGTGTGCGATGGAATTAAGAAACTGGGAGTGGAGAGATTCTCGGTGTATGGAATTAGCTACGGAGGGTTTGTGGCGTACCAAATGGCGGCCATGGAGGAGAAGATGGTGGAGAAGGCGGTGATTATGAGCAGTGGGATTGTGTTTATGGAGGATCAGAAATCGGAGCTGTTGAAAAATATAGGGTGTAACGTGGTGGACGTGTTGGTACCGGAGAAACTAGAGGATTTACGAACATTGTGTCGAATGTCTATGCACAAATTCGATGTGGGGAAGTTGTTCCCAGATTTCTTTCTTCGTGGATTCATCGCGGTAAGTACATTATATATAGTACATTGTATATAGCACATTGTATGTATTATCGATGAATTATTGAATTCAAATTCAATAATTCATCAAACTTTATCTTGAATATGGTTGTCCGCAACTAACTATTTAAATATGAACTTTATAGCTAGTTGCTGACAACTATATCTCGCCATCTCGGTATATTTATATGATTATAGTATGTACTATTGATGAATTAATGAATCGAAATTGCAGGCAGATGGTTACAAGAAGGAAAAACGGGAACTTGTGGAGTATTTGCTTATGGAAAAACCAAATGTTCATGTTCCTGTACTTACCCAGGTGGCATGTTCAGCTTGTATCTATTATTTTTGAATTAAAACTTTGATTTTAGTAATTAACTTGAATAATTATATATATTATTAAATATTTGATGGTGAAGGAAACACTTATAATATGGGGAGACAAGGACAAGATTTTCCCAATTCAACTAGCACATCAGTTACATAGGTAATCTTTCATATTTTATAAAAGTTTATCAGTTTTTTTTTTATTTAACTTTAGTGAATTGATAACTGTAATACAGGCACTTGGGTTTGAGGTCTAAGCTTGAGATACTCAAGGACGTAGGACATGCTGCAAATATTGAAGCTCCAAATTCACTCAACAAACTAGCCACGTTGTTTCTATCAGCTGGTTTCTGTTGATATTAAATTATGTAAGCATTTTCTTAATTTTTACACACACTTATCTATCAGTTTATAATTTATGTAAAAAGTTCTTTATATATTCCAAGCTTTTAAGAAGAGTTCAGAAATGAAATCTCATCCTCATTAGCATTGTAAGATTAAACTCTATAACATTATGTTATATGTTACAGTGTACATCTTTATGATATGTGCAAAACTATTTCTAATATGTAAGGTCAAATGTGTACAACAATAATGTTTGGTAAAAGTTGAAATTTGCAGCAAAGTACTCTGTATGTTTGTATGATAAACAGATAACATAAAATGGAAACTACGAAATAAGTAGAAGTGCCGAAGGGCTTGTAGCCTAGCAATACCGAGTGTATGAAACTTGTGAAAGGGTGTTTCTCCAAATAAGTGGTTGAAAGTTAGTTTAATGGTGAACAATGAGTAAATTTAGGAGTAGATTTACAAGGTTTGTAAAGTAGAGTGAGTTAAACATATCTATGAAACTATGAATTATGAATGTGGTACTAGAGATAGATAATGCTAATCTTGGAGGGAGAAGATGATATTTAGATTTTAGAGGGTGACAGTTAACTAAATACTTTTCTGTTTCGGTGTTGCATTAATAAGGTTGACGTGAGGTTTAGCTTTAAGGCTCACATGGTGGCACATGAAATCGCCGGTCCTGTTTTGTCGTCCTCATGAATCAAAAGGATAGACCCTCTTCGTCTATATATTTCCTTTTAAGCATGTTTTTTTTCATATTTAAAATAAACCTTTTTATACACAAATTACTGTCTTATCTATAATAATAATATATATAAACGAAAACATAAAAATCCTATGTGTCGCGATGTGGTCGCTCCCTCTTTTTTTGGAGTCACCAGATTTGCTTGGTTTTTAAATGGAGGCTTCTCATGCATTTGACCCGAATTTATGGGTATGTGTCTTACCAAACCCAGAGGTTCCTTAAACGGGTTATAACATCTCACTAAATAAAAAATTATTCTCACCAAATTATAGATGTAAAAATCCTATAAAATAGGATATACTAAAAATTAATATCTTATTTATTTTAAAAAATATATATATATATTATTTAAATTAAAAAACCAATTTTATAGTAAAAAAAATAAACGGGTCTTGGATCTCATCAAAACCATATAGCTTTTAAACCGAGTTATAACATCTCATTTATTTGTGAAACAATTTATAATCAAACCATAAGTATATTATTAATATTCATATAATAAAAAAATATAAATTAAAAAAATAAATATTAGAACAAACAATATAAAACAACGTCTGATCAAACCATAAGTATATTATTAGCTATCATAAATATTATTTATAATTAAAAAAACCAACTTTATAGTAAAAAAATAAACGGGTCTTGGGTCTCATCAAAACCATATAGCTTTTAAACCGGGTTATAACATCTCATTTATTTGTAACAATTTATCATTAAACCATAAGTATATTATTAACTTTCATACAACAAAAAAAATATAAATTTTATAAATAAATAAATATTATAACAAACAATATAAAACATCCCCGTAATACGGGGGACAAAAACTAGTATGAGATATAGGGTAAATTAAATTAATCCGTACAAATGAAATCAACCTCCTAAACATACAAATACCTATCAAGTATTAACATGATTGCTTTAGTTATTTGTATGCTTAGCACCTTAAATCTTTTTGTGTTTGATTATAAGTTTATAACACTAATTAACATATATGGAAAGTTTTCTGTGACAAAAGGTTTGCATCAAGTTAAATTAGTGTTATCAAGTCATTTTGTATAACATGATTTACTTAGGAGCAAAAGAAAATAAGAATGACAATGATATGAGTTAGAAGGTGTAAAATACGAGCTCAATCATAATTATTGTTTTTTCATGCATATTAAAGGGATGTGCCCCTTGGTGGGGATTCGAGGACAGCATCCTAGACAGGGTCCAACTTCTAAGGGGCACACTGGCAAGGACCCAAGTAAGGGTCTCACCAGAAGTTGTTTGAGATGTAGATTGATGAATACTTGCATGCTGATTATCATTGGTGATCATCGATAGTAATAAATATGTTATCAACGATAACTGGCTGTAAGTGGTAACTAAGTTAGTAATGATACATTGTTGTTGTTGTGTACTCAAAATAACACAACTAATTATACTCAAAGTAAGAAGTAATTAGCTATGATTGTATTGATTAAACGAAGAATTACAATTGAGATATCAAAGAAGAGAAGGGGATGGGATATTAGACATTACAGATTACAAAAAGAGATGGAAAGAACAAGCAGAACACACATAATCATCATATTCGTTATTCTAATATTTGCCTCTTGCTCGCTTATATCATCAGAGCGTTCTTTTGACACATTCACCTTGTTGGGCCATTGAATTGGATTGGGCTGTTTGGATGTGATTTGGGCTAGATCCGGTTTCATAACAGTTGTTTCTCTTTAGATTCTGGGATGTTGTTTTTATAACAAATTACATTTACATTGTTGTTTCTCTTTAAATTATCCGATTGAACTTTACAAGTACCGTCGATACAAAGCAAAAGAGATCCAGACCCAGAAAATTACAAAACCGACATAAGGCTATTATTTCATTTAACTTGTATGTCATAACATGCTTTCCCTAGCCTAGCCTAGCCTAGCCTAGCCTAGCCTAGCCAAGCCTAGCCTAACCCAACCTAACATGTTCTTATATGGATTTTAATAATAATGGCAAGAGTACGGATCAAACTGACCTCCTTTGAAGAGTCCCCTTAGGTAGAATTAAAGGTGCACAAACCGGTTTTTTTAAAAAACCGGTTCGGTTATTAACCGGACCGGTTTTTTTTGGCCCGGAAAAAAACCGGTTCGGTTAATAACCGGACCGGTTAATAAGCGGTGACCGGTTAGGACCGGTTTAGAAACCGGTTAGAACCGGTTAATAAACCGGTTTTTTTATTAACCGGTTTTTTTTTTTTTTTTTTAAATTTCGCGGTTTCAAATACGAATATTTGTTTTTTATATTTTGTACTTAATGAAGACCATTATTTTTTCACAGTATAAACAAACCGGTAACTACAAGGCAAAACGGTAACTACAAGGCAAAACGGACTGACCGAAGCCATTCTTTGCTTTCGTTGTTAGGGTTCTTTGCTTGGAAGATGAGTATGAGTGTGTGTTGGTGAATGTGTTTTCAACAAACCAAAGATTAAAAACACATAACTTTCATTTATAGTTTTTACATTAAAAATACAAACATTAAATCGTTATCGCATATTCGTAACTCAAAAATACAAACATTAAATCATTAACACTGAAGAAATCTCTGCCAAGAACTGTTGTTCATGATTTAACTCAAAAATACAAACATTAAATCGTGAACTAGCAGATGCTCCTGTTGTTCCCAATCGCAGTTTGTTCATGATTTGCCTCCATGTTTGCTGTTTCTTTAACTAAATTAGAAAAATCCAAATCAACAAGTAAATAAGAGCACATATTAGGAAAAAGAATGCTTAGACACGATTACATGAACAACTTGCTGTTTCTTACTCATGATTTGCCTCCATGTTTGCTGTTTCTTTAACTAATTTTCTTCGCTACCCGATCCCGAGCTATTTCTTAGGTAATCGTCGTACGCGGCTTCTTCATCGGTCATTGGTTGAGTGTGTCCTTCATTGACCTCGTCTTCATACAAGCCCGCTTCATACTCCATTTCCCCCTCGAGTGAGCGTTGATGTTGTGCCCTATCTAAAGAGTCCAAGTAATCCTTGTAGCAAATCGACATCTCTATAGCTGGTGCAGTGAGTCGAGTCTTCCTAATCGATATAACCCTGCCAGAAACAGAAAAAGCAGACTCCGAAGCTACCGTGGAAGCTTGGACCGTTAGTAAATCTTTGGCCATGGCGGCGAGGATCGGAAACTCATCCTCCTTACCTCTCCACCAAGCCAGCAAATCAAGACTTCTAAATTCATCCGGAGTCATGTGTTTCACAAAGTTGGTACCACCATACCTTCCAAGTTCACTGCTTGGGGTGTTTACCTTTTGACGTTTACCGGCGTCTTCCCAAATCATGTAGTACATCCCCATTTCAAGGTCGGTTTGGGATTGGGATTGGGCAACAGCTCTTAACGAGTAAATCTACTCCTAAATTCTACCGTAGAATGCTTTAATGTCTTGTTCTTGAGTTTATTTAAAGGAGAGAAAGGAAAGGAAAACTATGGATATTTAAAAAATGGTTGTTCTTGAGTTTTTTTTAAGATGGAAAGGAAATGAGTATGAGGAGTTAGGAGGGATTAAATTAATATATTTTCCCAATAAGTTATCCTTCTAAAAATGGGATGATTACTAAGTATAACTATTTTTTAACATGGTTATCATTTCCTTTCTTCTAATTTCCTTTCAACTCAAGAACACACTTAATTAAAAAAATTTCCCTTCCCTTCCCTTCCCTTTCTTATCCTTCCCTCTCCTTTCCTTTTCTTTCCTTGGTTAAAAAACTCAAGAACAAGATATAACATATAGCTGCAATAAGATCAAGAACAAAGACAACAATTAATATATATACATGAAGCTTTTGATAACTTATCAATACGCATGCTGTTGTAGTCTATTCTGCTAAACTTGATCATCATTTAACTAGAGATTCCAACAATTAGGTTCCCCAAAATTTTTTTTACCGGAAAGCACAACAGAAATGTGAGCTAGAACCTGAGAGAAGTGGTCAAAGGTTGACTTAGGACTGGGTCAACAGGTACAAGGAAGTCATTGGCAGTGGACTTTCAGGTTAACTTGTCTAACATCCACTTCAATGATCAGTTGATAATTAATCTTAACTAGTGATTTACCCGCGCGTTGCGCGGTAAAATCGATCGGTAAAACTCGGGTGTCGCAGCAGGGAGTCAACGCAAATTTAGTCGGTAGTAGCTACGTTCGTAATGCTACTGGAACAAAAACAAAATGAAAACAAAAAAAATAAAAAAATAAAATTGAATTGGGCCAATGGGGTGGCGTCGGTTGGTCCGAATTCAGTCAGTATTTGTTACTTTCGTTACGGTACTGGAACTAAAATAAAAAGAAAACAAAATTAAAAATAAAAATTGAGGTGGGTCAATTGGATGGTGTCGGTCGGTTCCAAGCGCTGAGACAGTATCTCTACGACACTCGTATAACATATTATAAATTTTTTTGTTAACATATTTAAGACAATGTTTATTTGGTCGGTAAACCTGGACATTAGAAAAACCCGATCGTTACAGTTGCAAGTTGACTCGTATTCGGGCGTTATGGTGGTGAGTCGGTAAAACCAGGGCGATGGTAAAAATTCTAGCATTCCGGTGGTAGGTGAACATGAATTTTTTCAATTTAAAGAAATCAGATGACACTTAATAACAAAATAATAATTCAAATAAGCTAATAAAAAATAAAAATGAAAATCAGAAAACATATTAAAAGAAAAAAAAATCAATTTAAAAAAAGTGGAAGACAAATTTTGTTTTTGCCAAGAAACGAACTTGGGCTAATCAAGGAGTCATAAGCAAACAACAACAACAAAGCCAACAGACCAGTCATCATCTTATTGATTTTGATGCACAAATATCTAATATATATAAAATTTGGATCCTATCTCAGCTTTGTGACACAAAGTTTCTCTTTTGATGCACATTATTTAGTTGACTTGAGGGGTTAAGGGGCATATTTTTTCAAACCCAGTCAGGAAACATGAATTTTTAAACCCACAACTGTAATCACATCTTCTTTAAGTAAGGAATCACACCCTGGCGCAATGCCGCAATTAAACATATTATTGTTCAGTTGGGCCGGGCAGGCCCATATACATAATACCCATTAGGGTCTCTATAAATACATGATCACACCATTCACTTCCTATCACCCCATTCGCCATAAAGATAAACATAACTTTAGTATCTTATACCTTCTCATTCTTGCTCATAGAACAACCTTTGTTGTTCAAGCAACCGATGGCTGGTTATCCAGCTTCCTCTTATGGAGTCTCATCTAATCAGCACAGCTTCCTCCTATGAAGTTTGGTCATTTTTCTAGCTTCCCATTAAGCCCGATTATTTCCTACAACTATCTTCTTGTTAAGTCTTGTCATCTCCAGCCCATTTCTTCATCGATGATACATTATAACTTATATATACATGTGTTCATATTTATTGTTGATGTATAGTACTATCTTGAATATATCATTAAATTGAGCGTCAGAGTTCAGGGTGGTCCAAAGCTCCGCCTATGGTTCACCTTATAATGCATTCTCTTTTTGTTACAAGTGGGATATAAGCTCTTGAAAA
Source organism: Bidens hawaiensis (assembly GCF_021521415.1). NCBI lineage: Eukaryota > Viridiplantae > Streptophyta > Magnoliopsida > Asterales > Asteraceae > Bidens > Bidens hawaiensis. Next base: position 871,053 of record NW_027491637.1, read on the forward strand.
CTTAGGGGTGCTAGACAAACTAACCTGACTCGGATTCGCTATGTGGCAACAATTTTTATTAATAAAATCAAATTTACCTTAGTTTTATAACATCATTGGGTGGTTACCAGCGAGGGAAAGAGATTAAAATGAATCAGAAATAATTTTTAGGTTCATGCAGTGGATTAAAATGGGCATATCGAAGAGGTTTGTTGTCATTGGAGATAAGTTTTTCTTTAAGAGAAGAGGTAATTATGTTAATTACGGTGGTCTAGATAAGTGAGATGCAGTATATGTGGAGATCAAAGGTGGGTGTGGGTGTCTCTAGGTGTGTATGTCGCTAAATTCATTTCAATGACATGGGAGTAAACGCACCTGAGATAGGACATGTTTATATGGTGAAGGTGGCGTGAGCTTGTCATCTGTGGAAAGGCTTTGCCAGTTGTAATCTACTCTCTACTATGTTTGTGATTTAATGTGTTGTGTCGGTGATTTTTTCTGTCATAGCGTCGTTGTTTAAGCAATCGCTTCCGTTGTGTTCATATGTGTAATAACAAATATAATACAACTAATATATGTAACTTGATTATACTGAAAACATTATTGGAGAGGGGATCTGTATTGAAATATATTCATTATAACAAGAGTGAGAAGTATATGTAACACCATGCAAAAAAAACAAGGAGTTTTACAATGATATTGGATCATAAGCACATTGTTTAAAATGGTATACGCCACAAAACAACAAAAAGAGCTAATGTAATGCTCACAGATGAGACAAACACGTGAAAGTGGATTGGTGGTAATTTGGGCGTTTTTTTTAAGGGAACTTAGATGGGAATAGAAGTTCAGTTATTTGTCAATCATTGTGTTAGTTACTTTATCAAATATAATTTTAGTATTATAGAAGAGATTGATTTATTCATGATTTGAGTTAGTCGTTATCACTATATTAAGTTTAGACTATTTTACCCTTCGATAACTTAAAATCATTTCCGGTAGAAACTAATATACTCAAAACCCCTAAATGTATAGGTTACGCATAAATTATTCTTGTGGTTGAGTTTGAAAATAACATTTTCAAAAAGCCAATAAATTAAAAAAAATGTTTGTCATTGATAAAAGTGTCTTTTATATTGGCTTTATAATATTAAAAATCACTATATTTTCCCTCTTTTTGAATTATGTTTTATACCTTTACATAACATTTTCTCCAGTAACATATTTATAGGGAACGGACTAAGAATGCTTTAAAGATTATTTAAAAAAAAACAATGTTTTAAAAAGTTATTTTTAAAAAACAACTAATTGGTTTTTCCGACCACAAAAACTAATCCAAAAAATTTTTAAAAACACTTTTTGAAAATGTCACTATAAGCAAATCCCAAACACCCTCTTAATTGTAAAGAGGGAGAAACGACTATAAGATATATATGCTTTATGTTATTAGTGATAATGTGAATTAACTTCTTTTACCAATAATTATTGTATAACAAATCAGGTGCCCTTGTGAAACTTGTGTTTGTACTAATGACCCGACCACTTGGTACAAGCTCAACAGTTGGTTTAAAAGTATCCAATGATTTAACAGGGCATCTTCAACACAGACCTCATCCAAACAGAATCATCAGAACTACAGCTCAGATGGCTTTACTTTTTGCTGATTTTAAGCTACTTTTATCAACATATGTATGGCCAAATTCAGAGCCCAAAACACCAATTAGAAAAACAGATTCTTAAAAAGTTAAAAGCCAAACATAAAGCTTTTCACTTGGTCATTCAAGCTAGCATATTATACTTTGTTCCATCTAACATGCTTAAACACTATGAATCATGATGATAAATGCTAGTATGTAGAAAGATACAAATGTTATTACAGAAACAAAATTACATGAAATAGCTACCAGAGACGTTTTTAACAAAAAGTACAGCACGGGTATGACGTGTGATAGCACGAATTTCCAATTATGAAAAGGAAGACGAAAATATCATGGATGAATTATTTGCATTTAGCCAGAGGACCTCACTCGCTTTTTGCCATCAGATCTAGTCACACCAACTGACTCGGCTTCAGATGAAGCATCCATCGATTTGCTAAACGAGTTTGAAAGATCACCGTAAAGATCAACCACCCTTTTAACATTGTTGTTGAGCTCTCTAATCAGACCGACGTTTCGTGTTAGGTTAACGGGTAATTTCGATTCTTGATTCTGGTTGATTTCATTAATCAGCAGCCGGTTTTGGTCTAATAGGTTTTGAACTTGTACAAAGCTTTTCTGAAATGTCTGTAGCACTTTCCCATCTACTCCTAATTGTGACCCATTCCCAGTTCCTGAAAATATATCTCCTTCCATTTTTCGCTCCCTTGTGTCAATCAAAACTACCAAAGATTAGACCTGTAATTTTGTAACATCAAACAACAAGAATCAAAACCGAGTTGGGAAACACACTAAAATCAACAATGAATCTATTTATGATTCGATTGCCTTTTGTTGATAATGTTTTTAAATAATAATAATAATAAACATATTATTAGATCCATAGTTATTAAAAGCTCTCGCTTCTTGCGGCTAGGCCCATTTTTCAGGTGAGGCTCGATAAATGCGCTTCAACATTGTCTGAGCCAAGAACAAGAGAAGATAAAAACCAAGCAAAAGAAAAGCAAGGAGTCCTATTGAAACTTAGAAATAGGAAAGGCCAAAGGCATTATATTGAATTATTGAAACATTTTGTTATTCAAGTTTTGGAATTACATTTGAATCTCGACTATTTTAGAACTTTAGGTACTAATTAGATGATATTAAATGTTATATAATTGTTTTCGTTTATTTTATTTGAAGAATAGTACTATATTTCAATATACCTAATATCTATACACACACACACATATATATTATTTAAGTGCGCTTTTTCCTCCTTAGGCCCTTGTTTTCTTCGTCTTGAGTCTAGGCCTAGGCCTAGGCCTATACGCCTTGAGTGTGCCTAGCGCATTTGATAACTATGATTAAATCTTCTTAAAATGTTACTTTTACATTGAAATAAAAGTCAAACCGGCAACATGTTGCCCCTATCACTTTTTGAATAGTAAAACAAAGTCTTAAGAAAACTAGATCTCAAGGTCATAACGCTACTATGCACGACCACAACACAAGGAAACCAAAAGTACAAAAGCAGATGGTATAAACATAAAGATAAACATAAACATGTGTCGGTTGTTTTCGCAAACAAATTGGTAATCAGAACTGAAGATCATAATTATGGTATTTAGAGTTCAATGTTTCATAAAAAAAGAAGGATAAACATTCCGCGGGAACACAAAAGAAAGATACAAGAATAAAGAAATCGAATGACACATAAAGATCCTATCTTTATCTATCAATAACTATAAAGAGTAAAAAAGGTTCTTGATTTAATAGTAAATTCGTGACGAACCCAATTGAACCAAAGAAAACCTAATTAAACCCATCAATGTCTACCAAATTGCAAGAAAAATAACATTTAATCGAACACCGAAAACGAAAGATTATAATTATAGATAGAAGGTAAATCGATGAATGAATTACCTGGAAAGAAAGAAGAGATATGAGTATGAGAATCAGGAAGACCCTGAAATCATTATCAGGAAAGAAAGAAAGAGAGATACGATTGTATGACAGTACGATTGTGTTTAATTGATTCTCTCTCTCTCTCTCTCTCTCTCCTCGTTTACTTCACCTGCTGCTGCTGCTGCTGTTGCGGTTGTTTCTGATTGTGGTTTGTTTGTTCTTTTCTGGACGAATGAATATTAATCATCATGACTTTAGTTTTCACAATGTATGTGAACTGGACCGGATCTGATCCTTTATTTAATTTATTATTTTCTTGAGTTTTACACAAACCAACCCATAATAATAATAATAATAATAACTAGGTTATTGACCCGTGTATGATACGGGTGAAATATAGAAATTTTGAAGTACACATATATATAATTTGAAAGGAAAAATTATTTTTGAATATGCTTTTTAAGATGACAATATAATTTATAATTGCAATTCATATTCATATAGAAACAAAGCTATTAAAAACATAAATTTACGAAAAAGTAAGTTTTATAGTACGATGCTTACAAACATAACTGAAAACTTAAAAACATAAAGTTCATAAAATATTAAAAGTTTTCTTATAAAACATTTTTGTTGTTTTGTTTGTAGTTATACCTTGTTGTCTAAAATAAGCATTTTAACACCGTATTTACTTTTCATTCTTGATCAAGCTACATACAGTTGACCATGTGTAAAAACCGGGTCTCTCAAGTATATCCCAATCTTGTGAGACTGGCTTTTACTATTGTTAATGGTAATTGCAAAACAAACTATAACGTGAAACTGTCTTCTGTTTAACTTGTTCTTCTTGATCTCTTCAATCTTCACTAAGGGTTATTGGAGCAAGCAAAGTATACTCTGGTACTATAACTTGCTCGAGATTGAACTTTGCTTGGAGAAATACTTAGAATAAATCCACTTACTTCTCATAGGCAAACTTGAGATTCTCATTTATTTTATCTTTGCTCGACCAACCAAGCTTGCTTGTAAACTTGGTTTATGCTCAGACAATCAAGTGTTTGCTTGTATGAAAACTGTACTCGATAGAATACCAACCTTGCTTGACGAAGTTTAGTTTGCTCGAAGCTTGACACTTAGAAAACTTCAAGAAGATAACCTTACTCGCATAATATAATTTGCTCGGGATAGTGAAAACTTTGCTCGAAGTGCCTGAATTTGCTCAAGTTCCATACTTAACTATTATTGAGGAGGTTGAGAAGATTTCAGCCTTTTCTTATCAATTTTATTGACCCAACAAAAAGGTAAAAAAAGTATATAAATTAGTGATATGATTTCTATCCGAATAACAAATTGGATTAAACCAAAATTACATCAAAACACGCGGATATAAAATAATATACTTCAACTCTTTATTATTAATTCAAATAGGCACATAACACTGAATACATAAACCAACCATTTAATTTTAACTCTAAGTTTTATCTTCGAGGCCCATAATTCAATTCACCTTTTGTACTTCTCGGTTGTCCAAATGTATCTATGTGAAATAGATATTATATCCTTTAACTTGTGTGGACATAAATTACGCTAAGTGCATAAAAAGTTTTATTAAGTGTTGGACAAAAACCATTATAGGTCAATCCAACCAGTGCCAAAATGTACCTCTATTTGGATAGTTACTCAACCTATTTTGGATCGTAACTGTATTAAAATAACCTATCAGCCCCTGCATTAATATTGTGAACAAAATATGCAAAGATTAAAAAAAACATTAATCATGTTATAATTATTTAGTTAAAAAAACAACCATATCAATTACTACCTCTCAAAGATCAAACATCCCTGTCGACTTTATTATGAAACAGATAAAAACCTTTCATCTCTAACAAATTATGTTTTAAATCTAAACGTTCCATTAGCTAAACCAACCATATTATTGAAGTGAAAGATCCAAACCGACCAAATTTATAGAGTTACCAAAAGTAACGATAAAGGTTCGAACTTCCATACGGGCCAATTCAACATCGAACTTTTGAGGGTCAACATGCCCGCCCCTGTGGACAACGGGCCCATCATTCTTTGACCATTGTACTTTCGGCACACATATATATTTTCTTTACCATTTCTTCTCTTTCTAGATTAGAAGATTAGCTTATTTATTTTATATACTTTGAATATCTTAAATATTTAAATTCGTAATATCATGAACCCGTCTAACACAAAGTAGATTATGGTGTAGAGAATGTCATATTTTACATTCTTCTTGGATAATATCTTCTTCAACTTGACGCATGCCAATATGTCATGACTGATATATCCTTGTCCTCTCATATCCAAAACCGGAAACAAAATAAATAAGATACGAAAGAAAAACCCATTGAATTAAATAATTATTGTTAAAATGATAAAATCAGAGTATTAGTATTATGAACCAACAAAAAATAGATTATGATATAGAGAATGTCATATTTTACCTTCCTCTTGGCAAATATCATCTTCAACTTGACTCGTGTCGTGACTGATATATCATTGTCCTCTCCTATCTAAAACCAGTAAAAAAACAAAATAAAATATGAAAGAAAAACCCGTTGAATGACATATTGAACTTTAAAATCACTGTATCCTGAACCAGTCTAAACAAAAAGTCGAATATGGTGTAGATAATACCATATTTTACCTTCCTTTAGGCAAATATCGTCTTCAACTTGGCACATGCTATGACTGATATATCCTTGACCCCCCCTCTAAAATCAGAAGGAAAAAAAAACAAAATAAAATATGAAAGGAAAACCTGACTGATCATTTTGCCATATATGTTACGCATGAATACACATATGTGCTTAACATCGTTTGCCTGTGATTCAAATCCAACGTTCAGTAGAGTTCGTTACATTCCCTTTCTTTTTTCAAAATTTTATATATTAATGAAACGATACTGAAAACATACCTTGATACGATGTGGAAGATGTGAGTCTTAGACCCAAATATATACAATTAATCGATAGTGAGACATGGGATAGATGAGTATTTTAGAACACATAAACAAAAATAGAATGTATTTAATTTTTAATTGCAATATCAAACAATAGTAATTGTATTAACATCATTTGTAAAAAAAGGGAAAGGTTGCGAGATTAAAGGCATAACACAAGACAAGTTTTAAAAATAACTGTCTATTTTGAATTTTACACATAAAATAAGAAATGTCAAACCAAAATTTAGTCTGGTTACTGTCTATATAATAAAAGTTCTAATTTAATAAGTAATATTTGGTTGTTTCCAAATATATAAATCCAAGTGAGTGTCTAAATTTTTAAAAACTATTCAAACTTAGTTCTATTTGTTATACGTAGATACAAATAATTGAAATTTAAAATAACAACTTTAATGTTGGTATTATAGTATTTGTTAATCTTAATGTTCATATAACATATAATAACTATTTAACACAAATAGATGCTTAATTAATAAATTGTCATGTTTGGTATCTTCAATATGTATTATTTAAAATATAATCAAAATGATTAAATTATAAGACCTGTAAACATTAAAACCAACTTTATTTACTCTCCTAAGTCCTAACTACCGATCTTATCGTCGATCACGCTTATTTAGCCAAACTCCGGTGTCGATTATATTTGCAGTATCTAATGAAATCATCATTGGATCGATGTAAAATAATGGCCGATTGAAAGAGGGATTTGGGTGATTATGTTAAAAGGAATTGAATATCAAGGAAACCGGGTATTGAAGTTGAAACAATTGAATATTGGAAAGCTGGTTTTGAAACTTAAAGTTAAATTCTTACATTAATTATTAGTAATTTAATTTCTTTTTGATTTATTTAATTGTTAAGAAAATGAGAGAAATGTAAGATATATTTGGAAACAAAGGTAATCGATCAATAGAGAAGAGGCATGTGGAGACAATCTTATTTGTTTTAATAATAATAATAATAATAATAATAATATTGGTGTGGATCTAATGATTCACTCACCTTTTGGGGGGCTGGTGCTACAAAATCATACCTAATCAACCGTTGCACGTTGAGGGCAGGGGTGTATGTATCAACATCTTTCGTGTGGATTCTATATAACTTTTAATTTTTTATAATTTGAATTTTAGTTAATTTTTTTATCTTTATTTAAGTTTTAATCAGTTGATCTTAGGATGGATACCTTTTTTGCACCACCTTTTTACCTTTATAAGTTCTTTTGATAATTTACTCTCTCATAACTCATCAACAACTCCTTTTTTTTCATCTTTAAAACGTTGAAAAGGTTACATTGTCAAAACATCTTTTTAACTTATAAAAGTTAATAAATTATTAAGTTATTTTGATAAGGAATCCCAAACACCTCATTAATTTTTTTAATTTGAAGAGAAAGTTGAACGAAAGGAATAAATAACGAAAGAAAAAGGTACAATGAATTTGATGCTTTCAAATCTTTACTATGTTTTCAAATAGTTTTTTTAAGAAACTCTAGTCGGTTTTCAAATTGTATTGTACAGCTTAATTTACTATTTCTACTCATAACTAGTCGGAAAACCGAACCACGTTGTAGGTATTTTGGCTACAATGGTGGACCTAGCTTGAGGGGATGAGGTGCAACCACACCCATATGATTTTCTTTTGTTTTAGTATAAATATGATATAATCTTGAGTGGCCCGATTTCAATATCTAAAAGATTTTGAAATAGACCCAAGAAAATTATATACTGACCCTTAAGAAAATTTTATTAAATATTTTAACATAATACAAAAATAATTACATAAACTTGTAATAAACAAATGATTTATTGGTATCTAATAATTCCAACTAAATGTAATTGGCCGATAGTGATTTCAACTGAGTTTATCACTACTAATGACCCCAAATTTTAAAAAAATTGGCTCTCAAATGATTAGCCCGTGAACAAGATGAACATTAATGAAGAAGCACACAACTATAACTATAAGTATACAAGAACATTTAAGAGGTTGAAATCGTTTGTTAGCTAGGCTTTTTAAATATTTTTTATGTTGTCTATCAAATTGATATATGTTAACAATTTCATATTATTATCTTTTTAGAATCTGAAGGTTAATTTCATAATTAAACGTGAGTTTCTTATTCAATCTAATATAAAAAAGACAGAATGGCAAAAGACGTTCTTATGTTTGCACGGTTTTTCAATTGACGTCTTTTTCAAACTTAATGACAGAAAACATCCTTTATGTTTAAAAAACGTTGCACGGTTCGTCCTTTTCACTAACGATGGTTAGTTTTTCCTGTTAAATCCAGTCATGTGCATCGCATGTGAGGGCAATTTAGTCCTTTTACCCCCTCAGGGTTTATTAGTGTAATTAACTTAAAATTTTGGGCTTTAAATAAACAAAAGGTTTTTTCTTTTTAATCATCTTCTTCCCCAAATATTCATAACCCACCATCAACACCACAACCAAACACCAGCCACAACCTATCATCATCATCATCATCATCATCATCATCATCATCCTATTTAGGCATAAGGTTAAGAATAAAATTATAAAAATAAAATAAACAAATTATATTTATAAAATGACTAAATTAATACTAAAATAATATATGTATAACATGTATACATAAATATGTATGTACAGATATTAGAATAAATACAGTTTATTATATGCAGTTTGTAGGTTCGTCTACGGCCGGCCGGCAACAGTCACCATCTCCATCTCCACAACATCTCCGGCAACACGACTTTGTCGGTTCGTCTATGGCCGGCATCGTCACCATCACAGCACTAGAAACCACCACCACCACCAATCAACTATACACTAACAGCCATAAAACCACCACCATCAATATATTATACCCTTCTATGTCACCTCATCGGAACCCTAGAAATGGTCGGAATCGCACAAAATTTAGCCCCAAAACACCTTGAAACAATGACAGAGGCTTTATATTTACCGACAGCATAGATGCATAGATGAAAACTGGAGCCCCGATCTTCAATTTCACGCCAAACGGGGTGTCGAGGAAGTTAATTTCACATAAACGACGGGGCAGCGGCAGTGGTGTAGAGATGTCGCGGCGTAGACGACGGGGAATTTGTTGGCGAAGACGGAGATGTGGATGCCGGTGTCATAGGTGGTGGCGGATATGACGATATGGATGTGGTGGTTGAGTGGTCGGAGATGGTGGCGGCAGTGCTGTAAAGAAAGAGAGGATGTTGCAGGTTGGTTTAGAGAGAGAGAAAGGGGGGAGGGGGGTTTATCTTTAAAAGACAAAATGGCTGGATAATGAAATTACATATATACCCTCACGTGCAGGTCATGTGACCAGAGTTAACGGAAAAATCTAACTGGGTTAGTGGAAAAGGACGTAACGTGCAACATTGGAAACACATAATATGATTTCAGTCATTAAGTTTTCCAAATGACGACTATTGAAAAACCATAACAACATAAAGGACTTGTTTTGCCATTTTGTCTATAAAAAAAACAAATAAATGGACATAGAACATCTATTAAAAAAAGTCGTTACATCATTTCAAAAAAAAGGGATATTGGTTTTTAATACTCTAAACATTTATTCTTTGGTAGATAACACTCTCAACTAACGATTTGTTACTCACCACTCCCAACTTGTAACTTATTTTCTTCTGTCACTCTCGAACTTAACGGGCTCTAACTCCGTTAGTTTTTTTTGTTGACATGGCATGTTTTTACTGATATGGCATGCGATGTGCATTTTTTTTAAAGTTGTGGGTACATGTCTCCATTTCATCATCTTCTTCATAATACCCTAACATCTAATACCAACACCACCCAACCAACCACCTCCATTACCACCACCACCATCACCCACCTCTATCACCACGAACAATCAGTTTCCATGCTGCAACTAGGACTTCCATGGTTACTCGTCAGTTTCCACGGCTGTGACCTCGATTTCCACGACGACGACCTCAATTTCCACGGGCCGTCAATGAGATAAGCTTTGAAAACCACTTGCTCTGCACCGCCTATGACCACGATTCCCATGGTGACTCGTCGATTTCCTCAAACCACAACCACTTTCACGCCAAACTCGCTTCAATTTTGGGGGTTTAATCAATAAGGTGAATGTGAGTTAACGAGGTTGATGATATCATCAATTAGTTGTTAGAATTCCGGTAAGCCACGACGATACGCCAGATTCAGCTCTCCGTAGTTAGGGTCCATTTTCTTTGTTCCAACTCTCCCAAAATCTTCCTTCAACAGCCTAATTTGTTAGAGTTTGAAACCTCTATCATGATACACGATAGTAATAACCTCTAATTTTACCTTTTTTGTGTAATGGTAACCTCTAATTCGAAGAAGGATATGAAGGGGATGAATATTGGGTGGTGATGGTGGTGATGGAGGTTATGGTTTTGTGAGTGAAAAATTAAGAAGATGAAGATGATGGTTTATTGGTGGGGTCTATTTTGTTTATTTAGTTATTTATTTTCATTAAAAAATGTTATGTCATGTTTGAAATGCCACATCAGTAAAAACACGCCACATCACCAAAAATAATTAACGGAGTTAGGGTCCGTTAAGTTCAGAAGTGACAGAAGAAAAGTAGTTGCAAGTTGGGAGTGGTGGAAGACAAATCGTTAGTTGAAAGTGTTATCTATCAATGAGTGAAAGTTGGGAGTATTAAAAACCAATATAAAAAAGCGTGTGTGAACTTTGAAGTGAATTGTCCAAAAAAAGAAAAAGTAGCAGCCTTGTGGTTTCCGGATCGGGCCTAACATATGAATATTTGTTGGAATCCTTTATGGGCCTATGCAGCATTTGAATATCCAACATTTAGTGGGCCTGAATCTGGATAGAAGATAAAAGGTGCAAATCTAGGGTTTTGAATTCATCGAGTTACAGACTTCATTCATCGCCTGCATACACACGAAGAAGAAAAATGGGTCACTCTAACATCTGGAACTCGCACCCCAAAACCTATGGCCCTGGTTCCCGTACTTGGTTAGCTTATTTCATCCTTAGCCGATACTGTTTATTCATATGCTTGTAATGTATGGTGTTCGATGACAGCAGCTGTTAACACAATCTCTGTACATTTTATGTTAGGCTTTAATTTATATGGTGTTGTTAATGTTGCAAATCTTGATTTTTGATTAAACAAATTCATGACTAGGTTAAAGTATCAAACTTTATTACATGAAATGCATATTTATGAATGTGAGCTAATAGAATTAAGCACATTGGATGGTGAAACATTGTTTTGATTTGCGGTTAACAGTTAGTTGTTAAATGAATGTTTGTCGTTGAAGGAACTAAAATGTTACTATCTTTAGGTGTTCTAATGATAATTGTGAGGTATTTTGTGCTATTGGGTTTTAATTATCTATAATGTTAACGATTTGTTGGTATGCCTGGTTTTGTTGTACTAGCCGAGTATGCGGTAACTCACATGGGTTGATCAGGAAGTATGGGCTTATGTGCTGCAGACAATGCTTTCACAGCAATGCAAAGGAGATTGGCTTCATCAAGGTTTGTTTTGATGTTTTTTTAAATCGTGCGCTGCTGATTATCGTTGGTTTGATTTTAAAATATTTTTTTCTTTGTTTATTAACAGTACCGTTGATTTGCACCAATGAAGTAGGATCAGATGGAGTTAGCAGTATTGGATCACAATATTGTTTTAAAGTTTTGTTAACTGTCTGTTTTTTATTTTTGGATCTAAGATTGTGGTTATGATTTATGTATGTCGGATTGAAAAGGCTACTATTTGGTTGCTTGTTTTTGCAGTCTGCTGATTTCAACTTGCAATCTATGCTTTTTTGTCATTATATACCTGGTGTGTTGCTTTCGTTTGATCAATTTAAACGTTTTTTTTATATGTTGCAAGCTGCTCCGAACTTGAAATATATTTTAGTTGAGTAGTGAGTGTAGAGAATTAATGTTTAAAGATGGTTTAAAAATGAAGTTGAGCCATTGCATTTAACAGTGCTGGTAAAACAGTTGCCCTGGTAATAGTATGACGCACCATATATGTAGTAATGTAAATATTAACTCTCATTTGGATATTGTAAGTTGCTATTTACAATAGTTGGTTCTGTTAGTTGAACCAAAAGACTTATGAAGCTTTACTAAGTCTCTTCTAATTCAGATATCGAGTCCAACATGACTTGAAATCAGCTGGATAACTCAAGATTAGCTTGATAAATGGGATGCGTTTATCTTTTAAAAGGCTTACACGTATTTTTGATAGCCAAAATTCTTAAAATCCTAAATCTTACAATAAAACTTGACCCTAAGTCAAAGCCGGTTTATATAGAAGTTTAAACTAGTAATGTCTAAAAGTAACATCATTTATTTAGAATTTTCAATTTTACATGTAAGTTTGTCATATCATATAACATAAGACACAAAAACATTATACGAGTGACGAAGACCTTGTAAGCTCTTGTTCAAATTATTAAATATTTCAAACTTGTTTTTCTCTTTTAAATTAAACCTGATCTTGATAAAAAAGAAAACGATGCCTGGTCTAACAAAGTTTTTTTATATGATTCTAATTTAAAGACTAATAATGTAATTAAGTGCCAAGTACACATATTAATTTTTACATTGACCAATTTTAGAAAACACAAGATTTAAGTATGAATCATGTTAAATTAGTAAAAGTAAAATAATTTGGCTAAAACTTTAATCTAGAAATTAAAATGAACAATGCTTATGATATTATTTTAACATCACCCTCCAATCGTGTCATATCTTCCAAACATCCCCAATTTCGGGGATAGTAATTTTAGGGTTTATATTATAGATAGATCCGCAAGTACAATTCACTCTTTCTTTTCTTTCGTCAGGTCCTTCAATAATAATAATAATATTTTGATTTCAAGATTATTCGGTGATATCTGTAGCCGAAATCGATTTAGCAGCCCTAGCTAGGGTTTTAATTTAGCATTAGAAATAATAAGGGAATTGAGAGGCTGATGTCAATATTCGGTGATTTATTATTTTGATTTTGATTGATAAACCGAAAACAAACACAGTTTGAATTATAATAATGTCGTGGGCAGGCCCGGAAGATATCTATCTCTCTACCTCTCTTGCAAGCTATCTTGACAGTAAGTTTCTCTTTATTATATCTTCATGGTTTTTAATTTTACTGTTTTACTATCTATAGCTTAATTGTATGAACTTTATACCTCTAATGTCATTGCATAATAGTTTTGCTGTTAACTATCTCAACAACATACTTGTTTCTTATAAAAGTTTAACAAGTAACCTGCTTTATTGTTTATTGTGAAAACACCAATTACAAGTTAATTTTTACTAAATTGAATCTCTTAATTATTGATTTTATTGATTTGTGTTTAACTGATCTAGTATTAGGCCTTTGTTCAATTGGCTATCTCCGCCGAGTGCTTTTTACGATTCGGATAGATACTAGATTAGGAAAGATAGTCGGCCCGATTCGAGAGGGGATGGTCTTTGATTACAAAGAAAACACTAATAATCCAACATGAACCACTCGAGCCTTAAATATTTATGGTAAAAATATTGAAAACAAAGACAAATTACTGCTCTCCGCTAATTTATCCACTAAACTCGCCATTGACTTCGACTTAATAAGAGCTCAACTCATGACTTTGATTTCCACGAATCTAGCCCTTGACTTTAATATCGTATGATTTAGCACGAGTTGACCTGATCCACTGGATAGCTAACAAATGCTGTTTCAAATCAAATGATTAAGAAAGAACATAAATTGCTATGCTGGTGGAAGCATGTTTAAGTACTTAACTTATACCAAACCACTATGTTTAGATAAGGAGATACTAGCTCTGTACGTAAAGTTATTAATCTAATCAGTTATAATAATTAGGGATGAGAACGTTACCGACCGGTCCCGGTCCCGAAAATTGCAATTTTTTGGTACCGGTACCGGGACGGTACCAAGGTATTGAAGATAAAAAAATTCGGGAAATACCGGTACCGATTCCGAAACTCAAAACTTTGGTACCGATTCAGTACCGGTACCGGTACCGGTACCGAATTTGCTCATCCCTAGTTATACTGTTGTAATTTCTTTTTGTTATTTATAAACTATTCTTTGAAAAAAACATTTTTTATAAAAAAAACCAACCAGCCCACCTAGCAAGAAACTAGGAGGCTACAAACAAACAATTAGTCCAAAGTCCAAACATACAGAAAAAGAAGAAACCAAACAAAATACGAAGCAACCAGAAGGAAAACAAAAAAAAAATGAATTACAACGGGAAATTTACGAAGTTAAAGTTGCACACTTGCACCAGTTCTCCCTATCCAAACTGTATCTTTTGCTCCTATGCTTCTCCCAATGAACCGAAGTAGCTTTTTTTACACCAGTCGCTTTTGATAACCGAAAAGGCTTTAATTGAATAACACGTTGTTTCTCGTTTTCCATATTATTCATAATGTTGTCACCAAGATTGCTTGTATCAAATCACCCTTCTCCTTGTTTGTTTGTATCTTTGCTGGAATTTCGAGAATGTCTTGAACAGAAACGATATTTCCAAGCGTCGGGATCTTTAGCCATGAAAGTAAAATCAACCAAACTATTCTTGCAGCATCACAGTGGACCGTCAGATGCAGCCCATCCTCCTGCCCCGCAGCACACATAACACGCTTTAGATTTTCAAAATAGACACCTCTCACAACTGACGTGGTTTTCATCTATATCCTGTCCAAAAGAAGCCTCCAAATAAAGCAATTATTTTTATTGGCACCCCTTGTTAAATGCTTAAAGGAAAAGACTTTATGCAAAAGACCCGCTAGTTGTGTCTCTAATGTTATCAGATGTTTAAAAGTTATAAAATATCTCTATTGTGCAAAAAAGTCCCTGTAAACTTTTGAAGTATAGATTCTCATTGAATTTGATGATAAAATTATTATTTTTTCGTGCAGAAAAGCTTCTTGTACTTCTAAGAGATGGAAGGAAGCTATTGGGGATACTTCGGTCTTTTGATCAGTTTGGTACTGGTGTTCTCATTAATTAAGAAACATAATTATATCATAGTTTTGGTAGTAACAGTACTGAGAAATTGGTTTTGTGGTCAAATACAGCCAATGCTGTCCTTGAAGGTGCATGTGAACGAGTAATTGTTGGTGATCTTTATTGCGACATCCCATTAGGTTTATATGTGATTCGTGGAGAGAATGTTGTTTTGATTGGCGAGCTGGTAAGACTTGTTTTGTTTGATCTTTTGTTTAAAAGACATCGCGTTGACAAAAATAACTTTTTTTTTATGATATGTTTACATAATGCAAGGAACTGGAGAAAGAAGAACTTCCCCCTCATATGACTCGGGTTTCTGAAGCCGAGATAAAAAGGGTAACTTCTAAAACCATATCTTCTTATTTTTGTATAAGTGTAGGCAATATGATAACTAAAAAACATGTCTTCTCCATCTAATGTTGCCGAAAACGAGTCGGATGATGAAAAATTAAAAGTGCCCTTAAAATGTTTGAAAAGACAAAAATATATGTTTTATGGGGTGTCAACTTGTTATTGGTTAAAGTTGTTGTCTTTTCAATAACACGTTTTTCGCCATCTGATCTGTTATTGCTCCGAGCTGGCTAGCGTTGTTAACAAAACCAGATTAGTGCTTGGGTGGTTGTTTTATGGGTAGCCTTGCCTTTAATGATTTAAGGTGGCTCCACATGTTTTATCACTTTTTTTGATATTTGTTTTATGATCTCCTTCTAGTAATATTTTTGACATACATATAAAGGGGTAGTTGAGTGAAGTTTACTTTTAACAACCCCAGTTATATAAAACACATGAAATTGTTAACATAAAAACATTTTTTTATGGATTATTACCCTACAATACAAAACAAAACAAGACATAGCTATTGCTCCTATGACAGCAAATATGTTTGTAGTAGGGGTGTTCATGGTTCGGTTCGAAACCGCGAAACCGTCCAAACCGGTCATCGGTTTGGTTTCACGGTTGGTTTTCTTTCCTATCTTTCGTTCGGTTGGTTTCAATATTTTCCAACCGTAACGAACGGTTTGGTTTGTGGTTTATACCCAAAACCAACCGTATAAAACCGAACCGGACCGTATGATTTAATTATAAATAGT
This sequence comes from Bidens hawaiensis, assembly GCF_021521415.1. NCBI lineage: Eukaryota > Viridiplantae > Streptophyta > Magnoliopsida > Asterales > Asteraceae > Bidens > Bidens hawaiensis. Next base: position 887,670 of record NW_027491637.1, read on the forward strand.
CTGAATATATTATATTATTATATATGTATGTGTACACAAATATACTAATAGACATAATTAAATGAAAATTGTTAATGCTTATGACAAACATTATTAAAAATAAAGACCAACGGTAAATAAAAAAATGTGGGTTAAGCCCAATTTAAAACTCAAAAGACTTTAATTGGCCTTTCAAATTTTCGAATAAGAACCCATAATTCAATTGTTGTAACGGTATTTGTTATTTTTTGTAAATTATGAAGAGCTATATAATTACATATCACAAATTATTTTGGGCATTTTGTATAAAACCTCAATAAGCCCAAACCGTGAAACCAAACCGGAACCAAACCGCTATTCACGGTTCGGTTTGGTTCGGTTTAAGAGTTCAACGGTTTGGTTTTGGTTTACGAAAATAAAAAACCGTTACAAACGGTTTGGTTACGGTTTGACGTAAAAACCGTGAAAACCGGACCGTGAACACCCCATAGGTTGTAGCATGTTCTACTAGCACGTGTATAATATGGGAAGTAAATAAATAATAATAATAATAAAATGATATATATATATATATATATATATTGTGGTGTGTAGTGTTAGGTGGGAAAGAAAGAGTTAGGTATTGGGTAGGGTGGTGTTGACTTGTAATGCATTTTCTTTTTATTTGTAAACAATATGATAATATATTAATATTTCTTATAGAGCAAAGTGCCATTTTAGTCCATAAGGTTTGATCATTTATGCGAGTATGGTCCAAAATGTTTATTTTTTGCATTTGAAACCCTAAGGTTTCATGATTATTGCCAATTTCGTCCATTTCACTAACTCTGTTACTTTTTTAACGTTACACAAGGGGTAAAACAGTCTTTTAATGTCTATAGTTTAAATCATTTAACCCCTTTAATATTGAATCATAAAAAAGGCAACCCTACTCAATCTTCAACCATTTCTTGTTTGCACCATCACTCAAACATCTGGCCACCATCGCTGAAACTCCAGCCACCCCCGTTGTCGTCATCCGATTAAAAAAACTCAAACGAACCCGTCGAAACGAACCAGGGTCACCGAGATCGACATCGGAATCTAAGATTTCGAGAGAACTCGAAATTGCCTCGGAGAATGTGAAGTCAGAGAATGTTCTAATCGACATATCCACCGGCGAGATCTAGAACCGTTTCACCTAATCCGAAGCTGAGCATTCAAATCAATTAAACCCCTTTATCAGATCTTGGGTTTGTCTTCGACATAGACGACGAACCGTAGACGATGATGAAGAAGGCGGTCGCAACCGGCGCTGGCAACTACATAGATGAAGGCACGGTCTTGATGTGACAGTGATGGATTAGAAATGATGGTGTTGTGGGGAAGAGATGGGCGACGGTGGTGTTAAGCGTTGGTAGCGGTGGCGGGTTAGACATCGGTGGACGTTAGTGGTGATGTTAGACGGCCCTGCGATGGAATTTCGTTGTAGATCTATTACTGGAATTTGGAATTAATAAGATCCAACTTGTTTTGGTTTTAGTTAACAATATAATAATAATATATTAATTTTGTAAATGGCAGGTAATCATTATCATTAATAATAATAATAATAATGGGGTTGAGAAATGAATAATGTAATATATAAAATGAAAAGACTAAAATACCCTTATGTTAATGTTAAAAACTGACGGATTTTACAATTTGGACGGAATTGGCAATAATCATGAAACCTCAAGGTTCCAGATGCAAAAAACAAACATTTTGGACGAAACTCGCATAAACGGCTAAACCTTAGGGACGAAAATGGCACTTTACTCTTTCTTATATAACATGGTAATATGTTATGACAGGCTCAAAAAGTGGAGAGGGATGGTATGGACCTCAAGGGTACGATGAGAAAAAGGATGGAATTCCTAGATATGGATTAAATCTTGTTTTTTTTACTCCCGCAAATATTATAGCGGGTGCTGGTGATGATGGATAGATCACATTTTAAGTTTTTGTTTGTGTTATGATTGTTGAATAATAACTTTGTGTTTTTCAAGTATCCAGATGATCTTTTCTTTTAAGTGCAACCAAAATTAGTTTCATTATCTGTATTTTTTAGATAAATGTACAATGCCTCTCATTTAAACATGTGAAACATGACTCTTTAGTAAAATAATTAATTATAAATTGGTTGTATTGTAATATCATCATCATCGTACTCAGTATATCCCACCAATAGCAAAGCTATGGTAGGGTGTGAGGAGGGTAAGATGTAGACAGCCTTACCTCTACCCCGTAGGAATAGAGAGGCTGCTTCCGGTGAGACCCCCAGCTCGATGGTAGTTTTGCATCAAGCCTTGGACATAAGGCAAATAACACTCAACCATTAGGACACCGGCCGATTGGTGCATGTACCCTTGTTTTTCGGCTATCAACGCTACCACATGATGCCTGATTAACCTTCCGCCACTTTTAACGTTATTTTCACGAGATTAGTAAAATAACGTCAAAATTAGTGCAATTTCACTTTAGCCCCTAAAAGGGTGTCCTAGCGTTTGTAAAGTAGCAGTAGTAGTAGCAGCATAATATAAACAAACAAAAAAGCCCCATTTGCATTGAGCCTCATAATATAAACAAACAAAAAGCCCCTAAAAGGGTGTCCTAGCGTTTGTAAAGTAGCAGTAGCAGCAGCAATAGTAATAGTATGGTGAGGGTTCGAAATTTGAGAGGCTGGTTAAAAAACGAACAAAAAGGTGTGAAAGATGATTGAAAACTAGCCGGGTCATCTGATTTGTCTTGAGAGTCATGAAATAAAACCACGTGAGGGATTGGATATGTAACAAACTAATTAACTAGGATCACATATGAGATCAAATTTGGACTGTTTAGTTGTGTTAGCTTATACCAGTCACGAGATCAAATTCGATTAACTAGTCTAAAGTGTCAAGGTTTTAGTAAATTGTGATAGCATAGGTTGATTAAGACATTTAACAATAACGCTCTAATGCATTATGAAACGTCTATAACATGAAGTAAAATGGATAAAATGATAAATGTAAGAATTTGGCTTTTGAATAAATAAACATTTGAGGGGAAAAAAATTTCTCAACTTGTTAAAAGTACATGATCACATGTATAATAGTTGTGTCATTTTGACACTTATGCCCATGTGTATATACTCGTGACCGTTAAAAAATTAAAAAGTAAGTTATTAGTTTCACTTTCAAACAGACAAGTATGTGTAATGTGATTATTCTATATAGTGGGCTGTTTTATAAAGCTATGACAGTTTTTGTAAAAGTACACCTTTATTATCGTCACATATTTATAAGGTGCAATTTGGGTTTTATATATAAGTGGAACACAACTATATACTTCCATCCACACATGTACGATTAAATTAAAGAAATATATCTACTTGTTTAATAAAAAGAATAATTTGCCAAATATAAACTTCAATGCGTCATTTTGTTGTTTTGAGGCATATAATGTAAACAAACAATAAACCATCTGCCTGAGAATCTTCGCATCTGACCTTTTGACCCCTTTAAGTTCCTCCCAATGAAGATGCTCGCTCGGTGTTCAACGCTAATACATTTAAATCCTCTCGGTCATTCTCACTTTCTTTAAATTGGAGTTCTTTTTTTCCCAACATTCTCGTACGTTTTGCTAAAACTCTTAAACTTTGTTAGCACTTTATGATGGGTATCATAATATCATTCTCTAATATCACGTAATACTATACACGTTTGGAACCGTTGAAAATTTTAATAATTAATCACACACCCGGTCTCCTGCTGATATATCCATACTGGATGTTTTGATTATCCCATGAGTTTTTCCGCAAATCGCTAATGAATTGTGCCAAATTGAACCCCAAAGCTAGTGTTCAATCTAGTGTTCAACATTGCTAGTTATTTTAAAGGTGAAATGACACTCTAGTCAAATTAGGCCCACTAATATAATTTTTCTAGATGACAATATAGTAATATACGAAAAAAATTATTATAGTTGTGAGCCAGCTCGGAGTCGATAATTGAAGCTCGGACTTGAGATCGTCTATTAAAACACATGCAATTATTGTTAGACTTGTGCTAGGGCTCGTTTAAGCTCTATTCAATTCAAGTTTTAACAAGTCAATCTCGAATAACTTACATTGAGTTGCATTCACCATTTGTCTTCGAACCAGATTTTCTTGATTTCCGTTTAAAACTCTCATTGATGTTTCTAGCTTAGAAGTGTCAAGTGGTCAAACTTGGATAAATCTTTACGGTAATGCTATCCGCTACAATTGCCTAGGTATATCTTAATGTCAAGTCATTTTAATGAGTGGCACGTCTTAAATCTACCCACTTTTAACTTACGACTTCATATTGAAGCGTATATGATTGACTCGGCCGATTTATAACCTCACTAATGAAAAATCCTGGATATATCGACTATATCATACAAATTTATTACAAAGCATATTCCTCACTCAATCTTAGTTGTTGAAAATCCAATCCGAACACGAAAACATATCAAGTTGTGAGCTACCTTGTGAGAAATGTGACAAAATCAAAGTGCACAAACAATGATGCCAACAACCTCAGGCCGGTTGTGACCAGAGCTTGAAATGACGCATATCAAATTGAACGACGTCTGTATTACAAACAAACCAAACACACGTGGCCCAATAATTGGAAGTTTGGAACCAACTAAGTATGACGGCCCAAACAACTTACAACAAAAGTTACAAACTTGTATTCTTCTTCATCTCCACCATTTTTGTATCTCGTGTCTAATCGTTTTACACGCCCCGACATGAGCTAGAAGTGTGACAGTATTTATTATACAACTTTAAATCTTTTAAACTTCGTGGTGAATATAAAATATGCATAGAGTTACAAGTGTGACATATTAATCATTTAAAAATGGAACAGTTTGTGTGCCCAACCTGACTATGAGAGGGAGTCAACTTGCACACTTTTATCTTGAAAACAATAAACACGTCCTTAATAAATCACGAGAAATGGTCCTCTAATTTAATGGAGGGGTGACCCTACCATCATCAGGTTACTCCTTTAAAATGCGATGCCAACCTTCCGTTCATACTCACACCTTATCCATCACGATTATACCACGCCCAAATTTCCATTAGCCATGTCGGCGCAGCCTAGACGTTTTCTCTCCACCGGCACCAATCCCGCAGAGAAGTCCAAGTTTGTGCAGACTTGCAACCGGTTGAGCCTATTTCTCAAAGAAAATGGCGATATTGGAGATCTTAATTTTGGGATCAATACGAAATTTGACGCTACAGGTATTTTTCGTATTAGATCTGTCAATTGATTACTATATATAGAAGTACAACAGAGATAAATATATAGAAACATAAGTTAATACTTTTTTTTATTTATGGTAACAATATAAATACTCAAACTCTAATAATATATTTTTTAACAGAGGCTTCTGCGGCAGAAACGACCACTATTGACCTATTAAGGAGCATAGGTCATGATACTGGGGAAAAGACTTTGGAGAAATTAAAATTAAAAAATTCTCCTCCTCCTGCTCCTCCTACGGAATATGTTATCCTAGATTCGTCGCGTGAACTCACGAACAGAGCAAGTACTAGTTCCGCTAAACCGAAAACTGCACCTATGACCATCTTCTACGGAGGAAAAGTAATAGTGGTAGATGATGTTCCGGCTGATAGAGTGAGAGATCTTATGTTAATGGCAAAACCTAAAGAAAAATTCGAGAAGAATGTTGAATTGGCCTCTACATCCAAGGTTGTTTCTGGTGAAGCGAAGGATTCTGATTTGCCAATTGCGAGAAGAGCGTCTTTGCATAAGTTTTTGGCTAAAAGGAAAGACAGGCGAGCATCGCCTTATCAAACAAATGCCCAGTCTCCGGGTGGTTCGACATCCGGAAACGAGCATAGTTTTGACTTGAATAAGTAAGCCATAAGGCACATAACTAGCACTTACTAAACAGAATTTGACAAATGTAACATATTCATTTATTGAAGGACTTTGATGTAAATTTAAGGTAAGATATTTGTTTGTAACTTGTTGTCCGGATGCATGATTTAAGAATTTTATTAAACAAATATCTTTGTTTTGTATGATATTAACGATTGATATGTATTTGTAGTTTTGTACTTAATTTTAGATAGTTTGAATAGAGAAGTGATAATTCGTTGCAACTTCAATTATTTGTTATACTACCGGATAATATGTTCTATTCCATATACTTTATTACGTGTCTCAAATTTAAGAACAACCGGTTTAAATTGAGTAAATTAATTGAATTCATGTACACCATCACATAGGCAATGAGGATTTAATTAATTCATTCTTTAACAATTCTATTGGTTTTAACGGAATATAAAATAAAAAAAAAATAAAAAATATATGATTGGTTGATTTGCAAGTGGCCCCACCTCCTTCGACTTTACATGTCTGCCATCAGAGTGGCGCTGGTGCCCTTGGCGCCTCCTCATCTTTACGAAATGGAATTTAACGCCCCGTGTGGTTGAGTTGGAGTAAGGCTAACATCCACTACACCTGGTCTAAATACAAACATATGATAACTAATAATGAACGGATGATATAATATGTTATTGTAAGTGCCTAATATTATCATGCATATCGATCTAAATATTGAGATAAACGTTCTATGGCAAAACAAACACTCAATTACATTATCTGTATATATAATTATCGTTCCTTGCCTCTTTCTATCTCTCATAATTACGGGAAGTTGGCCGGTTCTCACATATTAATTTATGGAATCTTTTTCACCTAAATGCTAAAAGATCAGTCTCCGAGACAAAACAATTCCCAAACAATCTAGAATGACCAGACAATTTCCAAACAACCGAACCATCCTTAGTTGGTCAATAGTTTGAATCCACATGAGCGGGTGAACTAAGAGACAATAAACAAAAGATCATTTATTACTACCAGACACGTTTCGTTCGTACATGAAAGAATCACCAACACAAATGACATCAGACAAAATAGAAGACTAGATGAAAGAATCATCAACCCAAATAACATCGGACAAAGTGGAAGACACCACCAATCAAGAGCATAAAACGTCACACGAAAAGATAAGTGAAAGACGTGTAACACCTTAAATCTTATACCTTATTGAATATATTCTTGTGGAATTAGGTTCCAACTTCCAAGCATAAGTTTAACTTTATTTTAGTAAAACACACGTGAAGTTATTACCATTTGAAAAACTATACATAGCAATATAGCATATTAGTATTCATAAAAAAGAAGAATTTAACATCGATTTACAAAAAGACTTTGTAGATTTATAAATTTCACGTTAACTTGGAGAGTTTTAACATTTCAATCCAAATTTTCGACCCGATCAGGCGATCATCACTATCCTTGAGCTTTGCCTACACATAGATACATATAAATAGAACATGGGCTAAGTAAGCATCTTGGGTCAAAACTCAAAACATGAACTGATGTCACAGTATGTATATGTTTATTTGTTAACGGATGCTCTAAGAAGGCACATGCATGATGCATTCTTAGTTTGATTGAAGTGTCAACAATAAGCACTATTGATGTCAACTGTTACCTCTAAACACCTTACCACCAACTTACATTTGGGGGGTGTCAATGAGCCGCGTCCAGCTCATTTAACTTATGAGTACTCAAGCTCGGTTTGTGAGTAGTTTTTCACGTTCGAGCTCGGCTCAAGCTAGACTCGTTCATTAATATTTAATTAGCTTTATACATGCATTTATAATTATATATAACATAATGTATATAAAATAAGTTGTTTGACATTGTTTGCGGTGCGCGCATATAATTAATGTATATATGTGTGGGCCCTCGGGTGGACAAAATGAAATTGCACTAATTTTGACGTTATTTTACTAATTTCGTGAAAGTAACGTTAAAAGTGGCAGAATGTTAATCAGACATCATGTGGTGGCGCTGATAGCCAAAAGACAAGGGTACATGCACCAATCGGACGGTGTCCCGATGGTTGTGTGTGATGTGTTTTATGTCCAAGGCTTGATGCAAAACTTCTATTGAGCCGGGGTCTCACCGGAAGCAACCTTACTATTCTTACGGGGTTAGAGGTAAGACTGTCTACATCTTACAATCCTCGGACCCTACCATAACTTTGTTATTTGTGGGATTTACTGAGTACGATAATGATGATGATATAACATAAGTTGTTATATTTATTATAATTTATACACACACATATATTTATATATTAAAAAGGTAATATAAATAACATGATCGTTCAGACTTGTGAGTCACGAGTTTAATTAAGCTTGACGAAGTTCGGTCTTGAATTTATTTATTAAGCAAGCTTATTTTATACGTGATTCACACTTCTAATGAGTCCAAGTGGATCAAGAGCAACTTTGATCACATACACATCTACTTACATTGCAAATATAAATGTTTTCTTTACACCTTACATTACATGTTTTTTACTTTATCACCCAACTCGTTTCACTATCAACTAGTAAAAAGGCTAAAAACCTCTCTCACACGCGTGTATGCATGCGCAACATCCCTCATTTTTAAAAACCACCCATTAGCGTTTTTATTTTGACTTCAGTCTTACTAAATGATAGACTTCAAATGACAAAATTTAAATTAGTAAATAGTATAAAACTAAGAGTTTTACCCGTCGCGTTGCGCCGGGAGGTCGGTAAAACCGAGCGGTTGTAAAATCGAAGCCTTGTCGGTTCTAAGTGTTAAGGTGGTAAGCTGACGCGGATTCGACCAACTTCGGTTATGTGCGCTATTATACCGGAACTAAAACAAAAAATAAATCAAAAAAATATAAAAATTGAGGTGGACCAATGGGGTGACATCGGTTGGTAAAACTTGAGCGTTAGTAAAACCTGACTATTGTCGATCCCTTGTGTTGAGGCGTTGAATCTACGCAAATTCGACCAACTTCCATTATGTTCTTTACGGTATCTGATAGGAATCATATTCTAGTTTAACTCCTAATTGTCATTTGTCTATTCTGGGAGGGTGTTAAGTGTAATTGTATTTCCATAAATAGGTATCAATAGCCAATAGGGAGAGGGGAGTATGTTTTAGGTTTAAGATAGCATTGTCATGGCTCCCGTGTATGCGGTGAGAGAGGGCTAGGCCCGGGAATATCTTGTAATCGTTCTTTACGTTTATAATAATATAATCGTTCTTCCATCTCATCCCTATTATCCAATCTTCACATATATCAAACTCTATCATTGGTCCGACCTGCCTTTGACCAGCCATTTTATTCAGTCAATCATGGAAACCCTAAATCAGCAAGCTCGTCTCGGATGTAACTGAGATCAAGGCTTTTCTCTCCACTTTAATTGCAGATCGGGAGGATTCAAGGGAATTTTGATTGGCCTTTTTAGCCTGGATGAAATCACATGAGAAGCTCGATGGTTTGTTTAGCTCTGGGATCTCCGATCTGGAATATTCATCCGGCGTCACATAGAGGTGCACAAATCGGTTTTTTTAAAAAAACCGGTTCGGTTAATAACCGGACCGGTTTTTCTTGGCCTGGAAAAAAACCGGTTTTTAAATAACCGGACCGGTTTATTAACCGGTTTTTTTGGTGCAAAACTCGGACCGGTCTAACCGGTTAGGACAGGTTTAGAAACCGGTTAGAACCGGTTAATAACCGGTTTTTTTAATTAACCGTTTTTTTTTTTTAAAATAACCGATTAATAACCGGTTTTTTTCATAATAACCGGTTTTAAAATTAACCGGTTTTTTCCATAACCGGTTCAGTATCCGGTTTTTTCTCTAGAACTTGTAACCGATATACGAACCGGCGGTTACTAAACCGGTCAAACCGGTTTTTACAAAAACCGGTTTTCGGTTTAAATCGTTGAACCGGTTCACCAACCGGTTTTTTTGCCCATCTCTAGCGTCACACCTGGTTCGGGAGGCAATTTCGGTGAGTTCTTTCCCTATTCTCGTTCCAACTCTGTTTTCGGCACGGATTCTAGCCTCAAATCAGACTCCGAGGGGGATTTTTCTGGTGGTCTTCCATCTGTAATAGCTCAATTGGAGGCACTCATGTCCAGATCTGATGAGAGAGAAAAACAGAACGTCGATGGTTCGTCGGGATCTGGATTTTCCGGCGAGGTTTTCTCTGGACCTGATTCAAAATCTATTACTCCTACACCATCGATTTTGGATTCAGCTAAATCGAAACATGAAGTCTCGACATTAACATCCAGATCTGATTCAAAATATATTACACTACCAGATCCGTCTCTAGATCTGGAAATTGGCTATGTGGTGGATCGTTTCTCAGGCTCTACTCCTAATTATCCATCTCTACTCGTTCAGTTGGAGGCAATAATCACCCATTCTGAAGCCAATTCGTTTGGCGTGGGTAATCTACCCAGATCTGTCACACCCTCAAAATCCACTAACGGAGTTTTACCGTCAGAGGGTGTGAACTAACAGGATCGGAATCATTAATTATAATCAAACATGATGTTCAGAGTTTTCAAATCACAAAACCTTAAGTTTAAATAAGTGCGGAAGCGTAAATCATAACCAAGTGTTGCGTCACACAGGACGACTTAAAACCAAATAAATAAAAGTTCAAAACAAGTTTTTAAAATGATGGTGTTCAACGAATGCATGATCCTATACCGCGCTCCCGCCTCGGCTACCTGAGAATAACATACTAAAAGTGTCAACACAGGGTTGGTGAGTTCACAAGTTTATGTAAATAAAGCGTCTGCGTTTGCGTTTACGTTTTGCGTTTTGCGTTTGCGTTTGCGTTACCAAATAGTGTTAAGTCAATTATATATCAATAGGTAGCTAGCCTATAAAACAAGTATTTACTAAGTGTTCGACACCGAAGCTAACTGTTTATCATATGCCTTGCCACCATGTCAACCACGACCATGGTAACGTGTTAGCCAAGATTACACCCACTCGACCTACAGTCGAGTTTAGAGTTGGGTGGGGTTTGTCAAACCCAGTAGTACTACTCAACAGTGACTCGCTATTATACAAATACTAAACGGTTCGATGTTATGAAGGACTTTAGTTGGTTTGTTTGCCACTTAGCCTTACAAGCGATATATAACCGATAACAAAATCTAAAGTGTTTGGAGTATGTTATCTCCCCCAAGTAAAAAGCGTTTAAAAGCGTAAAAGGGAAACGTGAAACTCACTGTTTGCGAAGAATTCAAAAACAAATCCGAGAGATGCGCATCAAAGAAAATCCTCACTAGTGCTCTAAAACAAAAATGAGATTCTCTAAGTATTGGAACTATTATTGAGTCTCTAGACTCGGCACATAATACCTATGCATGAGATACATTTCGTGTTTCGTTTGTGAATTATGTGTGACTCGACAAACACATTGGTGACACGTTACATGTGTAAACAACTACATAAGTATCGAGTACTAACATTGTACATTACTAGTAATTATTCCCCACAAGGGCATTTTAGTCAAAAACTAGCAAATATCGATCAACAAACACGTTTCATGTATTTTCACATAGTTCAGCAGCTAGTTTTATCAAGACAGAATTCTACTTGGAAAGATTACTCAATTCAACAGATCATAACACATTAATTAATTTACCAAAAATCGTCACAGAAGCACACATGAGCTAGGTTTCCAGAACTATTTTTATTGTATTTTTATTCCATATAGATTTCTCACAATAATCAAAACATTACAGTAAACTCACAGCAGTCAAAATCATGCGCAACAGAATGATATTTGTTATTCCCGTTAAATTGTAAATTCAATTAATGCAAGACCAATTGGGTTAGATTCTTAACTCAATATGTTAACTTCCAGAAGTGGAACTAAACCATTTGGTCTTGTAGTTTATGAGATATGATAATTTCAAAACAGCCTAACAGCAGACCTCACAATTCAGACTTGCACTACAGTTTTGTAAAATAATAAAAGTTAACTTTTACACGTCCAAAAATTACAAACTTGGACTTTTTAGAAACTAGACTCAACTAGTACACTGTAGTGTTAATAATTTCAGTTACAGTCGTCTAAACATAAATTTAACAATCTGTCCAGTACCAGTTTACATCAAAACTCAACATAACAACAATCTATGAATCATAATCCATGCATATAACACTCTAGACACAAGATTAACCAACCATGCATATCAATTTCACATTACACATATAGTTACGGTTTTACTTGAAAGTTTAAAATCAAAGAACAAGTGATTAACAAGCAACAATAACACAACTAGTTATCAATTTCATTAGCAATTCATCATCAAGCATATAATCAAACCCTAACTCATCTTAATCATCAATTTTCGAGAATTAGGGTTTTGATTAACCCATTCAATATTAAAATTAAACACCTAGAATACATAGAGTAGTTGTTAATTACCTTCCTAGCACCTTAATTCTTCAACAAAACTTGAAACAAGGTTGTATGTGTGTGTATGTTTACGGCAGCCAAGAAGAGAGGGAGGGGGGGGGGGGGGGGCGATCGGTTTAGGGGAGGGGATAGGGGATTAGGGTTTTGTTATTATTTAATAATAATTATGTTACACAATGGCCCATCTACTTTTAGTTATTACTTTTATAGTGTAATCAATTAGTTCTTGCTTCTTGTGTTAGCATTACACATAACATATCAAGTAACATATATGTTAACACATAATTATCACGTATTTATTGTTTTGATATTTGTCGTTTGTTCACCAATGGTTTGAGTCGACTCGTGTGCGTTTCGGTGCAATTCCGAAAGACTACATATGTAGTGATTGTCAAGCGTCATTTAAAACCCTAGTTTAAATGTAATGAGATGTGCGTTATAGTTCTAGTGATCTGAAGTTTGAATTGACGGAGTTTGGATTAACGGAGTTAACCTGAAATTGACGAGTGTCACATCATTCCCATATTGAAAGAATTTTCGTCCCGAAAATTGATGTTGAAAGAATTTTCGTCCCGAAAATTTGAGTCAAGTCGCGATGGGTATCTGAAAAAGCAAGAAAGATTTTCAGTTTGTCATAAGATCTGACATACATTCAACCTTTGAGTGGAAACCGGGTTGGGACTTTGGTTGGCTCGCCTATACCCGACCTCCTTCTTTTGATTTGAAGCTGTTTGTTTTGGATGAGGATCCTAAACCACCTGATCCGTATACAAACCTTAAATCAAATTTGTTATGGAAACTGTTTCATGGTTGGTGCAAGACTGCAAGTCAGGTTGCTGCGGGTGTTGTTGGTTCATATCATTTTTGGATAGTGCATGGGCAAGGTCGACCACCTGAAGACGCAACCAAGACGATCTCCATATTGAATTTGAAATTAGTTAGCCGATTCCAGTCTTGAGGACAAGACTGTTTTGAAGGGGGAAGTAATGATAGGAATCATATTCTAGTTTAAGTCCTAATTGTCATTTGTCTATTTTGGGAGGGGGTTAAGTGTAATTGTATTTCTATAAATAGGTATCAATAGCCAATAGGGAGAGGGGAGTATGTTTTAGGTTTAAGATGACATTGCCATGGCTCCCGTGTATGCGGTGAGAGAGGGCTAGGCCCGAGAATATCTTGAAATCGTTCTTTACGTTTATAATAATATAATCGTTCTTCCATATTATCCTTATTATCCAATCTTCACATATATCAATCTATCAGTATCAGACTGAAAAAAAAATCATCTTTCGGTTTGTTTCCGTTACGTTTGTTACGATACTGAAACTCAAACAAAAACGGTGAGTCTACGTGAATTTGGTCAGATTCCAACACATTTGTTAAGGTACCTGAACTAAAAAAGGCAAAAAAAAATGCAAAACAAAAACAAAATTGGCATTCGATCGGTTTTCTTTACGTTCGTTACATGCCGAAACTAAAACAAAAAAAATGTCTTGCATCAATAACGTGTAGCCTAGTGACCCAATGACGTACTTGTGGCAGCAAAAACTCTTAATTATGTAAATATATTTAAACATAAAAAACACATATCAAATAAATAAAAAACAAAAAAGAAACCAAAAAAACGTTTTCAAATCAAGAAGTTTTCACAACAAAAAATAAATAAATACCAATTTTTTTTTTTTGCTTTGGATGGGCCTTGAACCCAACAAATTTTTTGCTTTGGATGGGCCTTGAACCCAACAAATTTTTTTCTTTGGAAGGGCCTTGAATTTGCATGTAGAGGTGCACAAATCGGGTTTTTTCTAATACCCGGGTTCGGGTATGAAATTGGTTTCGGGTATGATCGGGTATTGGAAAATCGGGTATTGAGAAAAATCGGGTAGGGTTCGGGTAGGGTATTGAGGAAAAAAACTCAACCCTATGTACTCGGGTAGGGTATGATCGGGTTCGGGTATTGGAACCGGGTACGACCGGGTATTAATACTCGGTTATGAATTTGTAATTTTTTTATACATTTTTTTATTTGTTTAAAATTTAAATTTGCTTTGTAATTTATAAAAATAATTAAACTATATTACAAAAACCATAAATCCACTTAATTAGAAATAATTTTCTTAGTAATATGCATTTTACAAAAACTTAAACATAAATATTGTGAAGTAAACATAAAAATATTCTATAAAAACTCATGTATTATTTCGGGTATTAGAAAATTGGTATGGGGTATCGGGTATAACCGGGTATCGGGTATAGGGTATGACGGCCGGGTCCGGGTATTTACGAGTATAAATCTGGTAAGGTTCCGGGTACAGGTATTGACCTCAAAATGCATACCCTATCCATACCCTACGGGTAGGGTCGGTTCCGGTTTCGGGTATAGAATACCCGGGTATAAAAAAACCGGTTCCGGGTATTTTTTTCGGGTCTGATCCCGGGTATGGGTTTTTTGTGCACCTCTATTTGCATGGTCTTTTTTAATTTTTATTCCAGAACATTAAGAATACTTGCAACAACCAACATACAAAAGCATCACAATTTAATAAGCATAAAAAATAATTTATAAAAAAACAAAACAAAATTAATATCCAAAAATCCTTTTGGTACACCAAAGTTCTTAGTTATACTATATATATAATTTATAAGATAATTATATAGGCATTTTAGTTGTTGATGCTAAAAGTTAAAATAGTAAAAACCTTTATAAGAGGAAGCATTTAAGTAATAAAATTTATAAAATTATATGATCTTTTTAGTTGATGCTAAAAGTTAAAAACCTTTACGAGAGGAAGCATTTAAGTAATGAACGCCAAATCACTACACATGCTCTAAGTCTCTTAGGTAACAAAGATTTCATATTTTGGTATTCTATTTTCGCTATGAATAAAATGTAAAAAAGTTATATTTTTGGTATGCTATCGTCGCTAAGAATAAACAAAACATGACCAAATTGACAGATTCTACCAGTCTACACAAAAAGAAGGCTTTTTATTAACCCATTTTCTTTGTTCAAACAGATATAGTCTTAAGTCTAGAATGACTAATTAACACCATCACAAGTTGCCATTCTCAAACCATTACATGTCTCGGCTACAAAAAAACTCGATTTTTGATGTGGTAAAGAAAGCAATCAATCTGCTTGTAATCTAGCAATGTACTGATCATAGAAACTGGCTGCTTTCTCAAGATCACCAAGCTCCGTGTAGCAATCAGCTATTGCACCAAATGCCTCTGTGTTTCCCGAGTCTTCTCCTTCTCTTTCCGAGATTTGTAGCACCAATGAATGGTATTTAATGGCTTCTTTATACTTGCCCTGCCTCTGCAACGATGCTCCTGTATGATGTTATAATATATGATTCATCCAACTTAGGAACATTAAAGAAGAAACAAAAATAAAAGATAAAAACAAACCTAATCCTCTTGCAGCCTTTTTTTCCTCGATGGGATCTTTCATGCTCTGGGCAAGCTCTAGTGCGGCTTTGAACTCGAAATATGCGTTTTCAGGATTCTGATTTCTAAGAAAGTTTTTACCATTTTTAAGACGAGATATCAACTCTTGTTTCTTTGGATCAACAATGACTTCATTATCTGGTACTCTAGCAGCAGTAGGAGCATAGCTTAAAGCAGGTGCGTATGACTCAATCTTTGCTTGCCTCTTCAAAGCTGCATTAATCTGTCTCAGCTGCTCATTCAGTCGTTGCAGTTCTCCTTTTCTTTGACGAGCAACCAGTCCTGCAATTTCGAAAGATTAAGGTAGCAAATCTACTACATGTCTGTCAGTCTGTGAGATGATTTTGCAAAGTAAATCTGACCTCCAACCGTGGCCCCGATGAGGGCAACAAGTAGCAACAGAGGCATGTTCATATTAAGGATAGATTGGTCCGCCTCACAGGTTTCGGCTAACGCTTCTAAAGGTGTAGTTAATAACAAAGCATTAGCAATAATGGGTCCCATTGGTAAGGATCTAACAATCCCCATTGTCTGCAACATATAAACAGATAGAAATCAGTAAAAGCTCACAAAATATATACAACAAAGGTATTATTATGCAAGCAAGGCTATGTGTAGTGGAGGGGCTACAAAATGGGGCGTTTTGTGCCATGTGGCGCTTGGTCAACAAAGGATGGGTTTTGTTTTAGGGCTGTAGTGGTGTTGTAGCCCCTATATATATATATATATATATATCTATATCGCACACACATTTGAATATAATAATAATAATAAAAGAAAGCGGATGAAGGAAGACAAATATTCCTCGCCCCCCCCCCCCCCCCCAAAAAAAAATCGCCCCTTTGTAGCCCGGGGAGCGGTGTTCACCAAAAAAATCGCCCCTTTGTCGCCCCACTACAGATAGCCTAAGGGAGTTTGAAGATTCAACATAACACATGTGATGATGACTCACTCATTCACCATCATACCTGATGACTCACTCATTCACTACAGATAGCCTAAGGGAGTTTGAAGATTCCTGCCTTTGATGAGGAGAGGATGAAGCGGAGGGAGTGGTTTCGTCCCTGTGCTCCATAACACCTCAATCTAAAACCAACAATCATTTATGACTTATTTTTCAATAGGATTAAGAAACTTATAAACTTAAATGATAATCTGTCTAACTGTAAATGTATGCTGCTGTTTGGCAGCACCATAGCTTTCTTTCACAATCCTACCGGCTACAATCCTTTGACCACAAGGAGGACCAGTAGCACTCCTTGATGCAATGCTAAACCTGAATATCACTAACACCAATATTCAATCTGTTTGGCCGTTTATTTAGCACTTTCAATTTGTAAATCCTGACAAAACAAATTTTATTCAACTATATTGTTTAAACTTGAAAGGATCCTTACATTTCATAAACATTCTGCTCAAACATAACTACATCTCCTGTGCAAGCATCACCTGCAACAAGTGACTTCACTTAGAAACAAATTATGAAATGCAAAATACAAATCATAATCTAAAATTAATATTTTGCATCCACAACTTTACAAGACTAATATATAATAATGCAATACACACCTTTACAATTCATAACAAAACTGGAAGCAGGGTATTTAATTTCTCCTTCACCACTCACAATACTGGTATCATCAAAATTTCCAATTAATCAAAGAATAAAAACAATTAAATATGTGTTAAGACGGTTAAGAGTATACCTAATGTGCTCTTTGATGCGTTGAATCAGGACGTCTTTCTTGCCCGTTGATCTCAACCCGTGTTTTCTAAGATACAACTTACACTGTTCCACTTTCAATTTCTCCACTTGACAACCTAACATTAAAAAAAAGGCGAAAACCGATCAACAAATTCATTAGACATTTCATCAAACACCTTATCTACATGTTTGTTTAAACTCTCCTATTAACGAACCTTCAATCATCTTGTGAACAATCTGAAAGCTTTTCTCATCAGTTGCATCAAACTCAGGGGCAGCAGTCTCATCACAATCAGCCTCCTCATCGAGTTCCACCGAAACACTAAAAATGAAAAAAAAAAATTACAAAATAGAAAACTAAGGATATAGCCAAATAAGAAGATGGATTGAAGGGTCACCGAGATCTGGGTTTTTTCTTGATTGAGAGATTCGAAAGTTTCGAACGGGTGTCTTCGAAAATGTCGAAGCTTGGGTCTTGTTGAGAGTCATCTGTGTCTGTGTCTGTTTCTGATTCAACTAGTTGAGTATAATATTGTTGTTGAGCCATTGTATGATTACAAATTACAAGCTGTTTTTGGATCAAAAGCTTTTGATAAAATGTATGTAAGGGTTTTGAGCAAAGAGGAACGTTAGAAATTTATATGGAGAATTTGAATTTCGAATAGACGGTTCAACCCAACGGGTACAAAAGGATCCATTGGATCTTGGATTTTGGGCCCGGATTTTGTATATGGACCAAGGATGGCAACGGGTCGGGTTCGGATCAGGTATTTTGTAAAACCGTACCCGGCTCATTACCCGTCGGGTATCGAGTATCCCTGTTGGAACTTTCAAATACACATTTTAATCATTATAATTTTTTATAGCTTTTATTTATACAACAAATATTACAAATTTAAATATAATACAATCCATATATATAAGTGTGACAATAAATGTATAATATAATTATAATTTTTATATTTATGATTCACAACCTACGAAATACAAAGAGTTTTTCGGGTATATGGTTCAGGTAAATGGGTATGTGTTTTCGGGTGATCAGGCCGAGTATCATCTAATCCCATACACGGCCCGTACCGGCGGATATTTTTTTAAATCCTAATCCAATACTCGGCCCATACCCATCGGGTGTCGGGTATACCCGTCTCATTTGTTTTGGGTATACCCGTCGGAATAGGGCTTTTTTGCCATCCCTAATACGGACGAAAGTTTTTTTTTTGGTAAGAGCGTTTAGAACAACTTCCGTCTGATACCCAAGTGAGTTTTTCTGAAACGGGATGTCAACCGTCCATACTGATTTTGACACTCCATGTTTAACTCAATCAGAAACACCATCAAAGCGAATACTGAAAACCTACCACTATGAAGAAACTCAATTTAAATCAAGTTTTGAAACTAAGACTTAAGATCTCAAACATTAACAATCACTCTTACACTAGTGGACCAGAAAGTCAGCTTTAGAACTACCGACAAGGTATCATAAATCTTGTGGATAAATAAACAAGTTCTAAAAATCCCTTTTCTCAAACACCAACTAAAAGTTTGTTGGTTTTCTTGGTTCTTCTCATATAAAGGCCTTTGCTATCCCTCTTAAATCCAATTTTAATATTTCTTTTTGGTATGTGACAAAAAGGAATGAAGAAGAAATATGCATCCAACACTTTTTTAATACTTTAATTAAAAAACCATTCCTTGCTCCATGTTTCAATTTTAAAATCACTTTCTCCGGTTTCAACAAAAAAAAAATATAGTTTAATATTTTATTTATATTTTTTTTAAAGTTATTAACTATTACAACCTTTAACTTACCTCTAATTGACATTTTGTTCACTATGAATCTAATACCCTTCACCGTCCAAAAAATAATTAAAAAAATAAAAAAAAAAAATACAAAAGAAATGTATGCTTGCTATCATATAGACGTATACTATCTTTGAATGAGAGCATGTATCGTAGGACACTGGGTGGTCCCGGTCCTCCATTTTCCCCAAAATGGTGGGGGGGTTCACATTTTCCCGGATATCATTCTGTGTGTTCTAAAATTAATCGCTTATGCCAAGTAAAACACGCTTCTTAAATTGATTTAAACATTATTAGAACTATTCCGTGTAAGACATGTTTGATTTTATTCGATAAATATGAATACACGGCTAATTATCAATAAGCAAGATAAGTCATGTTGGTTTTGAGGTTAAAACGCCTCTGCCACAGATTTAATTTTCATTTTACTATTAAAATTAATAAAATTCGAACTCTTGTCATTCAAATGGAAAAAAAAAAAGAAGAAATATAATTTGCTTGTTTTGAGTGGCATGCTAAAAGTTTAATTTTATTACATGTGAAAATAATTACACATTAAATATTAAAAAGACATGCATACTTTTAGGCTATGCGTAGTGGAGGGATTGCAAATTGGGATGAACTGCGACACGTGCATCCAGTCAGTAAGGGGTGAAAATTTGTTTTTGAGGTGTAATGATGTAAGGGCTACAAACTGGGCCCACAATATCTTTTTTTATTATTTTCATTTTATAATTAAACTAAATAAATAAAAACCAAATTATTTAAATTATTAAATAAAAATGCATTAAAATTAAAAAGAAATATAAAAAAATACATAACTAAAAAAAACATAACTAAAAAAAAATACTAATATCCATAATATTCGCGCATTTTTCGACTCGTCATCGTTGCAACAATGCGGCCTCTTCGTGTGACCCGGCAACTTTGAGGGATTCGTATTCTTTACTCATTTCCCGCAATTCCATCATAGCAGCAATCTTTTCGTGTTGTTTGTTGGTTTCTCTCATGGTACCGTTGAGTTCCTCGACAAACTTTTCGTGTTTTTTAATGATTTCTGTCATGATAGCGGTGAATTTTCACGGGTTTCGGTTGGTTCAGGTTGTTTGATAATTCGTTTTGCTAGATTTTTTTGAAGAATTTGGGTATGAATTGTGTATGAAATGGAGAAAAAGGTGTATGTTTATATATATATATATATGTATATTGTTTTAATAAAAAAAATTGACCGTTTGTAAACGGTCATAATAATAAAATAATATTACTTTTAAACCACGCCGGCGACAATAACACCCCGCCCCCGCCCCTTTTCGCCCCATATCGCGGGGGGGGGGGGGGGTGTTCCCTTTCTTCTCGCCCCAAGTCGCCCCTTCCTCTCGCCCCACTACACACAGTCTTATAGGTGTACCTATTATCACTGTTACTATTATTGATTATATTTAATACAAATTAAATTAATGTTTTACTGTGCGAATCAACTAACATCTATCTATTCTAATAAGAGTCTACAATTTTTGTCACTTATCAGTACCATAGCCCAACCAATTTTCATATATGGTCCTTATATTTTATTTTAAGTTATTTTAATATATAACATTAAAATTATATATTTATTCCAACTAAATTCATTACTACACATAATAAGTATTCTTTATATGGATTAACAAGAGACGATTAGTGAATTCTGAAGTGTTAATTTGTGACAACTGCCAAAAATTAGACTAATCTGGTAATTATCTTAACCGTAATCGTGTATTAATTAGTAAAATAAATACATAGGAATAATATTTTTAGTCAAAGTTTTTGACTTTAGTTGAATTTTAAAATATGGAACCCGAAAAAGTTCAATTTTGTCGTGTAGCTGACACTGTACATATTGACACCGGGTAATATCTCAAAACGGATAAATTCATAAACGTGTCAAGATGACCTCGAAAAATAAAATTTTATGTTAGGATATTAGAGATAGTGTATAAACTTAATTTTAAAATGTTCGAATCGCAAAAATTAGAAAATAAGTAACCGAAAGCCAGTAGAGGACACCGTAAGAGCCCGACATTAAGTCTATCAGAAAATTTTGTTTTTAGGCAGACATTGACTGTAATCTAATTTCGCTCAAAGTCTGATAAAAATTATTAGAAACGGAAGTCGTTTGGCTAGATAAATTACGAGATACGTTAAACTTACACCTAGGTATTATCACATGTCATTATTCAAAACCACCTCTCCCTCTCCCTCTCCCATCTCTCTCGGCCGCCACTTACACACAACCCAACCCACCTCCCAAACCCACCAATGAAAAGCTTACATATAGGTATGCAATGATTGATAGATTACTTGGAAGCTACACACTTGGACACATGCACACCCTATACCATCCAACTCACAACCCTATACCTCTCTTTCTCCCTTCATATAACCGGCCACCCCACCACCAACTTACCATCTCACATTTTCAAATTTTTATACACACAACACTTGATTAGGAGATCTTTGGTGGAAGGTTGTAACATCCCGAAATTTCAAAGTGATATTAATTATATTACTTACTAGTAGAGGGAAAGTTTACTCGGGTTGTCAGGAAACAAATAATAGAGTAGGAGTTGGTATGAGTCGGGCTAGTGTTGGATTAATGGAGACGGGTTAAATGAGAATGGGCCTTAGGTCCATGGGATTTCAGGGATATAAATATCCCCTAAACCCAAAAATATCTTCATTTCCTTACTTTCTACACACACACTCCAAAAACACACACACCATCTACACCGCCGCCGGGCCGAGGAGAGGAACGGGCAGATCCGAGAGAGAGAGAGAGCGATTAGTGTGTTAACAAGTTAAACGAGATCCAAACAAGCTCAAAAAGGTATGATTCTTGATCTTTGAAGTTTAAAGATCCAAGCTTTTTAGTGTATAAGCGACCGAAAATGGTCGGGAAGCGTAGTGGGTGATATTGAACCATAGCAAGGGTGTTAAAATCGCTCAAAATGCTGGACAGAAACCGAACAGCGGCTGATCTGGACAACTTCGCCTTCAAAGCGATGAACTTCGCCTGCAAGCTAAGTTCGCCTGATGAACTTCGCCTGCAAGCTAAGTTCGCCTGATGGCAACTTCGCTGTAAAGTTAAGTTCGCCTAACTGGTAACTTCGCCTGAGGCCAAGTTCGCCTGATGACAATTTTGCCTGAAGCCAAGTTCGCCTGATGGCAACTTCGCTGTAAAGCTAAGTTCGCCTAGCTGGTAACTTCGCCTAAAGCTAAGTTCGCCTAAGGTTAACTTCGCCTAGAGCTAAGTTCGCCCGAGGGTTAACTTCGCCTAAAGTCAAGTTCGTTTAGAAAATAAATTAAAAATCTAATGAAAAATGTGTTAAGACAGTTAATGGAAATAAAATTTTTCCAAGCTGACCTGGCAGCTCGACCCCAGCCAGGGGCTCTGCCCCTTGGACCCTGCTAGGGGCTGCCGCCCCTAGACCCCGCCGCCAGGGGCGCTGCCCCCGGACCCCCGTTCGTTGTGGGTAGTAGTTAAGACTGGAAAGATGATATGAGTAGTGATAGTTGTTTGATACGTGTACTTGTTATACAGTCAGCCGTGCACAGCTGAAGAAAGGGATTACGATTAACGGTGAACGTAACCGTGTTCAGGTGAGTTTCTAGCCCCATTCCTTGTTATGTTTTCGGGGCTGTGTGCATACTCGATGTGTTGTTAATACATTTATCCTAAGTGATAAGTGTATGTCATATGTGGTATGTGTGATAGATATGAATGATTGTTTGTCGGTACGCGAACGATCTTCGGATATTGCGCGTACTATCAGGTTAAAAATAAAGGTACGAATATTATATATCGTAGATGTATGAATATTTCAAATGAATACTTGTCGGGGCGTGAACGATCTTCGGATATTGCACGTAACGACAAGGGGTATGGTTGTTAAATGAATGAGGTAAAGAATGCCTAGAGTGTTCTTATGTTATAATGTAAGTATGTGTATTTAGGTACACGAATGGCATGTGAGTTCTACGTTCGACATAGTAAGTTAGGATGGCAAATCCCTCTAGCTTCTGTCGGACATAGACTCGGCTGGTGATGGCGTAGTTAAGGACTGCGAGCCTTATACGTGAAGTAGATGATATATGTAAACGTAGATAAGGACTGCGAACCTTATACGTAATGTAGATAGGTGTCAGCATAGGAAAGGACTGTGAACCTTATACGTGCTGATTTTGTAGCATAGGGGAGGACTGCGAACCTCGTACGTGCTATGAATTAGGTTGCAACATAGGGAAGGACTGCGAATCTTGTACGTGTTGTGGATGTATTTCAGCATAGGAAAGGACTGTGAACCTTATACGTGCTGATTTTGTAGCATAGGGGAGGACTGCGAACCTCGTACGTGCTATGAATTAGGTTGCAACATAAGGAAGGACTGCGAACCTTGTACGTGTTGTGGATGTATTTCAGCATAGGAAAGGACTGTGAACCTTATACGTGCTGATTTTGTAGCATAGGGGAGGACGTACGTGCTATGAATTAGGTTGCAACATAGGGAAGGACTGCGAACCTTGTACGTGTTGTGGATGTACTATGGTATAGGGAAGGACCGCGATCCTTGTACGTACCATAAATGGTGAACATAGGTAAGGACTGCGAACCTTGTACGTGTTCACGACCTTGAGTACAGGTATAGACGGTGAACTATGAACGTACTCTCGGTAGACTGAGGTTAGTGATTGTAGATATGTATGTATGTATGGTAGCAAGTATGTATGTAGAACAGAAGGGTAACTAGTGAAGTATGGATATGTATCTACAGATATGTATGTATGTGTATGTATTGTATGGCGTTCGATTAACTAGAACTCACTCAGCGTAGCTGACTTTTAGTATGCACGCAAGTGAGCTGATTATAGAGTTAGCATGAGGATGACACATGGCATGGATTGAACGGCTGGCATCTGAAGAAAGAAGTAAAGATGTTTTAAATATAAAGTTTTGTGTTATGGTATCAAAGAAAAGATTTAATGTTTTGTAACAAATGATTGATGTTTTATATTCCGCGAAAAGTTTTAATAAACTCTGATTTGAAGAACTGTGTTTATGAGTAAATCCGACGCTAAATTAGGGCCACCGGGTTCGGGGCCTTACAAAGGTTAAGCTAATAACAAGAAGTAGGAAGACAAAGGAAGGATTATAGCCAACACAAAGTCACATTATCACCTCCTTAGACACCAAATCCGAAACCCAAGGTAACCCACTTCAAGATTTGTGTATATTAGTTGCTATTTGATGTTTAAAGCTTGATTTTAGAATGCTTGGTAGTGTACATGTAGGTATAATATGGATATATATATGCATATGTGTGAACCGTGAGTTTACATAGGAATGTATAAGATGGGTTTTGTTGATTATAGGACTTGTTATGGTTGCATTTTAGCTTGTATAGATTGTCCATATTGATGTTACTTAAGTTTGTTTAACAAATGGGTTTAGGTATTGTTTTAATATTGGAAGTAAATGTGTAAATGGCCAAAAGATCAAAGATGGATAATGAGTAAAAATACCCATGTTAGGCCGTGAGTTTTGATTTTGGTATTGGATTGAAGGTGTAAGCTTGTTAAATGGTAAAATAGTTAAAGAAAGAATGATAATTTTGAAAACCCACATACTTGATTACTTGAAAAAGTTGTAAGTAATAATAATAATGGTTTTGAAAGGATCTTGGAAAAAGGGTTGACAAAAGTGTAGGGATTTGACTTTGTTGGAAAGTTACTTACACATGCAAGTAATACAAAAATTTGATTTTGATCATAAAGCTCATACTTGTCTTATATGGATTGAAAATGACAAACTAAGTGATTGAATGGGACATATGGAAAGGAATAAAATCTACTAGAAGTACTAGGATGCATGAAACATGATAACTTAGATAAACAAGAGTTTGTGTTAAACTTACTAATAAAGGAAACTTTGTAAATTGTACAAGATGTTTTGCAAAATGATTTGATAAGTGAACATAATCTTGTGTGGATGATTAAAGACTTGTGGTTAGGATTACTTTAGTAAACTCTGTTGTAAAGATTGTTAGTATGATAATAAGGTTATTAAAAATTGCTACTTACTAGTAATAGAAACTTTGTTGTTAAAGAAATCAAGAATGTGTTTGTTAAAGGATAACAATGGGGTGAAATAAGATGTTAATATGGGTTAATAAGATCTGGAAATTTTGGTACATAAACACCTTGTAGAGATTGTAGAAATAACATGTAAAGCTTGAGCATGTGTAGTTAAAATTTTGTTTTGTGTGCATACTTGGTGCTAGATGATCAAACATGGATGTGATGATATATTACTTGTTATTATATGTATATTTGCTGTACCAAATGGTTTGGTTTTGACATTGTGACTTAAATAGCTTGTCGGTGACTTTAACGGTCGGAAAGTTCGACTTTTAAGGTGAACCGACATGAGTTTTTGGAACTGAATTAAAACAGCTCCCAAAGTCATAATATTCTTATATTTAACATAAGTTAAAGTATAAGAAAAGTCAAGAATAGCAAAACTTAAATCAACACGGTTCGTGTCACGAAAACCGACACGAAAACGTTAAAAATTGACATTTTTAAGAAATTGGCAACAAAATAAGAACCAAAACATTTTTATTGAAAAACCAATAAAACTTGACTAAAAACTATATAAAAAGTGTTCTAGATAATTTAAAACTAAAAGTTTCATAAAAATGACAACCGGTTCGTTTTTAAGCTCAAAATCAACGAAACCGGCAAAACCGATTATAATAGAGTCAAAATTTTAAATAAAATAATAACTTGAATTTTTCCAAAACACTCCAGCAACTAAAGGTAATAATTTTTATGAATTTTAATAATTAAATTAAATTATTAAACAAAACAATTATTAGTTGATTATTACTTGTTTATATTTTTAAGTATAGAATTATAAGATTATAAGTAGTAAACTTTATGTGTTATATGCTTGTGTGGATTTTTAGAATAAGAATATATATATTTTAGTCAAACCTAAAATTAACGAACGTGTACTAATATAGGAACGAGCATTTATTCGAACACTGAAATCAAAGGTGACTTCTTCCTCCGAAAAGCATATTGTATATCTATATTCATATTTATATATATATATATGTTTTGAAAACGCATTATACTATAAATTGTCGTTATTGTGGGATGAATCAATTTGGTTAAATAACTGTTAACCGAATTGAGGGCACAGAAATGTTGGTAGATCTATCGGGGTGACGCCCCCCACTTCCATTCACGTTGGGTTAAAAGTGGGAATATTTCGAGTATGGTACGTTTCGAGTTATCAAATTGGTAGTCATACACGCGTTGTATTCTTAGCTAGTTTACAACTAACGCTTTTTGTGCTTAAAGGTAAAATGCGGGTTTCGTTATTGTGTTATACCGTGTTATGATCGGTTTTATTGGGAGTATAATGGCCGTACACCATTATATTCATGTGTTGTTTATATATAAATTGTTTATATTTATATAATAAGTTTTTCTTCTCAGGAATAACTCACCAACATTCGTGTTGACCCAAATATTATTTAAATATGCTTTGCAGGAAAGTGAAGGTTTCGAGGTGGCACGGAAACGAGAGCGTGGGGTGTTTGAACAAAAGTGATGTGTTGTAAACCGTGCATTAGCACGTGTAGTAAACTCTGATTTTGTAAAATATTTCTTATAATAAAAGATGATGCTTTTATTATTAAATGGTTATTATTGTTGACTATCGGCATCTGTCATAACCCGAATGAATTAAAGTTAAGACTTCCGCTGTGTTAAGTTAAGGTTTTCGGGATGTGACATAATTAAGGTGTTTATTATGGTTTATAGTCAAAATAATAAACAATAAATATTCGATTTATAATATGTGGAATGAGAACAATCGACTTGGACTAAATTCTGATAACGCAAGCGGCTAAGGCTTAGCCTTTAATACCTAAAATTACATATGATTTTAAAATTAAAAGTTTTCAGGTTGACCCAAAACCTAGAATTCGAACCCAAGAACCAACCTGAATTACTTCAGTTCAGGTTCGGGTTAGTATTTTCTTGGGTTCGAGTTTCTCGGGTCAGGTTAGTTTGGGTTCAGGTACGAGTTTTCTTGGGTTGGGTTTCAGTTAGGGGTAAAAGTGGCAGTCATACTTTCAACGATTATAAATAAGAATCGCTACATTCATTTTATACAACTTTAAATCTTCTAATATGCTTTTAACTCAGAATAATCACTATTATTTGAACATGGTTTTAATGTTATTACGTATTTTTCATTTTCCTGGTAATTACATTCATATGAAATAAATAAATCATTTTGTTATATTTAAATTTTCGGTTTTTATGTTGTTTGATTA
This sequence comes from Bidens hawaiensis, assembly GCF_021521415.1. Classification (NCBI taxonomy): domain Eukaryota; kingdom Viridiplantae; phylum Streptophyta; class Magnoliopsida; order Asterales; family Asteraceae; genus Bidens; species Bidens hawaiensis. The sequence continues at coordinate 915,342 of NW_027491637.1, forward strand.
TACAATTTTTAATTGTAAAATATAAAGTCAATTAAAAATTTGTTATACACAGAATATTAATGACAACAAATTTATCATGATTAATCAATTTCAAATTGTAAAGATTCTAAGGATAATTATATCATCAAAGTTCAGATATATGGTTTTTGGGATAATAATGTTTTTATGGATAAACATGAGGAGATGTTCTCAAATGACATTATATTAATTGATTAAAATCTATGATATTTTATGTGTACGAATATTTTTTTATTAGTATCATGGATATATATTATCATTTATCTAGAGTTGGTATGTACTTAGAGAACCTTTTTTGTCACACATACAATTATATATAGCTATATCAAGAGTTATAAGCATATCTATATGTTACTTTATTAAGAGTTACACGCAGACATAGGCTAAAAATTTTGATTTTTGATAGACAATATATACCTGCTAATACAATCACAAATGCAGTGTGAAATGAAGTTTTTACCTATTTGTAACATAATTATGTAATCTTAGTTATGTAATATCTGTAATATTAATTTAATTGTAATTGTATTAACAATATATGATCAATTCGTTGATTGTATTTTACTTAATGGCTAAAGTTTAAAATTTTCAATAATTACCCATATAATACACGGGCCTCAAACTAGTAATTATATATACAAGTAGCTCGGTAATTTAATTTGTAAATTAAATTATAATATTTGATTCGCACAATTAGCTCGTATATACGATAACTTTTTCTATTATAATTATTATTAAAAATAAGATACCACGGCGGGGTTGAAGTGTAGCAAGCTGGAAAATAGATGCTTTGTACGATATATTAAACGTCACTTATCTTAAACTTTAATTACCATTAAATTAAATTAAAAAAAGAAGAAAAAAGCATGTAAAATTGTAAAAAGGACAAAATGTGTTCGTTTAAGACTAGATATATAGTCCAAAAACCCAAATTTATTAAATGCAGAAGCTGTACACTGGATAGTTGATGCTCAGAATATCTGGTTTGCTTCTTCCTCTTTAACCACTCAATTATTATCATTATTAATATTATTTCAATATCATCATCATCATCATCATCGTCGTCATCATCATCATCATCATCATCATCATCATCATCATCATCATCATCATCATCATCACTTCCATTTTATGTTACTCGTCTGATTCCTTTCAACCGACTCATAATAATAACTGTACGTGTCAAAACTTTATTATTATTATTATTATCGAATTCATTAAATGCATTATTATTATTATTAGTAAATATAAATCTGGAATTTATTTTCCAGATTTCAGGTGTGTGTATCGTGTCGACCAAGTCCCTATCAGAAAGATTACATTAATAATATCAAGCTTTATTATATAACAAAGTATTAATAACAACCACCCATTTCAATCATTCACGTTTCTAAGATAATCATGCCCAATTACATCTTTTCATTCATACCAAAGATTTAATCCTTTCAACCGATCTTAATTTGGGTTTTTTAATTAAATTACAGTTCTTCTTCAATGGTGGTTGCATCTCCGCTCTGTACATGGCTAGTGGCCGCCTGCATGTCGTTTTCCGGCGATAAGCCGGCGGCGGCGGCGCTGCCGTATTCGTCGAAGAGATTCAGTCGGTCCGCCAGAAGGAAGTTGTCGGCGATGACGTCACTATACGGGTCGGGTATTATTACGAACCTGATGAATTCATTGGAGCCCTGTGAGGAGTATTATAAATCCAAACCCTTGTCTTCTTCTTTCTCTATTTTTGGTTATGATAATCGGATTCCGAAACGGGTTAATCGAGCTGCACAAAAAGGTAATTGTTTTTGATTCTTGGTTATTTCAATTTGGGGTTATAAAAGATTTAGTTTTTAATGTTGTTACAGTCACTGGTTAGTAAAAAGTTGTAATTTTTAATATGCCCGTGTTTGTTTGCTAATTTATTATTGGGTTTGGATCATATACAAATTATTTTAACATACGTGAGAATCAAGTAGTATAATTATATATACAACATAGTGTAATTATAGTGTAGTGTAATTACATAATTACACTACTTGATTCTCACAGTTAACACGTTAATTTCCCCTGTTTTGTTACATTTTTTTGTTTTGTTTTTAGGTAAAGCTATGGCAATTGCTGTGCAGCCTGCGAAAGAACCGACAACGAAGAAGAAACCGGTGACCAAGAAACGGCGGGTGGTAGTGACGGGCCTCGGTGTGGTGTCTCCGGTTGGTGATGTTGTAGATGTGTTTTATGATAATTTGCTGGAAGGTGTTAGTGGCATAAGTGAAATCGAGTCTTTCGACTGCCAACAGTTTCCTACTGTAAGTACTGATCGTTTCGTGAAATTTTATATTGTGTGATTAAAATGGTCTAACTGTGGTTGGTTTCAGAAAATTGCAGGGGAGATTAAGTCGTTCTCAGCTGATGGATGGATAGCACCGAAGCTTTCGAAACGTGTGGATAAGTTTATGCTTTACTTGTTAACTGCTGGCAAGAAGGCGTTGGAAGATGGTGGTGTTACAGCGGATGTCATGAAAGAACTAGACATAACTAAATGTGGGGTCATCATTGGGTCTGCGCTTGGTGGCATGAAGGTAAGTTTTAGCTTTCTAAATTCTAATGCAATATTATGAATAATTTTGAAAAAAACGTTATTTTAAGCTGATTATTTAAACAGATATTTCAAGATGCAATCGAAGCGTTGAGGGTTTCATACAAGAAGATGAATCCGTTTTGTGTCCCGTTTGCAACGACAAATATGGGCTCTGCTATACTTGCAATGGACTTGGTATAACTAGTTTGTTGCAAATTATTTTATGGAATTTGTGGACTTGTGCTATAGTGGTTAATGGTTTTCTTTTTGTGATATGTAGGGTTGGATGGGACCAAATTATTCGATTTCTACAGCTTGTGCTACAAGTAACTATTGTATACTGAATGCAGCTAATCATATTATCAGAGGTGAAACTGTAAGCATCATTGCTCATTTGTATCATTCTTTAAAATCCACCTGCAAACTCTTGTTTTTTCGACTAACTAAATGTGTTTAAAACTTGCAGGATATGATGCTTTCTGGTGGTTCTGATTCAGTCATCATTCCTATAGGTATTAAATAAAGGGCAAACTGTAAAACAGATATATACAACATGCTTTTCATGAATTATCCATCGTGAAATGAGTATATATTTTGTAGGACTTGGTGGATTTGTTGCTTGCAATAGTCTTTCACAGAGGAACGATGATCCAACGAAAGCATCACGCCCGTGGGATGTGGTATGATTTTAATACACATACTTCTTTCAAATAAACATATTTTGATTTTTTTTAATGGTCGATCAGAACCGTGATGGATTTGTAATGGGAGAAGGTGCTGGTGTACTCCTTCTAGAAGAGTTAGAGCATGCTAAGGCAAGTAAACTCTACACGTATTTATCTATTTACTGTCGATCTTTGATAAATTAATGAAATGAAAACGTGGCTGGCAGGCAAGAGGTGCAAAGATTTATGCAGAATTCATGGGAGGAAGTTTCACATGTGATGCATATCACATGACCGAGCCTCATCCTGATGGTAAGTTCAGAGCCTCTTTAGCTGCAGAAAATTTTGAATATAATTAATTTGTTTTGGTTACTGTAATTAGGGACGGGAATAGCGTTGTGCATAGAAAAGGCTTTGGCTCAATCTGGAGTTGCTAGAGAAGATGTAAATTACATAAATGCCCATGCTACATCAACACCGTCTGGTGATCTAAATGAATATGAAGCTATCATTCGCTGTTTTGGTGACAATTCTGAGGTAAATTTGCCTCTTACTGTGTCAATACGACAATACATAATAAACAGTTTTAAATTTTTAATATCTGGTTTTGTCAAATCTTGTTGTAGTTGAAGATAAACTCCACGAAATCGATGGTTGGTCACTTGCTCGGGGCTGCTGGTGCTGTTGAAGCAGTAGCTACTGTTAAGGTAAATGAAACTCAGCATAAGTTAAATATATCGTTATATGTAATTAAGGATTCAATAATGATATACACTGTTACATAGGCTATAGAAACAGGATGGCTCCATCCAAACATCAATCTTGAAAATCCTGATGTCGGTGTGGTATGTAAATTGCACGTATATTTTTGATGATGTATATTTTGAATGCTTACTTGCATGGATTAATGAAATAAAATAAAATTATTGTTTGTTTAGGATAAAAACATGCTGGTGGGTGCGAAGAAGGAAAAGTTGAATATAAAGGCGGCAATGTCCAACTCTTTTGGATTCGGAGGACACAATTCATCCATCTTATTCGCTCCTTACAAGGATTAGTAGCTAGCTTCAATGGTGTTTTACCGCAGCATCCTTTCTTGTGTAGATATAAAACTGTTGATGAATACATAGTCACTATAAGACCTGTCACTAGTCTTGATTTTCAGCTCAAATGTTGAAAAAATCGCAATAATCTTTTTCTGGATTTGAACTGATATCTATTCAACTATGCATTGTGTCCTAATACTGAAATGGATGTATGTATGCATGTTCTGGTTATTATATATATATATATATAAGAAAAACATATTTTTGTGTAGTGATGTTACATAAGAAGATCAAGATTGTAAGTAGATAATAAATCACCATATTTTGATGTTAAGTGGCTTGGCCTTGCAAAAGTTATAAAATTATTCAATAATGAAGCATTGTAAAGAGTAGATTTAGACCAACAAACCGGATAATGCCATATTTATGATGCTAGCAATATACTTCATGATTTAAGATTTATAAACTGATTATTTAAGGTTTTAAATCCACTTGTGCAAAGTATCTTATTCATTATATTTAAAGCAAATATTCAAAACCTAGAAATCAACCATTTATGTTTCGCAGAGATCCTTAAACGTGAATATCATGCATGTCAAAAGTGGACGGAACATGTCAAGCAACCATATGAACATTAAATGTATGGCACTGATCAAATATGATACAAGGCGTTAAAGACAAAGTTAGCAACCCCTTAAGCCATCATTTTCATTGTTTGGGTCAACAAAGGCCAACTAACATGTCAAGATAGACTTGCTTTCTAATTCTAAAAACGTGTGCTATATATTTAAGATTATGATTACATGCGAATTGCATTGCGGCTGATGATTGGAGTATTCTAAGAAAATGGTTTGGCGTGTTATGCAAAACTCCATTCTATTTCAGCCATTGATTACCCTATGCTAGTAATATAAATTTACTTCTTACCTTTTAACAACACGCCACACACATAGATGCTCACTAGCAAATTTAATCAATGGGCATACGAGTAACACCTCACAAACTTTCTCGGTCAACGCATTCCACAAACTTATCTTTCTCACATCATCACCAACTTTAATTTTTCATAACCACTTTATTTATAACAATTTAGTTTTTTATATCAGATAATTAAATAAATAAATAACTACAACAAATTATATTTAAATATCACCTAATACAAAAGGCAAATATATAGGGTAAAGTTAAAATACAAAGGACAACAAAAATGAGAAAAGTGAGAAGGAATCCAGTCCATTGATTTTAGATTTGAATGACTGAGATTAATTTAATAAATAAAAATTGATGAAAAGGGCATTAATGTAATAACCCACCTTTGTTGACTTTCTCTCTCCATATACAAGGCACATGTCAATTCCCCCATCATTTTAAAATGTCTATAATTTTTTCATAAGACATTATTTTTTTTAAAAAAAAATTCACCATAATAATAAGCGTTTTTTTTATCTTTAATGAGTATCATATTGTTATATAAAAATTAAAAAAAAAATTAATGGGTTTTTTAATTGTGTTTTTTTGTTGTTAATTGTGTCATTGTGTAATATGTTGTTTCCATTGTGTTTTATATTTCAAGTCATTGTGTTATATATATTCACCATTGTGTGTTACGTTTTAGGCTTTTGTGTATACGTATTCGTCATTGTGTCTTACGTTTTAGGTCATTGTTTTATATGTATTCACCATTGTGTTTTACGTTTCAAGTTATTGTGTAACATGTATTAATGGCGAAAAAAGACACAATGGTGTGCGAAAAGACACAATGGCGAAAAAAAAACACAACGGTGTGCGAAAAGACACAATGATGAAAAAAGACACAATGATAAGCGAAAAGACACAATGGTGTGCGGAAAGACACAATAACGAAAAAAGACCCAATGATAAGCGAAAAGACACAGTAACGAAAAAAGACACAATGATAAGCGAAAAGACACAATGGTGTGCGAAAAGACACAATGGTGTGCGAAAAAACACAATGACGAAAAAAGACACAATGGCGTGCGAAAACACAATGACGAAAAAAACACAATGATAAACGAAAAGACACAATGACGAAAAAATACACAATGATAAGCGAAAATACACAATGACGAAAAAAGACACAATGGTGTGCGAAAAGACACAATGACGGAAAAAGACACAATGATAAGCAAAAAGACACAATGGTGTGCGAAAGGACACAATGACGAAAAAATACACAATGATAAGCGAAAAGACACAATGGTGTGCGAAAAGACACAATGACGAAAAAAGACACAATGGTGTGCGAAAAGACACAATGATGTAATTTTTGTTTTAAAATTTGTATAACAAAAATCACACTCATATTAAAGATAAAAAAACGCTTGTTATTATGGTGAATTTTTTTTTTAAAAAAAAATATCATATGAAAAAGTTATAGACGTTCTAAAATGATAGGGGTATTAACATGTGCCTTGCATGTGGAGAGAGAAAATGTGGACAATTACCTCTATACCCTTTTTCTTTTGGTCCCCACTTGACACATGTCAATTAACTATGACTTCTCACACTTTTCATTTTTGTTACCCTTTGTAGAATAACTTGACCCATCTAATAAAGCATACTTCAATATTTTATAATCAAGGTGGAATATATTTTTGAAACTTATACAATTTTCCCTGTGTTATAAAAGTTATAAAGCTAAAAAACATTTAGGGTGTGTTTGGTAAAGGGTTTTTAGGAGCTTTTTAGGGGCTTTAAGCTACAAGCTTTTAGAAAAAACTCCTATCTAATAAAAAATATTGTTTGGTAAGAAGAGCTTAAAGCTTTTAGAGGATGAGAAAAAACTCTAAATTGAAACGCTACCTATAGCGTTTGAGAAAAAGCTAGCTACATGCTTTTAAATTTGAATTTACAAGTTTGGTACTAGAACTTATATCAATTTTTGTTAATTTATATAATAGTTACACATTCAACCCTTATTCAAAACTAACTACCCCCATGACTTTTTTAGGAGCCATAACTTTTTCACACGTTAATAATTTTTTAAACAAATTACATCATAAAAACAACGAACATTTTATTATCTTTAATTTGAATATGATATTGCTATACTTCTTTAACTTTAAAAAATTAACATACTACGTGATTATCGGTTAGGATCGGTAAAAAGTCGAGTCAGATGAGCTCGAGTCATGTGTAAGACCAAATTAGGAGTCGAGTCAGATGAGCTCGAGTCATGTGTAAGACCAAATTAGGAGTCGAGTCAGATGAGCTCGAGTCTTGTGTAAGAACAAATTAGGAGTCGAGTCAGATGAACTCGAGTCATGTGTGAGACCAAATTAGGGTGAGAACGAGTCGATACAAAAATGGTTAAATTAGTTTGATTCGTGTCGGTACGCTTTTGAGTCGAAAGGGGTCAGGTCAGAACATATTTCAGATTAAAACAGTGCATGTTCAGAAAGGGATTCATATCAAAATATGTTGGTTTAAAAAATTATCTATTTAAAAATTACTGTATATTTCAGCTTTGTTTCTTGATTTTCGACATCATTTAAAAGCTTACTGCTTTTCCATGAATTACACGTCTACATTTAGGTTATGTATGCACTGTCATCAGGTGAATTATGTACCGACACTGATTATGCGGTTGATGTTAGGTTGTGCGCCCATTCCGCCGCACCACGCGGGCACCCAGCTAGTTTTATTAAAAGCTTCTGCTACTCTGCCAAACACCTAAATATTTAAAAGCTACAACTAACAGCTACCAGCTACCAGCTTCTAGCTTTCAGCTTCCAACCTTCAGCTTCCAGCTTACAGCTAACAACTACCAGCTAGTTTTGCCAAACATACCCTTAATATTTATATATTGCTTATTTATAACCCAACAAACTTGTTAGTAAACAAAGTTTTTCCTTATTTGATAATAAATCTATTTTTAACACAAATTTTATAATACTTATCTATTTATTACTTCCAAAACCAATAAAATTAGGACCTAAATACATAGACGTGCACAAAAAAACCAGTTCCGGAACCTAACTGGTGGAACCGAACCGGAACCGGTTCCAGTTCCAACCCGGTTGATACAATACCCGGTTTGGGTATTTTTGTACCCGAAAATCGTACCCGGTTCTCATATTTGTATGTTAGTATCAGTTCCAACCCGGTTCCTACCCGGTTCTTAAGTGTAACCGGTTCGGTTCGTACCCGGAAAAACCGGTTCCGGCGGGTTTTTTTTGAAGAGTCAAACAAAAGTCAAACTAGCCGTTGGAACCGGTTCCAACGGTAATATAGCCGTTGGAACCGGTTTTTTAGACACCAATTAGCCGTTGGAACCGGTTCCAACGGTAATATAGCCGTTGGAACCGGTTTTTGAGAGACAATAGATCCGTTGGAACCGGTTCCAACGGTAATATAGCCGTTGGAACCGGTTTTTGATGCCCAAACCTATATATAACTTGTTTTCCACCACTAATTTCACCACCAAACTCAAAAACAAACTAAAATACTACTCCTTTAGCAAACCCGTTCCGTTACCCGACCATCCAACTAAATATTATTATGGCACCCATCAAAAAAACTAACAAGAAGGCTAAGAAGAGTGTTTTTGTTGCCCCCGTTCCTGTTACGGAGGACCCAGGGGTTGTTATTGTAGTCAACCATAACCGCAACCAAGACATATGGAAGAATTGGGATTTGATTGTGGATGACGAAGGTTATCAAAAGGCTCGTTGCAAACTATGTGGTTCAATATTAAAGCACGATTCCAACTCTACTTTGAGAAAGCACATCGAGAAGCCATATTGCAAGGCGTTGAAAGGGATTGGCGCGACCGATCAAATTGACTTGGGTAAAGATGGTACACTATTTCGTTACAACACGACTCAAGTTCAAGATAGAATGGCAAAGTTCGTTATTCAACGAGGTTTGCCGTTTAACCACTTTGATGACCCGGAGTTGACGTCGTTGATTCGCGAAACTCTACAACCGAGATACACACATGTAAGTCGTACTACCTTAAAACGTCATTGTATCAGGTTGTGGGAGTGTGCTAAAAAAGAGTTAATCGAGTCTTTTCATTCTTTAGAAGCCATGGTTAGTTTAACTACCGATGTTTGGTCGGCACCACACGGGTTGCCCAAATCATACATATGTGTCACCGCTCATTGGGTTGATCCGGTGACATGGCAATTGATGAAACGCACCATCGCTTTTGAAAACTTCCCGTTCCCACATACCGCCGAAAAATTGTTTGAATTACTTGATGAAGTTATAACGACTTACAACTTGAGAAATAAAATATTTTCGATTTTGTTTGACAACGCTTCAAACAATACTAAGGCGGCTGAAAAATTTATCATTAAATATTCACCACCTTGTTTCGGGGATTTTTTTCATGTCCGATGTGTTGCACATATCATCAACTTGGTTGTTCAAATAGGTCTTGACAATGAAAACATTTGTGATGATTTAAAATACTTTAGACTTATGTTACAAGATGTCTTCAAAAGTGGTAAAAGAAGACATCTTGAATATAAGAACTATTGCAAGTCGGTTGAAAGAAAGTATTTGGGGCCGAATTGGGACGTTCCAACCCGTTGGAACTCAACTTGTCATATGTTAAAGTGTGCTTTTGCCCAACGCCAAACTTTACAAGCTTTTCATAACAATCTTGTTGAAGAACGCGAGGCCGATATGTTTCCGGAAAGTGTTTGGGTCCAAGTCGGTTATTTGTTGGAGTATCTTGACGTGTTCAAAAAGTCAACAACAAAATTATCGGGAGTCTATTACCCTACTAGTTGTTGGGTTTTGCAAGAATTGTACTATATGTCTTGTGTTTTTAAAAGCTTTGCGGAGAAGAACAAACTCTTCGAAAATATTGTTGCGGTGATGAAAGAAAAGTTCATAAAATATTTTGAAAACATACCGCCGGTCTTTACTTGTGCCGCCGCATTAAACCCCTATTGGAATGTTAATGGGGTTGAAACAACGATTGAGGAAATATTCGACAACTTAGGTATGCACGAGATTGACCCGAAGTTGTCGACGGAAGCGAAGGACAAGTTCAACAAAAACCTTCAAGACCTTTATGACCATTATTTTCAAATGTATGGTCCAAGCACGAGATCGTCTTTTGTGAAAAAAACAACAACTAGTAGGCCGTGCAATGACCCACTTATAAACTTGATGAATGGGATTCGTGAATCGGCATCTAAGAGGCAAAGAGGAAACACACCAAGTAGCGAACTTGGTCGATATAGTGGAGCAAACTATGTTGAGGGCGCAACGGTCGACGAAATTCGCAATATTGATTTGTTGGCTTGGTGGAAAGGTAAACAAAACGAATTTCCCATTCTATCCGCCATGGCTCGTGATTTGCTTGCCGTACAAGCCTCAACGGTTGCTTCCGAATCGGTTTTTTCTCTTAGTGGGAGGGTGTTATCTATGCGAAGAACAAAACTAACTCCCGAGTCTCTAGAGGTTTGCATTTGCCTAAAGGACCATTTGGATGCTATGGATCGTGTACAACACAAGGCGAACTTTGAAGACGAAATACTAATAGAGCGTCATATTCATGACGGGGTTTCTTCCGATAACGAAGACGAGGGTGAAGACGAGAATGAAGACGAAGAAGAGTTGTAATTATTTGTTTTGGTAAAATTATTTGTAACTTGTTCAACTAATATTTAGTTTTGATTTGTTTTATTATAATTACTTTTGTTACTCATGATTAATTTTTGTTACTTTTTTAATAACGACAAACATTTTATTTATTTAAAAAATAACTATTACAAACATTATTAAAACATAAACGATACTAAACATAACAACTAAAACATAAAAAACAAAGTCCGTCGTTTTAATCCGGGAATACTTATTTTTGGGTTGTAGAGCCGGACGACTCTCCCACTTCCGTTTTTTTAGCATCCAAACTTCTTTTCTCTCGACAATACTTATTCGTATGTTTTTGTAATGTCGAGTTGGACTCCTTTAAGAAACTTCGAGCAATATTTGTAACGTGCCAACTCATGTGAGTCGGTCATGAGACACAAATCATAATGAACCCAAACATCGGGGCATCTTGTTGTTTCGATCACCATAACAACGTCATCATTAGTTGCCATTTGTTGTCGGTTTAAGGTTAATTGTGGTTTGGAGTGTGTTTTATAGTTTTGGAAGTGGTTTAACAATTACACAAACAAACCTTGCCATTTAGAGTAAAAAAATAACCTATTTATAGTTAAAAACCGGTTCCAACGGTCAAAAACGGCTATATAGCCGTTGGAACCGGTTCCTAACGGCTATAATATTTAAATTTAAAAAAAAACCGGTGGAACCGGTTTTTACGTAACAACCGGTTCCGGTTCATACCCTACCCGGTTCCTAAAAGTTAGCATATCTGGGCATCGGTTCGGGTCGGGAACCGAACCGGTTCTTGATTGAAACCGGTGCCATTTTACAACCCGGTGTGAAAAAACCGGTTCCGAACCGGTTCGGGTTTTCCAGTTGAACCCGATTTGTGCACGTCTATAAATACACATACGTTGGTGCCCGTCCCCATGAACGCCTCAACATAAAAAAAACCCATGGATAAGGCGTCCTGTCACACCAACCATTCATCGCTCCGCAAACATCCTATTGCATATGGTCTTATATTTACGAGTTAAAGATAAGGAAGCTGTAAAAAGTTATAAACCATCCATCAATTTGTATCCAACAAAATTTTGAACTAATATGACCATAACAAGCCACAAATTATATTTGATAGCAATAACCACCATGTAACAAAGTAATGGCTACAATATACTTCCACAAACCTCACACATGATATGCATGTGTATCATACATGAAGTCAGTAAACTACAACACTCGTAATTTCTAAACCCGAAGCCACTAATTATTTTCACAATTTGATAGATGGGCAATTTGTTATGAAGCCGAGAAGCATCCGCTCAAATGCAAATGGAAATACATGGTACAAAAATGGTTCTCTAGTTTTGATCCAAAATAAATATGGTTAGTGTGGTTTTGGTTTGTATCCATCAACAGCAAAATTTCTAGTAGCAGCGGGAAGGGCAAGACGAAGCCCATCAAATTCAGGTTTTGCAATTACTTGACAGCCAAGGCGAGATCTGCACAGCATTAAAACACAGCTTAATCAGTATGCATATTTGATATTATTGTAAAAACCATGTAGAAGCTTACGTTTCAGTCAGTCCAAAAGCAAGATCTAGCATATCGTTCTCTTCGTCTGTAGGGTCTTCCAGCTTATTATATTGTTCCACATCCTAAACAAAATCAATCATACATGTGTAATCATTGCTCCATAAAAAGCAAAATTAACCGCAGTCTTAAAGAACAGTTGATGCCAGTAAAAAATATACTTTCTCAACTGCATATTAAAGTCCCTAAATATGTTAGATGGTAAATGTTGGTTGCCAGTCACTGCATGCGTGACCACTTCACATCAACAAAAGGCGCAAGTACATGCTGACTATACAAGTATAATCATTAATATCACAGTTTGTATAATTTTAACAAGTTCAGGAACTTTAATATGTAGAATTAGGTTGAGGGACTTTTTAATGCAAATCATGAAGCATGTTTTTTCGTCTTTATGGTGTTAGCCAAAGAGTGTAATAGCATACCATGACAATCACATGACAAGTGGAACAAGCAAGTGACCCTTCGCAGGCTCCTGTAAACAAATTTCAACTGCTAAGCTACAAAACTGTGAATCAAATAGAAGTTGATAAATTAAGCAAAATGAAGCAACCTTCAAGCTCTATGTAATTCTCGTGGGCAGCTTCTAACATTGACATTCCAATAGGAACCTTAATTTCCTGCTCTCCATCCTTGTCAAAGAAGGTCACGGAGATCCTGCAGACCGAGCTCATAAATAAGTTAGCATGTACTCTCTAATATGACTCTCATGTGTCCCAAACTGTACTTACTAAGTGCAACAGAAAAAAGTAAAACATGATCAGAACATAAACTCACTTTTGGGTTTCTTCATTTTCTGGTGAATTTCCAGTGGCTGTAGTGGAGAATAACTTACAGCTCTGAAAAAGATAGGCAGTAAAGACGGATTTTTAAATTTGCCACCAGTAAAGAGCAAACAGCAAGTAAACCAAAGACATGATCAGGTTATCATTTTATTGGCAACAATTTTATAAATCAGTCATCACATTTCAGCTGAAAGACCAAACCGAACTGAACCATTAATCACAATTGCTAGCGAATTAGCAGCATATTGACCATTTCATTCTATAAAAGACTATGCTAGTGAATTAGCAGCCCATTTCATTCTATAAAAAGACTATACTAAAGTAAGTTATGATAGGTTAATGATGTATTTGATTTCATATCTAGATTGGTAGTCAAAGATATAATTACCAAATGCATTTAACCCTCTATCCCCACAAATATGCAGTCTCCTACAACTTGCATAAGTTACATGTTGAACAAAACTAAGTTTGTTGTATTATTTCCAAACATGAATTAATTTACTGCATCTGAAACAATAAATGCACCTAAGCTTCATGAATAAAGTTATCATAAACTAACCACGGGCTCCATATAATGATTCTGAACTATAGGGAAAAATGACCTTTTTGGTCCAATTGATAGTGGGGCTGCAATTTGACAAAGAAAAGGAATCAGAAATAATGAAATCATCATCAATGAAGTGATATCTCTTTGTTCATTGAACACTTAAATAAATAATAAAAAAAAATCTAGCAAAGCTCACACAGCTTATTAGTTTTTTCAAACAGGTAAGAGAAAGATGTAAAGCTCAAGTTTATCAAACAACACTAAATGTGTAATAGCATATCAGATCACATCACATATGCACTGGTATACATATGATCCAGCCGAGCCCAAACAGGGATTTTTCAACTTGACACAAAGAACACATTTTAAAAGGAGGAGGGATTATATATGTAAAAAACTAGTATGCAAAACCAACTTAAAGGAGAACACAATATATTTTAAAGATGTGACTATAATTTATTCCAAGAAAACATAATAAGGCAAGGTCAATCTTTAAACCATGTAATATAACTCAAACAGCATTCAAAAAGAGTAAAGAACAAACCTTTTGATAAACCCTTAAACGCCTGAGCTCCAAGTCGCGAAAATTTTGAAATAAACATAATAACAGCAGAAGCTGCACTATCTGAAAAATGAACATATATCATTACAAAACAAGAATTGATACTCCAAACCACACAAAATTCAAGATTTCCAGCTCAATTTCACTATCCCAGTTCAAAGACACTAAGGGCGCGTTCGTTTAATAGAATTCGTGGGAATTCAAAGGAATTGGAATTAAAATCCCATGACATGGCGTGTTCGTTTCGTTGGAATTGGAATCTTAATTCCATTTTGGTGTGTTCGGTTGACAAGGAATTGGAATTGGAATTCAATTCCTTCAAATTCCTTTAAACAAAGGGATTCTAAATACTTCCATCATGTGAAGGAATTCAAGTAAATTTGATGGAATCTTCAATTGGGCGACTAACATGGTCGCGTTCGGGTCGAAATTTCGGGTGTGCTCACATTCAGGTCGACGCTCCGATTCTTAGCGCTTTCAGCTCAATGCTCCGGGCCAGGTCGCGTTTGGGTCAACGCCCTGGGTCGCTCGCATTCGGTTCGGCGCCCCGCGTCAGTTTGTGCTTGGTTTGACGCCAGGGTCAGTTCGGCTCAACCCGACTTGGTCCGCCGACGCCCCGGCCATTTCATGGACCAAAACGAAACAAAGAATAGAAACCGAAATCAAACGAAACCGAACTAACCAAAACGAAACAGAAAAAAAACATAAACCGAACAAAAAAAACTAACCAAAATAAAAGTTAAACCGGACCGAGTAAACCGACTAAAATGAAACAAAAAAGGGAAACGAACAAAACGAAACAAAAAATTAAACCCGAACGGAAACGAAACAAAAAAAACCGACCTAAACGAACCAAAAAACCGAAACAGGCCGAAACCAAAAAAACTGAATAAAATAAGCAAAAAAACGAACTTGAACCAAACATAAACCGAAAAAAAACATCATAAACGAACCAAAAAAACCAAAATGGGCCGAAACCCAAGAAAATGAACAGAATAAGCAAAAAAAAACGAACTTGAACCAAACAGAAACCGAAAAAACAACATAAACAAATCAAAAAAACCGAAACGGGCCGAAACCCGAAAAAATGAACATAAGCAAAAAAACGAACTTGAACCAAACCGAAACCGAAAAAAACGAACCAAAAACACGAAACGGGCCGAAACCCAAAAAACTGAACAAAACAAGCAAAAAAAAAACGAACTTGAACCAAACAGAAACCGAAAAAAACAACATAAACGAACCAAAAAAATCGAAACGAGCCGAAACCCAAAAAACTAAACAAGATAAGCAAAAAAACGAACTTGAACCAAACACAAAACGAAAAAACTGAACAAAATAAGCAAAAAAAAAAAGAACTTGAACCAAACAGAAATAGAAAAAAACGACTTAAACGAACCAAAAAAACCAAAACGGGCCGAAATCTCAAAAAACTGAACAAAAGAAAAGAAAAAAAACGAACTCGAAGAAAACAGAAACGACTTAAACGAACCAAAAAAACCGAAACGGGCCGAAATCTCAAAAAACTGAACAAAAAAAAGAAAAAAACGAACTCGAAGAAAACAGAAAATGAAAAACCAACCTAAACAAACAAAAAAATCGAAACCGAGCCGGAACAAAACCCAATAAACTAACCAACTGAAGCAAAAAAACCGAAATGAAACAGTAAAAAATAACGAAACAAAAAAGAAACGAAAGCGGGCCGGGTCGGGTCGGGTGGAAGCGGTTCGGATCACCAGCGGGCCGGATCGTCCAAAAACGTTGTGGGTCGTCGGTAGAGTGGGTCAAAGTGATTGCCTCCGACTCATTGGCCAACCAAACACGTTAGATGGAATTGGGATTCCAATTCTAACAAATTCCATTCCTATGCAGGGGCGGATCTACGTAGGCGAGACCGGGTTCACGGGAACCCACTGAGTTTCGAATTATATATAGATCGCCTATATAAAACATGAGAGTGAACCCATATATATTTTATGAGTGAACACATACACAAAGTGGAACTCTGGTCTAGTGGTAAACATGCATGTTTTCTAATCTAAGACCCCGGGTTCGATTCTTGCTTTCAGCGCATTTTTTTATTACCCTCTCTACATATCAAGTATACATGGAGCAAGCTTATTACAATTATGTAATGAATTAATGTGCAGGTATACAAAATGTAACATATATAATACAATTATTTGTAATAATTTTTTTGTTAAACAGTACTAACAAAGTAACAATTCTTATTAATCGATAATATGTAGTTAGAACAAAATATTTGCTAATTCGTTAGAACCCGTTAAACTTAACCCATTAGAATTGGGTAGTTATTATGTTATTGTTAAATAAGTTATTAGGTTCCGATCCTAACCCGTAGGCTGATCCCTGAGAACCAATAGTAGGGATAAACCTTAACCGATCCGAACCGTGGAAACGAACCGAACCGTCAAAACGACCCGAACCGTCAAACCAACCCGAACAGTGAACCCACTGGAAAAAATTCCTGGATCCGCCATTGTTCCTATGGGAATGTTTAAATTCCAATCCAATTCCTTTAAATTCCAATTCCTATGCAAATTCCAATTCCAATTCCATTTCATTCCGTGAAACGAACGCGCCCTAAGAAATTAGCTTCTATCTTAAGTTTATTAGATGTGGCATTTTATCAAACGCTTGGTGGGCAGCCAGCAGTACAAAACAAAATTGGGATTCCTTGTTGAGAAATTAAAAACCCTTAAACTGACTGAAAAACATATTGCATCATCACTTAATTATACGTAGATCTATCAATGAAAGGAAAGCAAGCATGTTTGATGAATTGATTAGGTTTTGATATTACAAGAATAGAAACCAAGCAATGTGATTTCGAAAAGATAAAACAAGAATTCGAGAAACAGTACCTTTTTAATCGTCCGGGAGACCGTAACAAAGATGTCCACCGGTGAATAATAAAAGTACGACGGCCCAAACCGCCGTTCCACGAAAAGACAGGAGTAGTAGATAGTTAAGTTAGGGTTACCGTTTAAATGGGCTTATATTTATACGGTTTTGTTGCGCTACTCTAGCCAAACTATGTTGTCTTAATCAAGCGGCTTCAGAGTTTGCCTTGATACCACCAGGTTCCACTTAACAGTAGTTGTGTCACCACTCACGGTGGGACGAAACCCGGGTGAGCTCGGGATTCAAACTGGCAATCTCATAAGTTCTAACTAAAATCCTTTATTGTCATAATCCACCAAAAGTAGCATTCGTTTTATATATGTGTTTATCTAAATTAATAACATTTGTATATATTTTTATTGTTTTAAAATTTTAATATGATTAATAATTTTATAAATAGCTGAAACCGTCAAATGAAATGTTTTGGTCATGTGACACGTTTTGTTAACCTAGCCGATTTGTTGTTTTCTGAAATTGTGGTTAGCGGTTCAACTTATATTCTTTTTCGTCATAACAAACCGAACTTGACTATAGATGCACCGTTACATAAATTAAAGACTAATAGATGCTAATACTCTGATAACTTGTATTATAAGAGATTACATGCTGATAATAGTACTTGATGGTTGCTTGTCATGAGTCGATACTCGATAACGATAAGGTTAAATAGTTTAACCTGTAAATAATAACACAATTTCTGATCTGTTGATCAGCCAAATTTCATAAGAAATAGACAATGAAAAATATTTTGCAACAAATTTTATATAAAGATCTTTTAACAATTTGCTGAGACCATGGTGATAGCTAGAAGATTGCTTTTGTTCCTACTGCTAGCCTATGTTTACAAGTAAAAGCCTATAGAACAATCTGGGAGAAAGCTTGTGAGTGTGCCTGCAAAATTTGAATATATGAAAATCATGAATGATACATGTGTCAAAATTATATAAATATTCAAATGTGACAAAAGATTAAGCAAGTTTTTCATACAATACGATTCTTGACTGCTTTCAAGCTTAAGATTTCATCGGTAGATATTAAATATCTCGAATCAACTGCTACATCACAATCCAAACCTACCTAAAAGAATACATAGACGCAAATCATATAAACAAGAATCCAAGATTTTAAGAAACGGAAACCAACCTTGATCTTTGGCAACTTGATCTGCAGCACCCATAGCCGAAGTTCAATATTGCCCAATACTTTGATGGGAAAATCGCTAGTTTTGGCTCCGGACATGACTGTACTTAAGTCGACACGTTGAAGCAAAATATCAACTTGGATGCTTACATTATGGCTTCTAGGAGGCTGATAAAACTCTGGGATTCTGATCATTCCTACAACTAATCCGTTGTCAAGTATCTTGAGCCTTGAGAAATCATACCTTATTCCAACTCTGTTCGGATTGCGTGAAACTATAGTAACAGAAGCAACTAACGAGAGAAACACATTTGAGGAATCCGAAACATCAAACTTGTATGAAGCAATATTCATTGCTTGAAATGAAAAAATCGGTCTACGAGGCTTTAATATGAAGATTACGATCAAAGAAAGCGAACCAGAAATCAAAATGATCAAGATGACAAACAACATTTCTTGCAAGAAAACCGAAAACACGTCATCTTGATACATTAATCTTTTGTCAATCAATGCAAAAATGAAGGGAATTTTAAAAGGCTTTTCTTGCTTCTGTAGATATATATTCTCATATTCCTTACTTGGAGGTTCAACACAGTTATGAAACAAAAAACTATTACACAATTCAAAGATCCTCATTACTGACAATGTAAAGCCTTATTTACAAACAAACATAAAAATATTTAATTAAAATACTCCATTCATCATCACAGGAAGATCAACAAAGTTCCAGAGATCCAACACATTACCACCATCCTAAGCAGCATCATCTCCATTGAGGAAAGCATCGATCGAAGCAGTATCCCAAGGCATCTCGAATAACACATCATTGTCATTTTTCTCATAATCTGTCACCAAATTTACAAACTCTGTTTTTGCTTTTTTAGCAGGATTAGCATCTTCCATACAAGTAGCACTTTCGGATGATTGGTTTATATCATTAATGGGAAAGTTGAGCTTGGCCTTGGGACCACGGATTCTCATGGCTTCAGCATCATAGGCCCTGGCAGCTTCCTCGGGCGTGTTAAAAGTTCCGAGCCAGACACGGACACCTTTTCTTGGATCGCGTATTTCAGCAGCCCACTTGCCCCACGGGCGTTGACGGATCCCTCTGTATTGGTTCTTCTTTTTCTTGGAAGCATCAGATCTTGACCCTACACGCAAAAAACAAGGCACGTGATCAACCAGGGGTACAAAGAAGCCTAGCTACTCGAGATCGACTCGTGAAAAAGCCAAGCTCCTAAAAGTAAGGTCGTTTAATAAACAAGCTCGAGCCGGTTCGCAAGCCTAAACGAGCATGCGATCTATATAACTTTTTAATATATATTTAATAATTATTAAATAATATATATATAATGCTATGAAAAAATAACTAAATAATAATATATTATTTTATACATAAATTTATAATTGAAAAAAAAAATATATATACAAAAAAATTAGTTAATAAATTGTAAACAGGCCGAGCTCAAGCTTTGAAAATATAGCTAGAAACGAGCCGAGCTCGAGCTCCATATAAGTTAAACGAGCCTCGGCTTGTTTGCACCCCTATGATCAACAAGCATATTATTGGAAAACCGAATAAAAAACTCGTTACAATAATAATAATTCTCTAGATCCCACTGTCCAAAACCTTTACCCAACCCCATACTAGAATTATGAAACTAAAGCAACTTGATCGACTTGTCAACGAATCACCTAAAAGTAAAATAATAAATTGAAAATATGGAAATGAGAAATTAATTACGAGGTGCAGGAGGAGGTGAGGCGGAGAAAGCGAAAGGTTGGTGAAGGTCAACTTGATCTTTGAATCCTTGAAAGTCAGCTTCGAAGTCATCGTCGGCGTGTGGTTTTGATAAGTAGTAGTAATTGTCGGTGGTGATGGTGTTCCACAGAAGATCAGCCGCTGTGATACGGCGTGAGTGATTAGCCGGCGGGGCTATGATTTCGGAGAGGATCGAGCCTCCACACATATCGGCAAATTGATAACACTGTGTTTTGAAAGATGTTCAAATGGAAATGTGAGTGTTACTTTTATAGCTTCAATGAAACAGAAAGCAGCCCTTGCTGTACACGTCACTTTTACAATATGTATGTTGGTCATTGGTCAATAAAATAATACCGTAATTTGTATCTGATTCTGTAACATGAGGCGGGATTTATCTGATATCCGAATGCTTTAAAAGACACGTGGTAAGGGAGAAGATACAAAATGTTAGATTTTTCAACACCTCAACTCCAATATTGTTGAGGGTCAATTCAAGCCACCCACTCCTTTATCCTGTGTATTATATTCACATCACATCCACACAGTAGATACCTAATATTAGGGTCAACGCGTACTTTCAAGCATTAACAACCCATGTGATTAGGTTGAGGGCATTACTTATTTATTTAAAGTATGATTAACAATACAAAAATATTATTGATATGAATATGAATTTGATAAGGTACAAAACAGTTTTAACATCCGGTTGACGGGTCATTAATATGAATAGGGTGTATGGCTTTCAAATCACATGGTAACACTGTCACCATCCCATGTGGGTAGGGTGCATGGTTTCATTCCATAACAAAGGTTTCCGCATAAAATCGATTCATTCTTTTTTTTTTTACATTTATTGTACATGGAGAACTAAGACAAACTAAAAGTTTTAATGTATTTGTGGGTGAGTGTTGCAAGTGATTTTATGGTTTGTGGGTAGAAATGAGGTTGCAGTGCAGGCAGGCCCGTCCCCGAGAACAATAAAAAAAAGTTAGGCCTCGTGCGAGACAAAATTTGGGCCCTTTTCATATTATATAAACTCATCAATTAGATATCAAAAAAACACAATGCGATTACATTGTTACCAAATAAACAAAAAAAAAGTAGTCATGTGGTTTTCAATGTATTCGATGTATTTGCTTGGGTATGGATCCACTTGTATCGGGTTTGATAACTTTTTAGAATGTTACCATTCAATATATATATACATGTCTTATGCTATATTAATATTAATTTATTATATGGTAATTTATGTAATATGAAAGGCTTAATCGACGGTTCTAAGTCAACAATAAAGTAAATCATGTCCAATGTTTAAATACACAAAATAACTTTTGTCTTATATAATATATATTGTCTAATATATATTGTCTTAATGTCTTGTGAATTATAGATAACTTAATGAGGGTGTAATTAAATAAATATAGAAAAGTAAGGGGAGGTAAGATGTAGATGTTTACTTGTAAAACATTTGGGGAATGTGTAGATTTGTAGATAACAATAAATTAGAGAATATAAAAAGTAAATATGGGTATGTGCATGTAAGGAGAAGAACATCCTTTAGGCCTCTTTGAGCTGTTGGCTTCGTGCATTGGCACGATTTGCACAGCCCAAGAACCGGCATTGAGTGCAGGATTGGACGGTGTATGGATGATACCTATGAGTGTCATCCCCCCTTTATGCTAAGCGTACCGAGCTGTGGGCAACAAAATGGGGCGATAATGGGCGAGACCCCCCACCCGGGGGGGGGGGGGGGTAAGAGGGCCGATGGGAGGGGGCATGAACTTGTCGTCGTGGTGTGTTTTTTGGTTTAATATTATCATATTAGTTAGTGTGTTATGTATATATATATGACTAGGTTAGGTACCCGTATACTACACCGGTTGACTATTAAAATAATATAATAACAAAATATGTAAATAATTCTTATAATAATTACTATGTTATAAAATCTTTTAAGAGAAGACTTTACTTGTACATTGAAACTAAATAAACTAAACTTTATAACAATCATCTTTAATCTTTGTTCATTTCAACCTTCGCCTCTTGCTTGTTATAAAGTTATTCAAAAAATGTTGCATTAACATAACCATTGAACACTAAAAAGTGTATGTATATATATATATATATATAGGTTTAAGTTCAAGAAAAAAATTAAATTATTGCAAGAAATGAGATAAATGAATATAAGCCACTAATTTTATTTTAGGTTTTAAATATTTAAAAATAAATAAAAAAAGATGTAAATACAACTATAAATGCACTCTCTCTCACCAATTAACACAACTAATATAACCATAATAAATCTCTCTCTAATTAATATATCTAACTAATTTAGCTATAATAATTAAAAAGATAAAAACACTACTTTAGTTTTATTTTTTATTTACACATTCTTCATTTTATTCAACAAAAATACAATTTATTCATATAATACTATTCTTTATATTTAAAAAAATAATTTCCACTCAATTTATTAGCATGTTTTTTTAACACTAAATATCAAAACATATGATATATTTTATTTTCAATTGGTATGCCTATAAAAATCATTGTCATAATAATAATAAAAAATATCATACAAATGTGTCCATTAAATGTAAACAATAAATATACAACCTACACAAAGTTATATAACCTACACTTGTTTTGAGCGATAAAAACGTACAACATACAAAAAACATACAACTTACATATGGAATTCGACATCAACAATTATATAAACTACACAAAGATGCACGTATCCTACACATGCATAGGTTATATGTTTTTCGTATGTAGATTATATGTTTTTTTATTCTTAGAAAGTTATATGTTTTTGTGTAGGTTGTATATTTTTCATTGACATTTAATGCAAACATGTGTAAGATAGTTTTTTGTATTATTCATCACAATGTAACTACGTGTTGATGGATATTGATATGTTGAGTTTGAAGAAATTGGTTTTGAATAAAAAGAAATTAATATATGAATAAATTGTATTTGTGTAAGATAAAATTTTCGTGTGTAGGTTATGGGTGTGTTTGGCAAAGGGCTTTTAGGAGATTTTTAGGGGCTTTAAGCTACAAGCTTTTAGAAAAAGCTCTTATCTAATAAAAAATATTGTTTGGTAAGAGGAGCTTAAAGCTTTTAGAGGATGAGAAAAAGCTCTAAATTGAAACGCTACTATAGGTAGCGTTTGAGAAAAAGCTCTACAAGCTTTTACATTTTAATTTACAAGTTTGGTACTTGAACTTATATCAATTTTTGTTAATTTATATAATAGTTACACATTTAACCCTTATTCAAAACTAACTACCCCCATGACTTTTTTAGGAGACATAACTTTTTCAAACGTTAATAATTTTTTAAACAAATTACATCATAAAAACAACGAACATTTTATTCTCTTTAATTTGAATATGATATTGCTATACTTCTTTAACTTTAAAAATTAACATACTACGTGATTATCGGTTAGGATCGGTAAAAAGTCGAGTCAGATGAGCTCGAGTCACGTGTAAGACCAAATTAGGAGTCGAGTCAGATGAACTCGAGTCATGTGTGAGATCAAATTAGGGTGAGAACGAGTCGATACAAAAATGGTTAAATTAGTTTGATTCGTGTCGGTACGCTTTTGAGTCGAAAGGGGTCAGGTCAGAACATATTTCAGATTAAAACAGTGCATGTTCAGAAAGGGATTCATATCAAAATATGTTGGTTTAAAAAATTATCTATTTAAAAATTACTGTATATTTCAGCTTTGTTTCTTGATTTTCGACATCATTTAAAAGCTTACTGCTTTTCCATGAATTAGACGTCTACATTTAGGTTATGTATGCACTGTCATCAGGTGAATTATGTACCGACACTGATTATGCGGTTGATGTTAGGTTGTGCGCCCATTCCGCCGCACCATGCGGGCACCCAGCTAGTTTTATTAAAAGCTTCTGCTACTCTGCCAAACACCTAAATATTTAAAAGCTACAACTAACAGCTACCAGCTTCTAGCTTTCAGCTTCCAGCCTTCAGCTTCCAGCTTACAGCTAACAGCTACCAGCTAGTTTTGCCAAACATACCCTATATGTTTTTGTGTGCGTGTGTATTTCATTGATGATAAATTTTGTGTGTAGGTTATATGTTTTTCGTGTGTAGGTTATATGTTGTCTTATTCTTAGAACAAGTGTAGATTATACGTTTTTGTGTAGGTTGCACGTTTTTTGTTGATTTTTAATGGAAACACATGTAAAATAGTATTTTGGTATTATTCATTATAATGTAAGTATGTTTTTATGGATATTAATATATTGAGTTGGAAGAAATTAGTTTTGGATAGAAAATTTTTTTTAATGTATGAATAAATTATACTTGTGTAGGATAAAAATTCAAGACACAAAAATAAGTTATAAAAATAAATGAGTTCTTAATATTTTTCAATTATAATAATTTAATTAGTTATATTAATAATTATTTAAGTATTATTATTTATTAGTTATATTAATTGAAGAAAGAGAATGATTAATACTTTCTTTATTTATCTTTAAGCATTTAAAACTTAAAACAAAACTAGTGGACCATATTCATTTCTCGCATTTCTTGCAGTAATATCATCTCTCTTGAACCATCCCATATATATATATATATATATATATATATATATAATTGCATAAAGCAGTAAAAAATATACTTATGCATATAAGCTCATAAATTGGAACATACGAGTTTCATAAAAACTGCATAATCTATTATCATAACTAGAGGTGCACAAAAAACCCGTACTCGGAACCGGACCCGAAAAAAATACCCGGAACCGGTTTTTTTTATACCCGGGTATTCTATACCCGAAACCGGAACTGACCCTACCCGTAGGGTATGGATAGGGTATGCATTTTGAGGTCAATACCTGTACCCGGAACCGTACCCGATTTATACCCGTAAATACCCGGACCCGGTCATATCCTATACCCGATACCCGGTTATACCCGATACCCGATACCAATTTTCTAATACCCAAAAAAATACATGAGTTTTTATAGTATATTTTTATGTTTACTTCACAACTTTTATGTTTAAGTTTTTATAAAATGCATATTACTAAGTAAATAATTTATAATTAAGTGGATTTATGGTTTTTGTAATATAGTTTAATTTATTACAAAACAGATTTAAATTTTAAACAAATAAAAAAATGTATAAAAAAATTACAAATTCAAAACCGGGTATTAATACCCGGTCGTACGTAGTTCCAATACCCGAACCCGATCATACTCTACCCGGGTACATAGGGTTGAGTTTTTCTCCTCAATACCCTACCCGATTTATCTCAATACCCGATTTTCCAATACCCAATCATACCCGAAACCGGTTCATACCCGAACCCGGGTATTAGAAAAAACCCGATTTATGCACCTCTAATCATAACCATGGTTAAAATACATAAAATTGAATTAGATGAATTTTAATTCTGATATAGTTAATACAACTTGCTAATAAAGTGAGATTCCTGAAAATCCCGATACAAAAAATGAATATCGATACCGGTATCAAAAATGCTAGTTACATTTCCGGTTCGGTAAATGTACATCAGTAAAATACTGGTACTATACCAATCGTGAAACCTCAAAAGGTTAGTAACGAATTTGTACTAAAAGTACCCGGTTCGATTTCAATACATTATTTGTGAACCGGTTCGGTAATTATTTGTGAACCGTTCGTGAACATATTATTTTCATAACGGACAAGCATGAACAATGTCATGTTCATGTTCGTTCGGTTCGTTTACAAGCCTACTGGATTGATTATGATGCCCCTTCTGTGCTGTTTGCCCCTTATCCGTACTTTACAATTTTATCATTTTATGGGCTGTTTTAATAAACTAACGAAAGCGGGCTTTAACATGTAAATGGTTTTTGTATGCTGTGGGGCTGTGGGCTTTTAGATGTAAAGGACTTTTATTAAGTTTGTACAGTTGTTTTTCTTTTATTTTTATGCTATGTGTATGGAGTTGGCTTTGGTTTAAAAAAAAGGAAAAATCTTCTCTATGTCCATTTTTATTGGGGAAGTCAAGCCATCATGTTCACGTGTGTATGTATATGCTAGGTTTTGTTTTTTCATGTTAATAAACACGAGGAAACGACTCTATTGTAATGATCTTATCCCCGTCAAAACCTAACTTATTATATTTTATCAGTATGCATATGGCCTCACTTTTTTGCACATACTCGTATGTATTCTAACTTACATATACCAAATACTTTCTTTTAAAACAAAAGAAAAAAGTCGGATACCCGTATGTATTCACAAAATATAGTTTTTGATTCTAAATTAACTTGTTTCTTGTGACTATTTGTTTCTGTAAAATATATTTGTTACTCTTGTTATTATCCATCATATTATTTCTTTCTTTTTAATTATGCGCCGGTTATTGTTTAATATTTTTTTATATAAAAATGTTATTTAATGAAATACATAAAAGTAGGTACGTGAGAACAAGTGAGGGTACGGTTAGGTTGGCTCGTGACTTGGAGGAGGTTGATGCGACGGTTAGGTTGACTCGTGACTTGGGGATGAATCTCAAGAGCATGGAAGATCTTGTTTGGAATACTATAGAAGAAGAAGGGTTTAAAGCTCTATGTTGATCTTGTGAAAATTTTGGTTTTTTAATAGTTCCTCTGGTGTTTTTACTTTCTTCCTTTTGGCTTTGTTGGTTGTTTGTCTTGAGGTTTTTACTACTTTTTCACTAGTCTTTTTTATAAAACTTTTCACTAAAAAAATGTTGGGGTACAAATCCAACTTTTTTTGTTGCTTTTTTTTAAATAACAAAAAGTATTTGGTATTTGTAAATTAGAATACATACGGGTAGGTATAATAAAGTGAGGCCGCATGTATACTAATTAAATATAGAGTTAGGTGCCATTTTAGTACCTGTGGTTTAGCCAACTACGCAACTTTAGTACCTAAACTTTATTTTGTGCAACTGGCTACCTCAGTTTCAAAAAACTTGCCATTTTAGTATTTTTGGTTAACCCGGTTAAATTTTTCTCGTTAAGTCAAGGGTAAACTTGTAACTTCAGTTATTTTATTAATTCATTTAAGAGTTAAGTGCCATTTTAGTACATGTGGTTTGGCCAATTACACAACTTTTTAGCCAAACCACATGTACTAAAATGACACTTAACTTTTCATTTAATTAAATTCCCCCTTTTGTAAAGGTTTTGTTTAGTTTTTTAAACATTTGAAAACTCTAGGGACCGATGGTGTCAAATCTTAAACTAAACAGCCCCCACCCCCTTTCTCTTTCGTTTTTCGGCTTCTGTCCTGATCTCAATACCGGCGGGATTCCGACCATCTCAGCTCTGGCCAACTGGTTGATTTTCATTTTGAATTCCAACCCAAAATCTGCTATACAGTATGTGCAGTGCATTGACCTGATTAAGCAGGGGATTAACAGCTCTGATTGACGAAATCGGAGGGCGGAATTGGGCCCAATTGTGGTGGTGTAACTAGTTGCATGATCCGTTATGACCAATTTTGACATTTCTATGGTTTATGAGGATTTGAGGGTCTTTCAAACTTGACTATAAAAGTATTCAGAACCAGCTTATGAACAAGTCAGTCACTTGTCCTACAGGCTATTGCATCCCTCGTTAAAACTTTGTAAAAACCATATGCTCGAGTTCGAGTCCCTGTCACCACATATTTTTTTGAGTTTATGATAAAATAATTGAAATTACAAGTTTACCTCTGACTTAATGAGAAAAAATTAACGGGGTTAGCAAAAAGTACTATAATGACAAGTTTTTTGAAGCTGGGGTAGCTAGTTGCACAAAAAAAAGTTTATATACTAAAGTTGCGTAGTTGGCTAAACCACAGGTACTAAAGTAGCACTTAACTCTTTTTAAGTTTAGATAAAATAATTGAAATTACAAGTTTACCCCTGACTTAACGAGAAAAAATTAACGGGGTTAACAAAAAGTACTAAAATGACAAGATTGCAATAGAGTAGGCTTCTCATGTTTTTTAACATATAAATACAGAACCTAGCGTATACATAAACATGTGGTTATTATTTATTGGTTTAAAAAAGGGTAGGTTGGCAAAGAATACATATGAAACCTACCTTATTATTATGGACGTATTGGGATTTTATTTGGTTATAGACATTTCTTTGACTTCCCTAACAAAAATAAGCATATTGTGGATTTTCCCTTAAAAAGGTATCCACCGTCTAAAAAAACAATGATGTCACTTGAAAAACTCGTGTATACATCACTATATAAACGTGAGAAAAACACTGTATACCCGTGACTACGATTCTTAAACTCTAAGTTCGCCCCTGGTCCTTGTGTTGTATTTTGAATCAACCTTATTAATGTTGATTTGATAATATAAGTAATGCATTATAACATATTAACAGTTTAAACTTTAAACAACCAATGCCTTGGATTTAAATGAAAAAAGTTATCTAAACCAGTGTCTTTTATATTATTTAGTTCTTCAGTCCAGGGGAGGCTCGGAGGGCGTGCGAGTCGTACCATCGGTCGGGGCACATAAGTTTCGGGGCACAAATTTTTTTATACATATTACGTATATATGTTTTTTTGGTGTTGAAAATAAGGTTATTTGCAATGGTCAATTAGATAATTAAATGCTCAGAATGAGTTCCGCTTATAATAAATCGGTCGATAAAAGTTTTATCCATGTACATTAGCGAATAAAAATTTTCCGTTAAGGCCTACGGGGCTTTTTATTTTGATTCGCCCGAGGTATTTAAATTCTCGGAGACGCCCCTGCTTCAGTCTCATACTAAATTAGCAAACATAAGTTTACCATTCACATAAATGAACTATCCATATCCAAAATAAACATTTACTCCACAACCTAGGTTTTAGGTTAAAGTATTCACTTACCAAACTTCTTCTTAATTAAGGATGATATATACACCGGGAGTTCTTGATTATTACCACACTCTTATAGTTTTTAAGCTTTTCTCTATGGTTCTTTTTGTCTCGGTAGTTTCCTTTGTCACAAAGTCATGTTTCAAGGCCCTATGTGGCGCCTCCGGTTGTCTACCAACCAATCTGTCACGCTTATGATCAAGGTCACTAGTTTGTTCTGCCATGAAATCATCACAAGAAAAGTAACAACTCTCAGACTAGTGATGTGTTCGGTGTGTTAACACATCTAAGCATGTACACGTAAAAGTTTGCTGAAGTTGTCCACAATGAAGTTCAAACAAGCCAGTAATCCAACGTTCAAACACAAACCAAACAACACAATCTTCAAATGTTTGGCACATCATATTTCCCCACAACATAATCATACACGCCCTCGTATATCTTGAAAAGCTTGTTGGAGGTGTTGTAAAAGCTAGTTAAATTCATGTATCTTTAAAGGGTTCGATGAACTGTCATTTAAATATGCTATTGATTTTTCTTTAAGTAAAGCCTGGCCATATTTTGTCAGCTCGCGCTAAGGCTAACATACACGATCAAGAAATGCCACAAACTCATAATACATTATTGAAGAGTGATTTTAGATGTATTTTTGTCCGGTGATTATAACTAAGATACATTGAGTTATAACTTAAAAGCAGAGGTGTACAAAAACTTGTTAACTGAAAACCGGACTGGTTCATATCTAAAGCTGGTTTCAGTCAAATCGGTTCCCAAACTGAAACAAAATGCAGGTTCGTATATCGGTCGCCCCTTTCTCAATAAAACCGGTTTTAAAACCATTTTTTTTCTTTTTTAAAACCAGTTAAAACCGAACCAGTTTGGATCAGTATGACTTGTTCTACGCTAAAAGCGGTTTCTAAACCGAACCGGTTTGAATCAAACTATTTTTGACCATACAAAACCTAAACCAATTCGTTTAGAAACAGGCTTGGTTTGAAAAAATAAAATAAATTCTGTTTTGTACACCTCTCCTTAGGGTTGTTCACGAGACGAGCCGAGCCGAATCGAGCGAAGGCTTGCTCGTTGCTTGGCTCGTTTCCAACAGAACCGAACCGAACGGCTGAAATTCGAACCGAGCGAAAACCGAAACGAGCCAAAATCGAATCGAGCATTTTTCGATCGAACATCGAGCGATTTCGAGCATTATTTATTTCTTTTTCACTTTAAAATTTCAATAATAAACATATTTGAAGGTTGTAAATAATATATTTTATAAATAAATTAGTAGTTTTTAGACGACATGTCATATATTGTAAATTTTTATTAAAAATAAGTTTAAAGTGAGATATAATGATAATGTAAACAAACTTCTAGTATTCTAAAAACTTGAATCGAACAAATAAAACAATAAAGTTGACGGAATATGAAAAATTTAAATGGGTAAAAATAATTGTAAGCTTATATTTATGTGTTTTGTCTATATATATATATATATATTTCATATATAATTATATACAAAATAAATTAAAAATATTCTAGCCGAACCGAACCGAACCGAGCAGGCCTTTGCTCGTTTCTTGGCTCGTTTACAAATCGAACCGAGCAGAGCGGCTCGTTTTCAATCGAGCGAACATTTTTCGAGCAATTTCCGAGCGAACGGTGAGCGAGTTCGAGTGACGAACGGTTTGGACGGCCCTAACTCTCCTTAGTATTTGGGCTTTAAAGGGTACCCAGTCCGTCCGAATATTATATTTGACCCGGTTAAAACCCTAGGACACGACCCGGCAAAATAAGAACTAACCCACTGATGGCTTGCTTCACAAGAATACTCGAATAAATAGACTTAACAAAACAAACCAGGAGGAAATCGCTAAAGTATCATCAATTGCCACAGGTACGCCTTTGATTCGTTCATTGTTTGCTTTTAAATTTGATTACGTCTTTGCTATAGCTCACCAAGTCCTTCAATTTAAGCCTTCAAATCTATCTGTTTCATGTATGCAACTGCAGAGATCTATTGAACTGAATCGAAAATGTTTCTAACCAGGTAAATGCTTTTGATCCGGTTGGCAATTTATTGTTTTGTTGCCCTAAAATCAGTAGGCTAATTAATATTTGTTTGTTTGTTTGTTTGTTGTGTGTAGGACTGAGTATGATAGGGGTGTCAACACCTTCTCTCCAGAAGGAAGGTTGTTTCAGGTTGAATATGCCATTGAGGCCATTAAGGTGTGCTTAATCAACATTTTACACTTTTGTGTAGTTTTAATCTTGAATTGTTTCAACACCATGAAATGTTGTTAATTATGATTATGATTATGATGACAGTTGGGTTCCACAGCTATTGGGTTGAAGACTAAGGAAGGGGTTGTTCTTGCCGTTGAAAAGCGTATCACCTCGCCACTCTTGGTATGTCACCCATTTCACTTTATGTATGATTGAACATATTAGACTGAACGTCAATTCATTATGGCACAATCATGTAGTATGATTTGGATGTTGGATGTTTGTGCTTCATCGACAGTCTTTTACAAGATCAAATTGTTTATAATGCTCGTATGTGATGAAATTTCAAGTGCTACGTCCTTGTTTATCGTATCGTATATTTGTGCTATGTGGTTATTTGGTAATTTGGTTCAACTGCAGAGCTGCTTTTCTTTGCAGTTTGCGCTGATAACGTGATTTTTATTTGCGTGTTGTTCTGAACTATTAGTCTCATTTATAGTCTGAAAGGAAATGTGATTTTTTAAGCGAATATGGATTTCCTATATTTGAATTTTATAATAATCATAGCCACTATATTATGCTGGGCCTGTGTGTTGTTGATAACTTATGGTTAGTATTTCTAGTTTAGAATCTGGAGGTAAGAGAGTAACACTAGATTAATGACGTGCCAAGTTATAACTAGGATTGAATTGTGGTTAAAGCAGTACAAAAATATTGGTTCTTTTTTATGTTTCTGGCGTTTCAGAAACTGCAAAATAAAAAGTCGTATAATCTTTTATTTTGATTCAACCGTTTGGTTTGAGGATTTGTGAGTGTTACGACGTTGCAGAAATAAGTTTTAACAAATGATTTGGTGGTTTTGACTGTATTCTTTTTATGTATTGGAACGCTGGAAGAGTTGAACAATTCCGTTTACTGCTATTAAAGCAACACTTGTACTCAACTTCTCTCATATGCAGGAACCTAGCAGTGTTGAGAAAATTATGGAAATTGATGAACACATTGGCTGTGCCATGAGTGGATTAATTGCAGATGCCCGCACACTCGTTGAGCACGCACGTGTTGAGACCCAGGTGACTTTAGCATCAATCACTAACCATGTATTACTAGGAATAAGTTATGCATTAACATTGTTTATTATTATTTGTTTTAGAATCATAGGTTTTCTTATGGGGAGCCGATGACAGTTGAATCAACTACCCAAGCTCTGTGTGATCTGGCACTGCGATTTGGTGAAGGAGAGGAAGAATCCATGGTTTGCATTTCAACTTATCAACACTTTTTTCATATCTTTTCTCATTTTTTTCCAACAGTTTATGGTGCAACTGCATGGCAATCCTCAACTAATATCTTTAAAATTCTACTATTTTGCAGTCTCGGCCATTTGGAGTGTCTCTTCTTATTGCTGGCCACGATGAAAATGGTCCCAGTCTGTAAGTGTCAATACTCTTTCTGGGTTATTTCTGCAAGTTAGTTATCTGTGCAGTTTGTAATAACAAAAAGTAAAAGAAAATCAGGACAAGATCTTAGGAGTTGTTTATCTGCAGATACTATACGGATCCATCAGGCACGTTTTGGCAATGCAATGCAAAAGCTATAGGGTCAGGGTCTGAAGGTGCTGACAGCTCTCTTCAGGAGCAATTCAACAAGGTCTGGGCTGATTTAATCTGTGTTCGTTTTCTTGTATCATCTTGAGTTTGATTGCTGATTTTGCTTGCAATGTATGGTTAGGACTTGAGTCTAAAAGAAGCTGAAACAATTGCTCTCTCCATCTTGAAGCAAGTGATGGAAGAAAAGGTACACTTTAAAAAGCAGATGATAAACTGTTAGCTTGAAATTCAGTGTTGATGACTGTGATTTGGTTTTGGGTTCAGGTAACTCCTAATAATGTGGATATTGCGAAGGTGGCTCCTACTTATCACTTGTACACCCCGGCTGAGGTTGAAGCTGTTATCAGTCGTTTATGAAGTGGAGTCTGATTTGGTTTAATAAACATGTATTTTGTACTTGAAATTGTTGAGATTTTTATTCTGTTCCCTTCAGGTATGGTATTTGAAGACAGTTATCTTTTTCTTTAATTATGTTTATGTTTGAGAAAATCATGGAATCAAGTGGTGATGACCTAGAAACTTGTTTTAACTAGAAAACCAAGTTTCTTTTCGACAATGATCAGTGATCCTAAAAATCGATCATTGGGGTTGGGGTTCTTATCATCAAGTCCACGCCCATCTGTTTAATGTTTTGTTGTAATACGTTTGTCATCTGATGCAACTCTGATCTTTATGAAGAGAGTTGGTTAGACGTAGAAAGTTTGATCTAGTAGTACTAGTGAGAGTTTGATTCATCATACGCAAGCGTATCTGGTTGGTTGATGTATTTGTGCAGTGGAATACTATTAATATACTTTTGTACAATGAGGTAAGCAAAGGCCAGGCCACCATAAACCACCTTCATTTAAGTCCACATGGCATGCCATGATGATCTACATTAATTGGCTCATCAATACTTCCCCTTCCGGTTCATATCCATCAAATGTACACTGCTTGTTTCTCATTAATCAGTTGTCATGGAAGCTTTGGTCATTATATTGTACTTGCCCACCAAACATTTGCTGAGTTGTCAATATCGATGTTCCGGTGGTGAGGTGGAAGAACAAAGTCAACAAGAAACATAGCAAACTTCAGGACCATTATCTAACCTAAGAAACAAAATGGTCCAGTGACATCAATGGGATAAAATTTGTTGTGTTGTTGAGATAATGATAACGAAAGACTAGTTTGGAGACGTATACCCAACTTCAAAGATGCCACACGTAACGTAACAAGCTAATTAACTGCAAGCCACTCAAAGTCTCAAACTAGCCACCTATGCGATACTAGTCAAGTGCCGTGATCAAGCTTCTAAAACATATATTTGAGTATGATTCAATTTGCAAAAGAATTTACATCATGATACTCTTCTGCAAGAGCTAGTGACATGTTCATCACATGCTCTAACAGAGATGCTAAAACTAATTACACTTTTCCCTTATACAACAACATAAGAATGTTAATCTAAAAGGTATCCAAACATAAAGATCAAACATGCCCCCTGGTTCCTTGTTCAACATTAACATTGGCAGGGCTAAAGGGGTTCATAAACCGTCTACTACCGCTTAAAATCCGTCTTAACGATCCCATCCGTGACAAAACAGGCGATTTCTGATCCTCATCACAATCAATCTGTCTCGGTATATCTATTACCAAATCCGGCCTGGCTGCAATCATCTGAGCCGATGACGACGAGGCTGAGGCTTCCTCTAATTGAGAAGTTAAAGTGCTAACTTCAGTCTCATCACCCCAAAACAAAATATTAGTCGGAAAATCCTGTGATTCAATCAACTCTTCTTGAGTTCCCAACAAGTTCTCAACCGAAACTTGAGCCTCAACCGAAACCGGATTCCTACAAATCGGACAAGTCGAATGTGAATAAAACCACATGTCAATACATTCCACATGAAACCCATGATCACATTTCGGCAAAACACGCGTGCTTTCGCCTTCGTTTAGCTCGGATAAGCAAACCGCACATTCCAATCCGTCTTTAAAGTCTTTCGGGTCGAAGGGTATAATCGGAATGGTTTTCATAAATGAAGGGTTTAGACCACGGCGGAGGACGGTGACACCACCCTGTTGTTGCTGTTCTCTGTGCCGTCTCCGGCGGGTATTTGGGGCATCCGGGTTTTGTTCACGGCGGTTCCAGAACCAGTTAGCGTAGTGGTGGACAAAGGATACAAATATTACAACCACAGAGAGTACTAGGAGTGAGACTATTAATATTTTTCCGGCACGCTCTATAGAATTGGAATCAGAATCACTCATCTTGGATATTATTATTATTATTATTTGATGGGTTTTATGAAAAATTAGAGAAAGAAGATTGAATGAAGATAATTGAATTGAATTGAATTGGAGGAGAAGATAAGATGGGACCTGAGGGTGTTCCAGAATGGTGGCAGAATTTAAGGAAGAAGAAGTGGAGTGTTCAAGTGAGAAAGTGACGTGAAGTTAAGTAAGCTCAAGACCTAAAACAAACCAAATCAAACGTTGGTTGTAGGTGACCGAAGACAAAACCTTAATCACTGTTTGTCTTTTGACTTTGACCTTGACCTTGACCGGTGTTGCACCATCAACTGTTTTTATTCGAGTGTTTGTCATAGAAATGAAAACCCGTGTATTTGTTTGTAACAAGTCTCTAGTAAATCTTTGAAATGTGTATTTAGTTTGTCAAAATCCTAGTAATTTCAATAATACAAGTTTGAATTTCAAAAGGATAACATTTTCTTACAATCGAGGTGCAAGTGCTTAATTCAATTATATAACCTAGAGTACCCAATCATTATGGCTAAATAACTTTAGGCGTGGTGATTGTTCATATATTTAGTATCATCATATATTATTATTATTTTCAATTTAATGTATCATGCTTTTAACATGAGATGAAGAAAATTAACTAGAGAATACAAAGTTTCAAGTTTGAATTCGATTTCCACATAGTTTTATCGTAGTGGGTCTTTGGAAACGTACGGGCTTGGACTACCCAACGTCGTTTGCGATCGCAGACGTATGAAGTAACCGTTCATCGTTGGGTTACCTCAGGAACCGAGTTTTATTTATTGGTTGTTAAAAAAAAGGCATGAGATGAAGATATGTATTCGTAATGATTTCTTTTTACTCTTTGCTAACTTCATTCTTTTTATTGT
The DNA here is from genome assembly GCF_021521415.1 of Bidens hawaiensis. Classification (NCBI taxonomy): domain Eukaryota; kingdom Viridiplantae; phylum Streptophyta; class Magnoliopsida; order Asterales; family Asteraceae; genus Bidens; species Bidens hawaiensis. The sequence goes on from NW_027491637.1 coordinate 951,385, forward strand.
GTTATTGTAAGACCATTTAAGGTAAAAAATGATAGAGTAAGGGGATGTTTGGGATTCCTTATTTTACCTACTTATAACTTTTCATTAAGTTAATAAGTTACAAAAGTTTAACTTATTAAACTTTTCTTCTCACAATATAAGCAATCCCAAACACCTTATTACTTCTCAAAAAGTTTATAAGTTATAAGTTGGTAAAAATAAGCAATCCCAAACACCCCCTAAATTACAGTTTTAGTGTTTTTTAAACGAACACACTCTGGTTTTACTACTAAATCTACATCAATATTATTTCACACAACTTGATACCGCTAAGTTAGAAGTCGTTTAGTAAACTACGGTTATAAAACATGTAGTTTATCCAAAATAATCCTTTTAGTCCTTTTGTTTATTCCACATTCAATCGTAAACGTTTTTGTTAAATTCAAAAAATCTATATTTATATGTACTTAGGGAATATAATATACCTTAGCTTTGTTAAAATTAGCTTTGTTAAAATATTATGTAATTAGGTTAGGTTAGGCTAATTGGAGACATGAAAAGCAGAAAGCAGGATTCCCCAAATCACATTTGTAGCGCTTGTTACGGACCAACCGTGCTCCTTTCTCATTATTTCTTGTTACGGACCAAATCATATTTCAATTGTAGTAACTCGTTAACTTTTCAAGTTAATATAGATATATAACTTTTCTTTTAAATACTCTTTCTCTAACTTCATTTTTCAACCTATCATCATTTTCTTTTATTCCAAACACATAAATCAAAATTAATTAATCACACAAATTTTACATTTTTATTTATGACTATATAAGTAACTGCTTATATTATCTTACTTTATCCAAAGATATGTAGTATAACTGAAGAAACACAGATCCGATCCCCTGTTATGGGTCCTGGATCTAATGAGTCCATAGGGTATGATACGATAACTACTAACACAGTATGAGCACAACTTCCCAAAGTCCAATGACCAGAACCTGCAAAACAGACACCGCGAGTCTCGTTACAGGAAGGACAAGGTGGGGGGTCTTACTGTAACCACCCTCCGGCGTGAGAATCAGTAACGTTCGTAGTGAAGAAAGTACTGAAGTAAAGTAGACTAAGTGTAGTCAGAATACGAGTGAGTGAGTGTGGATGAATACCTCATGCAGGTTGACAAGGTATTTATAGCCGAAGGAGGCAGGAAGGTGATTGGGCCAGCAGTCCTCTTCTAGAAGATCTTGATAACTGCCTTGACGCGTGTCCTCTTATGATAGGTTGAGCTATACGTCCAATGTGCATGGGTATAACAACCTGGACACGCGTCACCCACCGATAGGACGAATTGCACCCTGGCCATGTGCACGGTTATAACAAACTGGCCATGTGTCCTTCTTTCATTGGTGGGCAAGTCACGTACTCCTCAAGTAACAATCGTGGACGTTCTTCTATAGTGTAGTTAGTTATTGACAGCTGTCTAGTTGCCATTGCCCTCCGGTCATATTGGCGGACAGATGTCTTGTCCCGCTGACGACTTCTGAGGGCGCCAGGATGCTTCCGCGTGTGGCACGAGGATGTTCTTCCTCTCCCATGATATGCGGGTGATCCGAATGTCCCGCGGGTGATACATGAGAGGTTCCTCAATGACCCGCGGGTGGTACTTAAGGGTATTCGGGTCTTTTTAGTACCCTACCTCTATAAGTCCCCTAGTCCAGTGTTTCTTCCGTGTGAAGTTTTTATGCGGGTGAAATTCTGGACTTAATGTATTTTGGGGATTTTTGAATTTTGAAGTTAGGTAGAAAATATCTTCTGTTGATATAGATAATCATGAAAAAAAAACAAGTTGGCCACTCGCAGGCGCGTGAACCGGTGATGGAACGTTTTTGACGGTTGTCACTGTACCCGTCTGTGCAACTTTTTCTTCTTTTTCGAATTTCCCTCGTGACGTGGCGGTTGATGATTAGGTGATGACTTTCTCTCTCCAGTGTTTATATGCCATCGCATTAATTGCGATGGGTATAAATATGGAGAGAAATTTTCTGATTAAAGGTTTATTGCCTTTATTTGTTGATTATCTCCTTTGCTTTTTCTCTGATAAATCACTAAACTTTCTCATATCTTCTTATCAAATCCTTTGACAATGTCGAATGTTCAAACTGAAATTGACGAGATAGAAATTTCATGGACGAGAAATTGCTAGAAACGTATGGCATTCCACCAGAGTGGGAGCCGGAGTTTCCTTCTCCTGGTTCCATAGCCAGTTTACCACCGCCTGGTAAAATGGCCGTTTATTCGGATTATTTCGTTTATGGGAATTTCCGTTTTCTTATAACGAAATTTTTCATGAATGTGCTAACTGCCTATGGGATTCATCTCTCCCAGTTGCACCCGCGTGCTTTCATGCGAATTCGTCACTACGAGTTTGTATGTATAGCACGTGACCTGGTGCCACATGTTGACCGATTTCCGGTCTTTTACCGTTTTGTCAATTGTAACGGTTGGTTTACATGCCAAGGCTTCTCCGATAGAAGTCTTGGTTATGAAGTTGAAAAGGGGTCTGCCGACTGGCGTAATAAGTTTTTTGGATCTCCAAGGATGTGGTACCTGTTACCATGGTCCGTCGCCTAGTTAACAGTGCTCCTCCGGATGTTATCACGGCTGCCCATGAAGAGCGCGATTGGTTCCGTACTCTAATGGTGGAACCAACTCTGATGCGGGCTCTACCTGAGGAAGCCCTGGTGTGGGCAGGTATGAGCCGCTTGTGGCCATCGGAATTTATGGAGCCCATCTTTGTTGATCTAAACGAACGTAAGTTACCTTTATTGCCTTTCCTTTACCTTGGACTTTTTTACGACTTATCTTCTATCTTTTCAGGTCAGAGTTCTATGATTAACGCTCTGCTCGAGGATAGGGGTTGCGTCCGCAAGAGCATTAGAGATGCGGGGGACCTGCCCATCCTTGAGAAAACCAAATCCCGATTCCTTTTTCCCAAGAAGGTGCGGGCTGAACCCATTGTCTCGGACGCGACCTTTGAAACAGGTGCGTATGTTCTAAACCCTCATCCGCTTAATGCTTGTGCTTTCGATGGGACGATTGCCATTTTATTATCGAGTGATGATGATGGCGATGCCTCTGATTTTTCCACTTCTCAAGAGGAGGGTGAGTCTGATGACGATGCCCCTGAGTCTTCTTCTGTCTCCCATTTATTGGCAAAATGGAGAAGAAAAGAGCTTTCATGGCTTTTCAAGCAAGCCAAGCGGATACCAAGACTGCGGATGCTGAGGCGGGACCTTCAAAGAAGAAACGAAAAGCTCATCGTCCCAAGAAGCCACGGTACAGTCTTTCTGATCATATTGATACGATGGAAGGTATGTATTTATCCTTTTAAATGCTTTGCTAAGTGTAACTTTTTATGCAGATCCGCTGATCTTTCCGGAAGATGTGTCTGAGAGGTTGCCTACTTCAACTCCTCAAACTGAGAAGCAACCATCTCCTCTTCCAGAGAGAGAGGCGGAAGACAAGCCTTCTACCCCTCCGGGAAATATTAATGTGGAAGATCAGCCGACCTCCCCTCCAGTTGATATTTCGGCGGAAGAGCCCAACAACCAGTCTGAGACTGATAATCGTTTCGACTATCTTTTTAAGACTGGGAGTGTTACTGGAGATCAGCAGGACAACCCTGCTGTTAATGAGGAGGGTTTCAGGACCGATAGGTCTCCTCTTCAACCTCCTCCTCAACAATCATCGTCTTTCCCGTTCTCCAAGAACCTTCAGGTTCCCGCTATTATGGGGACGCGAATTTGGGTGATATGCATGATTTGTTTGTCCCTCCATGGGACATTACTAATGGATCCCGGTTTACTGACCCCGGGGTCTGTATGAGCTTTATGAAGCACTGCGTGCCACCGGCCGAAATGGTGCACCAGCGTGATCTTTCCCGCCATGACCTTCATACCGATGTAGCCTATCATCTGGCTAATGCTTTAGCTGGTAGTCAAGAGGTCTTACATGAGTGGCGTACTATGGGAGGGAAGCTAGGTGAATCCTCCCGAGCCCTTGAAGCTGCAAGGAAAGAAGCTGAGGAGCACCGTGTTGCGGCCCATACTGCTAAATGGAAACAAGCCGACAAGGAGAATGCCCTCAAGAGTGAGCAGGACCGTAATGCTGCAGCTGCTCTTCGATGGAAGGAAGCTTGTGAAAAGCAAAATTCCCTTCTTGAGGCCGCTCTGGCAAAGGCTCAAAAAGAGAATGAAGATTTGGCCCGAGCGTAGGAAACAAACTCGGCCCTGGAAAATCAAATGACCATTCAAGGCACTCGAATCCAGGAGCTTGAGGCGGAGTTGAAGTTGCAGAGGGAGCAAACTGATCTTAAAGACAAAAGTGTTCTTGAAATTCAAGCTGCTTATGACTCCCTCCTGCAGACTCATGAGGAAACGGTTGCGGGGTCTCAAGTGCTTCAGGCGCGAGCTGAATGCGAAGAGCAGGACCGTCAGTGGTTCCTCACTCGAGGGGTTGATGCTGTAAGTTTTTTCCACTTCGATGCTTGTTGCTTACTTCTGATTTTCGATAGTGAAAACTTATATTTTTGCCTTGACAGATCATCCGCCATATTAAGGGAAGTAAGGAGCTTACTGACAGCTTTGCCAATGTAATGGCTGCCTCTTCTTCACTTGGATGTGTAATAGGTTTTCATGAAGGGATGAATTATGCACAAAGTAATCGTTCATTCAAAGATCATCCTCTTCATGGCCTTGACGTCAAGCAGGAGCGGATGATACGGGTCAAGGAACATGATGATCTACGCTTCCCGATTCAAGACATGCTTCCTGAATTTGCTTCCGCTCATGACGGTGTGCAACAATTAAAGATCTATTTAGGCGAGGAGTATGAGGATGACTCTTCGGAAGACACGTCATTGAGGGATCCGGAAGACAAAACAACCTCAAACCCTTTAGAATAGGTTTAAATGTTATGTAACTTGCAATTTTCCTTTCCACTTTTGTAATCATTTTTTGGACAATTAATGAGAAAGAGCTTTTTGTAAATATCCAACTGTTTTAAAGAAAATACCTTTTAGAAGATATTTTTGAATTTTGAAAATCGGATGACTTGTATGATGTTGCGGAGAGAGAAATTTTTGGAGACAACTGATAAGACGTGTATGACGTCGTTGACAGTCTGTCTACAGTTTCTTGAGTCTCCCGCCTGACGTGTCAATCATATGGTGGTCCGCGGTTTCTCTCTCCTCTGGCACACCATCAATCGCATTAATTGCGATGAGTATAAATATAGCAGTTGTGATTTCATTCCACTTTTATTACTCTCAAAACTTTTCTTCTTTCAAATATTCGAAGCATAAGAGCTTTCTTGAGATTTCCTTCTTCTTTATCAAATGGCTGGAGAAAAGAAAGGTACTCCCACTATTCATGACGTTTTCGTAAATCTTAAGGATAAAGACTTTAACGGCGTCGTTAATGTGTACGGTCTGGCACCGGAATGGGAGCCAGAACGTCCGGCAGAAGATTCTGTTGCCACCAGTCCACCACCGAAGAAGATAGCTTTATATTTTGATCATTTCACGACTGGAAATTTCCGAATTCCAGTGACGAACTTCGTCCAGTCGGTTTTGACAACCTACGGGATTCATAACTCCCAGATCCATCCTTTTGGGATGTTACGAATTTGACACTTCGAATTTTGTTGCCAAGTTCGAAATTTCGAACCATCTGTCGGCATGTTTGCCGTATTCTACAAGATGACCTTCCGAGATGGATGGTACAGTTTTGCTTCCACCGGGAAGAACGTTATAGGCACGGAATGGATCTACAACCTTCATGGCTGGAAGCCTAAATTTTTCTGGATCCGGAAGGAGGTTATCCCGTTCCCGGTGACCCTTTGGAAGGCGGAGGAGGCCATGCCGGTGGTTCCGGCTTTTGCCCATGAGGGACTTGCCTGGTTTACAGCCTTGACTACTACTCCAACTCCCATGCGCCCAATCAAGGGGCAATGGTGAGTGCGAAGATGAGCCGTCTATGGCCCTTTCCCTCATTGGAACCCTACTACGAGCAGACTGACAAGAGTAAGTTTTGGGAGTATTCCTTCTCTTGTTTTAATATTCCTCAGATTTCTGACTGTTATCACTATTTGTGCAGGTGAGGGTTCCGCCTTCAGCACTTTGTTAGATCATGAGGAAGGGATGATGGTACGCCGCCCCATCGATGAACGAGATGTGCCTTTTCTTGAGTGCACCCGTTCCTATTTTGTATTTCCCACCGTGTTTTGCCTGGAACCCGTAGTTTCCGAGGCGATGTACGCCAAAGGTGAGGCATTCGTTAAAGATTTCATCCAGAAAGGTGAGGGCATTCTAAAACCTCGACCTGTGACTGCTATTACTTTCAGCGGAGTGGTTGTACTCTTTTCCTCCAGCGAAGAGTCGTCACTCTGTGAAGGAAGTTTTTCAACTGATGCTAACAAAGTTGTGGACTAAACTGCAGGTCTTACCTGCCATAGAGCCACTACTAGCCAGGCAACGGGTCGAGACGATGTTGATACTGCTGCAGGGAAAGACCATCCCAACCCGACGGTGTCACTACTGAAGGTGAACGTTCGGTTACTGATGCGGATGTTTCGAAGGTGGCTGGCAAGCGCAAGGTGCATCCTGCCAAAGCCGCCCCTAAGAAGAAATCTAAGAAGGCAAAACCTTCTACTTTGGAAGCACGTTTGGACCAGCTTGACGCAAACAATCCTTCTTTAGGTAGGAAAAATCTTTTTACTTGTTAGCTGCTGTGAATTTGAATGTTTCTAACCCATTGTTAATGTTTTTCAGTGAACCTGGATAACCTTTCTGAAGGTGTTTCCGGTCTGAAAAGTTCTACTCCTCTTCCGCCACCACCACATAATAGTGCTAAGGATCCGATTGAGGTGGCAGATGATTCTCCTCTGAAGAATAAGGAGGTCGACAATACTGAGCATGTCAGTATGTCACCTTCTTATAATGTTCATCACTTCAGGGACCAAGGAAGCGTGAGTATGTTTCCTCACGCTCCTCAGACTTCTCCAGCTCCTCAGGAGGAAGATCCTACCCCACACCAACGACGCTGGTCCTTACGTCGGGATTCAACATTCCGAGACGTGGACCTATGTTTTGAATACTTGCGGGAGAGTCTTCCTCCTGGTGAGAGGGAGAGACGTCGCCGTAGTATTCGCCAAGAATTATTGAACTCCAATTCTTATTATTTGGCGAATACTATTTCCACTAACCAGGAAATAACCAGGGACTGGTTGGCGATGAATGAGCAATGGGATGAGCTGGAGGCCTCTGCAACTGAAGCCAAGGAGGAAGGTCTGAAAGCTATAAACGAGGCCCGAGAGGCCCTCCAGGCTCTGAAGGAGGAGAAGTTTGCTCGATCTGCTGCCGAGGATGCCAGGATTGCTCTCCAGAAACAGTTGGATGAGCAAGCCAAATTGATGGATGAGCAAGCCAAATTGGTGGAGGCTCTGCGAGCTGAATCGGCGGCCAAGGACAAGCGTTTGGCTGACCTTAATGCCAAGAACCGAGAACAGGCCTTAGAGTGTGCCGACCACAAGATGGATCTCGTCCAGGCCAAGGCGGACCAAAAATGGCTATTGGCGGAAGCTATCCCCAAGGTATGTACCTTGTTTTTATTATAAATAATCTAAGTGTTTTAGAGTTACTTATACATGATTGTTCCAACAGGTCATCGCCGATGTTCGGGCAAGTGATGAGCTTAGGAACTGTGTTGCTATTCTCCTGAAGGCGTCCAAGCAAGCTGGCCGCAAACTGGGTTTCGAGGAGGGTTACCAGTTTGGTTCAACTTCCAGGATTCCTGAGGAATATATTTTGGCTGGCCAGGATACTACTGCCATCCTTAAACAAAAGTCAAAGGATTTTGATTCTTTGAAATTTTCTTTGACGGAGCAGATATCCGAGCTTGCGGATAGGGAGGACAGCATTCAGCAGCCAAAATCTCTTCTTGAACTTGATGAAGAAGATGAAGAAGATGCTGCGGAAGGCGAAGGTGCGGGGCATAATGATGTCGCACCATAGATAGAATTTTCTTTTTCTTTGTAATTAAACTTTCCATATCTTTTTGTAATCCCTTTTGTATAAATAAAGAAGACGAATTTTTATATCCGGTACACTTTGTTTATTTTTATAATATAAGTGTTTGGAGGATCTTCTTTGTAGGCCAATAAAGGATTACAAGTCTTAAACGACTGAAATGAAAATTTCTATAAATGATGCCTAAGCCGAATTACAAGAAATGAAATTACATAGATTGTGAAAATCTAATTAGGCACGCAGGACAAAAGGAAAACAAACTATATGTAGCATTTCTTTAGTTGGGCCCCATTCCAAGTTCTAGGGACCTCAGTCCCATCCAACTTTTCTAACTTGTAGGCTCCTTTAGATAAAACTTTCTGAATTTTATAGGGTCATTCCCAAGTTGGGGCCAACTTGCCCGGAGGTTCTTGCCCGGAGGCTTCATTATTGCGGAAGACATAGTCTCCTGCATCAAACTCACATCTGTGGACCCGCGAGTTATAATACTTTTGCAACTGTCGTTTGTGCTCGCGGATCAATGCTAGTTTTCTCCTCTCTTCGAGGAGGTTAAGGTTCATCCGGAGTTTATGATCATTGTCCTCAGTCAGTAAAACTCGGGCGGATGGGATTCTAATCTCAGATGGAATCATGGCCTCTGTGCCATAAGTTAGACTAAAGGGGGTTTCCAAATTGCTTTAATTCTTTTAGGTGCGGAAGGCCCATAGTACGTGGGGCAATTCGTCGACCAACCCGTCCGTTTAGTCCCTAGTCTTGCTTTGATTCCTTCCTTAATCGGCCGGTTGGTTCTCTCAACCTGACCATTTGCTTGCGGATGAGCTACAGAGGTGAAATTTTGAGAAATGTGTAACTCTTTTAACCATTCTTGTAGCCCAATGTCCGCAAAATGAGTTTCGTTATCACAAACGAGTTCCAGAGGAAGACCAAACCGGCATATTATGAATTCCCACAGGAATTTCTTAACACCTGCTGCTGTTATGGAAGCGACCGGTTTAGCTTCCACCCACTTTGTGAAGTAGTCGATGGCTACTATCAAGAATTTGACACGTCCAGGGGCTTCGGGGAATGGTCCCATTATATCAATTGCCCATTTCGGGAACGGACAAGCCGAAGTGACTGGAACTAACTCGTTCTTTGGTCGTAGCATGTTAGGAGCATGACGCTGGCATGAATCACACTTTCTGATTTCGTGCACAGCATCCACATGCATTCTTGGCCATAATATCTGGCGTTCATTATCTTTGCCACGACCATGCGCGGGCCAGCGTGAAGACCACATATGCCTTCATGAACTTCTCTAATTAGATAATTCGCGTCCTTGGCGTCCACACAACGAAGTAGTGGTCCGAGGAAGGAACGTCGGTATAGAAAACCATCGTGTAGCTGATAGTTCAAGGCTTTGTGTTTTATCTTCCGGGCCGCTGCCTTTCCTTTTGGGAGAGCTCCGGATGACAAGTATGCTATAATGGGTGTCATCCAGGATTCCACTCCCGTTTGGATCACTAGCACTTGGTGTTGCCGAACAGATGGGCGATCCAATATTTTGATGCGGATGTCTTTGGCAAAATGTTCAAAGTTTGTTGAAGCCAATTTACTAAGAGCATCTGCTGACTTGTTCTCGCTTTTCTTTATGTGAATGACCTTGCATGAGGAGAACTGAAGCATCAAATCTTTCGCCTGTGATACATATGAAGCCATGCTGTCATTCTTTGCCTCATATGTGCTGTTGATCTGCCCCGCAATTAACATGGAATCCATGCGAGCTTCCAAATTTTTAACCCCAAGCTTTTTGGCTATCCGTAAGCCTGCCAAGAAAGCTTCATATTCTGTCTCGTTGTTAGTACTCTTGAAGTCTAACTTTATGGCATATGTGAACTCATGGCCCTCGGGATTGACTAGCCTGAGGCCTGCGCCACATCCCTCACTGCTTGAATCCCCGTACGTGAACAAAGACCAAATATGTCCTTGTTCCGGAGGTTCTTGGGGTTGTTGCTCGATCCAACATTCTTTCTCTTTGTGTTGCGGGAATTCAGTGACGAAATCCGCCAACACCTGCCCTTTGATTGCTGGTCTAGGTTTATATTCTATTGCGTGTTCACCTAGTTCGATGGCCCATTTGGCCAATCGTCCAGAAAATTCTGGCTTGCTGAGGACGTTTTTAAGCTTGTATCCGGTTAAAACGTTGATGGGATGCCCTTGAAAGTACCTGCAGAGGCGTCGTGCTACATAGACCAACGCTAGGACACGTTTTTCCAACATGGAATATCTCGTCTCCGGGTCTGACAGTGTTCTATTGACATAATAGATCAGTGTTTGAACATTTTTTCTATCAGTCAGAAGGACAACCCCGATAGCAATGTCTGATGCTGACAAGTACATCGTTAAAGGTTCTCCCGCATAAGGTGCTGTCAACGTAGGTAGTTCCATCAGACATTTTTTGACCTCTAAGAAAGCTTGTTCCGCTTCCGCGGTCCATCTGAATTGTGCTTTCTTAAGGCAGTTTCTCAGTGTTGTTACAAAAGGATAAGACTTGGCTGCATGATTCGCCAAGAAACGATTTAAAGCAACCAACCGACCGTTGAGTGTATGAACTTTCTTGAGGGAGGAAGGAGAAGGCATGCGGGCTACAGCTTGGACTTTATCCGGATTAGCTTTGAAGCCCACACCCGTGACAATTACTCCGAGGAATTTTCCTTCCTCCATCCCGAACGAACATTTAGCTGGATTCAGCTTCATGTTGATGCTTCTCAAGGTTTCGAGCGTCTCTTCGATATCTCTCAACATCTGGTCTTTCTCAACACTTTTGATCACAATATCGTCCATATACACTTCCATATTTCGACCAATTTGTACTTTAAACGCTATGTCCATCAACCGTTGGTATGTGGCACCCGCATTCTTCAATCCGAAAGGCATCATTTTGTAGCAAAAAGTGCCTTGATCGGTGCAAAATGTTGTTTTGTCTTCATCCCCCGCAACCATGCGGATCTGATGATAGCCTTTGTAAGCATCGAGAAAACATTTGAACTTGAACGGTGCCACAACATCAACTTTGAGATCTATTTCGGGCAAATGATAACAATCCTTGGGACACGCCTTGTTGAGATCCTTGAAATCTATGCACATCCGCCGCGTCCCATTGCTTTTGGGAACTATAGCCGGATTGGCGACCTAGGTTTGATATTGAATTGGCCGGATAATTCCAGCCTGTAAGAGGTCCTGAACTTGCTCATTCATTGCTTTTGTTTGTTCCGGACCCATCTCACGCTGTTTTTGAATGATCGGTGTAAACATAGGATTTACCCTCAGTTTGTGTTCCGCAATGCTCCGCGGGACACCAGACATGTCCGCGGGCTGCCATGCGAAGACATCAATATATTTTGACAATAGCTGCTTCAGAAAAGTTCTTACTATCTCAGAGATAGCGGGTCCAATTGTTACGGTTTGATCAGGAAACTTTTTGTTCAAAACCCACTTTTCAGGCTCAGTTCGTTGAGCCTGTTTTGGAATCTTGTTGGATTTTGAACTCTCAGTTGCAAAGCAATGTCGATTGACATGAATTATTGCCACGCCGGTGGGTGTTGGAACTCCCACCGCGCCGTGAGAAGTTGACGGATGAGCATTGAAGTCACCAATGGCTTCTCACCCAAGGATGATATCATGTTTCGATGTTGCCGACAGAACTAAAAATTCAACCTCCTCAGTCCTTGATCGAACTCCATCGCTCAAAGTAACCGGGAAGGAAATCACCCCTCACGGATGCATTATTTCTCATCCGAATCCTGATACTGGAGCATGAATAGGTTTCAACCTTTCTTTATCTTCATCATCCAATTGCTCAAAGCACTGTTCGTACACGATGTCCGATGTACTTCCAGTGTCAAAGAAAACATACTGGGAGCGAGAGTGACCAAAAACAGCAGTGATAATTAAGGGGTTTTTGTTACTGAGACCACCATTGACTCGCGGAAAAATCACTGGTTCATTTTTCCATTCTTCCTCATCACATTCTCCTCTCTTTACTCCCGTCTTTCGTCCGCCTTGGATCATATGGACGTTCAAGTCCTTGACTTGTTTTTTAGATGGGCCCTAGTTGTCTCGCATAGGAGCTTCACATCCGCTTCAATTTCGCTTTTTAAAGCATTACATTCGTTCGTATTATGGCCAATGTCATTATGGAACGAACAATGTTTTTTGTTATCGAGGAATGACCTCCTCGTGAGTGGTTGGGGCTTCCGGAAATTCACGTTTTCAGTGGTGAGGATTTCCGCAGGAGTTTTTGAAAGAGGAGTCCACCTGGGAGGACCTCGACTCGAGGGTCCTGTTTTGTTCTTATTGCCAATGAGGGATCTTGCATCAAATGGTTTTGATGCCTTTGTATTCGGCTGAAGTCTTGACCAAATTGGCCCCTTTGCTTGTTTATTGGGTCGTGGAGTTTGAAACTCAATTTTGAATTTTTGTTTCGAACTGTTGTTCCCTAATGTTTTTTCAGTATTAGAAAATAAATTTTCTGCGGTCATAAGATCATCCCACTCTTTTGGCATTCCATCACGGCCAGTGAGTGTACGAATCAATTCGTCACACTTGACATTGCGGAAGGCACCGCGAAGCATGTACTTACTTATTCCACCGATGTTCAGAATTTCGTCATTAAACCTGGTAATAAAATCTTCAATGGATTCATTATCTCGGCGGACAACATCCAGAATTTCTGATTGGTCACGCGTGTGTTTCTTCTGTTGGCTGAACTGTTGTGAAAATTTCTTCACCAGATCATCCCAACTAGAAATTTGACCATCAGGGAGTTTTTCGAACCATTCTCTCGCTGCCCCTGTTAGTGTTAATGCGAACATATGACACCAATAGGGGAGCGTCCATCCGCTCACACCACCTACCGCCACGAAGTTTTGCAAATGATCACTTGGATCAGTCATGCCATTGTATCTACCACCGTTGTAGGTATTTTAGAATTGACAGGAAAGGGTGCTGTCGCAATGCTAGCTATAAATTTTGACTTCTCGGCAAAGGCTGCCGGACGGTATGGCTTGGTGAAATCTTCCTCAGCATCGCTGTGGTACTCGGTATGGCGGACGACATCACGCGGACGACTACTTCTTGCTCTTGAACTCATCCTGCTATTGCCCGTATAGAAGCTGTCTTCCAGGTGATAAGTTGAGTTATAACTGTCATATTCGTCCAAATAAGAAGGCATCCGCATGTCTATGCGAGGACGAGGACGTAGCCTTCGTGGCTCAGTAAATTCTTGATCAGTTTGTTGGCTATAACGAATTTGACTTCCTCTCACCGTTGGAGGAGGAGAAAGAGATCTCTGAGGAAATTATTCGTAAGTCAAAGTACGGGCATGATAACGTTCGTTACGTACCCTGCGTTCATATTCAGCTACCAAACTTTCCTGTTGCACGCGGAGCCACTTGTCCGGAGACAACAGTCCTTGAGATCTGGACTCCTGACGATGAGATCTCGCTAGTTCAGAATCTCCGGAATCATCTTCTAGATCCAGAACTGACTTGGTACGGCGGGTCTCTCTCGTAATTCGTCCTTGACCTGCCAAGTTGGAACCCTCCGGAGCCGTAACACGTCCCAAATCGGTGGGAGTTGGTCCGGCTGGTGCAACAACACGCTCAAGGGTACGAACTTCCGGCGTTACACCGGTGGCACGTGAACCCGAAGCCAAGCCACGTGCAAAAATACTGGAAGCAAAACCTTCTGGTGCTTCAGTATTATCGAAACATGGTGTTTGTACAGGAGTTCCCGTCGGCCCTTCAGGAAGTTTACTCATACTTTAAAGGAACCGAAAAACCAACGAAGAAAAAATTGTGCAATTCTAACACCAAAACGGATGACGCCAATGAAGAAACACGGATCCGATCCCCTGTTATGGGTCCTGGATCCAATGAGTCCACAGGGTATAATACGATAACTACTAACACAGTATGAGCACAACTTCCCAAAGTCCATTGACCGGAACCTGCAAAACAGACACCGTGAGTCTCGTTTCAGGAAGGAAAAGGTGGGAGGGTCTTCCTGTAACCACCCTCCGGCGTGAGAATCAGTAACGTTCGTAGTGAAGAAAGTACTGAAGTAAAGTAGACTAAGTGTAGTCAGAATACGAGTGAGTGAGTGTGGATGAATACCTCATGCAGGTTGACAAGGTATTTATAGCCGAAGGAGGTAGGAAGGTGATTGGGCCAGGTTTCCTCTTCTAGAAGATCTTGATAACTGCCTGGACGTGTGTCCTCTTATGATAGGTTGAGCTATACGTCCAATGTGCATGGGTATAACAACCTGGACACGCGTCACCCACCGATAGGACGAATTGCACCCTGGCCATGTGCACGATTATAACAAACTGTCCAGGTGTCCTTCTTTCATTGGTGGGTAAGTCACGTACTCCTCAAGTAACAATCATGGACGTTCTTCTATAGTGTAGTTAGTTATTGACAGCTGTCTAGTTGCCATTGCCCTCCGGTCATATTGGCGGACAGATGTCTTGTCCCGCTGACGACTTCTGAGGGCGCCAGGATGCTTCCGCGTGTGGCACGAGGATGTTCTTCCTCTCCCATGATATGCGGGTGATCCGAATGTCCCGCGGGTGATACATGAGAGGTTCCTCAATGATCCGCGGGTGGTACTTAAGGGTATTCGGGTCTTTTTAGTACCCTACCTCTCTAATAACAGTATCAAAGTGTTGAAATGATGCAGAGCTGATGCAACCATTTGAGAGGCCTAAATAGAAAAAGAAAAATTACGAGGTCCTTGTTTTCAAACAAGAAACAAAAATTGATTCATGCTTTTGAAATTTATTTTCATGACTTGTAAAAAACATATAAAATAAAGTTAGAAACTGTGAGATTCAAAAGTCTCCCCAAAGCAAAAGTAGATTCTTACCACTATACTAGGCTACTAGCATTGTCTTTTTGTTTGTAACCCAAAGGGAAACTAAGTACCCAACATTCGGAAAAAAAAAAACTTATTTACACATTTTTAAAGTTAGAACTTACATAAAAGAAGTTCTAAAGCCCTAGCTTTTTGACATGTCTCTTTAGCTAGCCCTAAAATGATGTCTCTTATGAGTGGTGAGGTTTAAAGCTCATTTTAAGACGGTGTAATTTAGTTGTAGGTTTAGGAGTGTGCAACTATGCATTACGTTAAAGGAAAACTTTATAAGAATATTATTATTATTATTATTATTATTATTAATGTTGTAGTAGTCTTGTTTGCTAATCTTACTCTAATATCAAAGCAATACAAGATATCCAAATGACATTCAACTACACATAGGCTTCCAAGTCATCCGGTTTTCATCTATAGAATTGTCACATAATTCACTAATTAATGTTTTCTATAATTATAACCAACTATTTATTTCAAATGATTTAAAAACCGATTTTGACCACAATTAATTATTTATAACTGATTTTGTATTCCCTTATTTAGTATGACTATTATTGTAGCAATTCAATGATTTATATATTCATACAGTTTCTCATTGCACAATTTATACATATTTATCCTACATCTTGTGATTTTGCAGACAACATGGTAAATAATTGTTATGATATCTACATATATATAACGTTGAAATAATTTCCACTTTAACATCGTGAAAATTTCGAGTTCAAAAATGTAAACTTTCAGAACTATGGGGATTTAATTTGCCAAATTCCAAACCTTAGGGTTTAAAGTGAAAATTCTGCTTTCTTGTCTTACCGCGATACTCGACGGGACAAAAGACGAACCTATCGCGTAACGCGACGGGTTTGGTCAAAAAGGTTCTAGAAGAGTCAACAGCGATACGAGATCGCTGTTGAGCCTACGTCATCGCGTACCACGATGATGTGGCCTGACACTCTGGCACAAACTTGCCACGTGTCCACACGTGGCAGACCTACGCAGTGACTGCGCAAGGCTACGTCGCGCTACGCGACGGGTGCCAAGGAGCCCATCGTGTACCGCAATGGGATCCCAAATTTTGCCTATAAATAGTGATATAATGCTAAATATATATGTTTCCCTTGTTCATTTTAATTAATATTTACATAGTTTTTGTTCGTTTCTAGTCGAGATTTGTATACTACTAACATTTCTATGTTTCGTAGGTTCAGGGATTTGATCGTGATTAAAAAGGGCAAAAAACAAGCTAAAACGAGTCGAAACGGAGATCCGGAACGCGTCAGGAAGAACCAGAACAAAGAACCGGTCAGACCGGGCCCCATGGAGAAGCACGCCGCGCCGCGCGAAGGGGGAAGGCCAAATGCCCTTAGCGCGACGCCTAGGGGCTGCTGATGGGTTTTTAATTCGTTTTTGCTTGTTGTCGGACCTTGTTTTCGCTATTTAAACACCTTTAACTTAAACCTGACATAACCTGAAAGCCACCAGCCGATTTTGGAGAGTTCTTGGAGCTATTTTACGTGTTTGTTGGTGATTTTGAAGGCGAGAGAACATCCGGTGAAGAGCTACACGTTCACGTTCGAGTTTACGGGTTTTATCATCTTCGATTCCCCGTTTCTTATACTTTCACCATGTTTTCGTTATTATTTGTTTTGTTTGATTTAGATTTTAATATGCTAGGCTAAATTCCATAGACTGCCTAGGTCGTGATGAACCTTAGTTCGGTTTGATTTTATTTGGATTTTCGTTTCGTTATGGATATTATGTTCTAAGTAAACGGCTGAGTTTTATTTAGTTGATGCTTATGATTGCTTGGTTTTGCTTACTTGAATTTATTGTTTCACATTGCCCTTTTTGATTGTTTCATAGGATAGGGTTTTGTTAGGTCATTTACTGTGTGTTCTTGACTAGTTTATGATTGATATCGATTAAGATCATAGAAACAATAAAATCAATTAAACAAATAAAAGTAAGCTGCTAGTCTAAAAAGCTGTAAAGTGATAGGCTATTAATAGATCTTTGCTTGTCGGGATTGCTAGATTTAGTTCTTCGTAAGGAGTTCGTTTAGATTTAATTGTCAGCTTAGTCTATTAAATTAATTGGGTTTGCTTTGCTATCTTTTGAATTCTGCGCTGTAAGGTAGATTTTCATCATTAAAGATACTTAGACATAAGCAATTAAATAAACGTAAGGAAGTTTAATATAAAACTGGTGAATCTTAAAACTTGTTAGAAATCCACAGGCGTCTTCTTGAAGTTCAAGGGTCCTGTTCGGGTTTTCTGTCAAGGGTCTATCTTATGATCCCGGTTCCATAACTTGCGTTTTTCCATTTAAATTAATAACCGTAACTTTGGGGATTTCAGCCTAGGTAGTTATTTTAATCATCTGAATTAATCCAAGTTTTCTAAATTGTTTATTAGTTAAAACTAATTAGGGTTTAAGTTTATTAATTAATTAATAAGTAATGATTATGTTTTATTATTATTATTATTATAATAAATAGGGTTTATTTTATTATTATATTAATTAGTTTATTAATAGTTTAATTAAAGTAATCATTAGTTAATTATTATTAGAGTTTTAATTAATTAGTTTTAAAATCCCACTCAAATATTATTAATAAATAGTCGTGTATTTTAGTTGAGTCTAATTTGCTAGTTTCGTAATTTAAAGAGTCTCGTGGGTTCGATATCCGGACTTACTTAGCTGTACTAGAGTCGACCGGTTCACTTGTCGGTTAGTAGTTTAAGTTAAGTTTAAGGGTCTAGAGTATTACTTAATGTCTAGATTAGTATAATTTTAGTTAATAATTATTTGACTACTTCAAGCACATCAAATAGCAAGACCGGGATCTCATTCAAGGCACACCATAATCTGTTATCCATTCTCTCTCTAACATCTCTGTACATTCCCACAATCATATTAACGATCCGTCTCGATAAGCGTGCCCCGATTCCTCGTTTGTGTACCAACGTTTCCTCGAAGTTTGAGCCACCCTCCACCCACATACGACCAAGGAAGGTGTTTGTTCTCGAAAAGCGTGTCATTAATTTTCGAAGATTGGTGTTATCATTGGTGTGCAAAGTTGATCGAGAAAGTAAAGCGGCGTTGAAGTGCTGCTCAAGTTCCTAGGGTTTCTAAAACGCCAACAAGGTTAGGCGAAATGACAAATGAATATAATATAATATTATATTAAAGGCTTAAACATTAAGTCAAGGTTATACTCGATACCTCGATAAAAGAGAAATAAACATAACAAAGAAAAGAACAAATGAATGAATTGCAAATATGTATATATGTGTGTAAGTATATATGTATATTCTTTGTTATGAAGTTATTATTTAAGTAATAATAAATATTCTTAAATAATAAACGAAAGAGAATACGTTTCTTAGAGAAGAAGAAACGTCGGGTTTTTATATAAATTAAAGGTTTATAATTTACTTTTAAACTAAAGGTTTTCAAGTAAAAGAAATATATGAACTAAAGGTTCATCGAGGTAGAGATATAAAATAAGACTAAAGGTATTAAGCCGGATTGTATATCCGACTAACAACTGTTTATACTCGTACTATAGGTGCGAGATAAAAAGGGAAAGACCCTCGGACGGTGCTGAAGCCGATCCCAAAGCGATAAGGTGAATACGCCCCCAAACTTTTATAAACTTGTTTTCAAACGAGTCAAACATGTTATATGAAAATTGTTTACAAGGAACTACGTGTTCCCAAAACCATTATAAATGAAAGTATAAACCTAGCCCTCAGGCTGTGGTATACGTATGTCTGGATCCTTACATAGGTGGTAATACGCGATGGGCATATCGCACCACCCTGATCGTAGGACGCTTTCCCGCGTGAAGTACGATCATTGTGTATATTTACGGGTACTTAACTAAGTTGAACGCTGCGGTGTTTGCTGAGGTGACCTAGAGTAGAGACTTGAATTTATAAATGTGATTTGACTTTGTTATTCCTAAGCCACGATGGGCCGAGGCAGGCGTAGTCTCGAGGGGTAATAAAGTAAAAGAAAATATTTTAGCGTCAGCGTGTTCACCAGCATTCGTTGCTGACGTATTTTATTTACATTTTGCAGGTGAACATGATTAGCGCTTGGAATGTCGAAGTCCTACTTATACATCCGATGGCTCGGATTTGTTTTATAAACTTAATATGTTAAAGTGGTGGTTTGTAACTAAAACAAGTAATCTTTTGAACTTAAACGGGAAACTTTTATATCCAGTCTTTTGTATTGTAAATATTTTACAACTTTGATCCTTATATTTTATAAAGACTTCCGCTAATTTAACTTAACTCTGATTTATTGACAAATGTGGTACCAACTATTGGGTTGCACTCCTAGACCGTGTTTTGGGGTGTGACATCCACCCGTATGTAACACGGGCTAATCTCCTAGTACAGTAATATAATAACTACAGCCATCCAAAAAATAAATAAATAAAACGGCCACAGAAAAAGGGAGGGGGGGGGGTGGATATGATAATTAAATGTGTAGGGACTAGCTTAAGACTCTAATAAAGAAAGAAGAAATATTAATGATACCAAAAACTTAAGCATCATAATAATATAAATTAATTAAGGAAAAAACAGCAAAAGAACAAAGAGATTAGTTATGATGTTAATAATTTAATTAGATGTGTTTGATGAGAGTAATAAAATAAAATATTTGATTTGATTTCACAAAAATAATAATCAAATAATGATAGGTAATCTACCGAGCAACCACAAATTGACATACATAACATCAATAATTTAATATATACATGTTACAATCATGTGATGTATTATTGTATACTTACATGAAATATGCTCCACAAATGCAAAGCTTTCTAAGATCATATCTGTGTCAACATATGGTCAAGTGGTCTAACTATCGTAGATTTTAATCACATTAAATTTACAAATATATACTTCTGCTCTTAAAAAAATGAATTGGTTGTAAGATGTATGGTTTTAAGAGGTTGAACTCCTTGGAATTCAGTTATATTAATTATTGAAATAAATTGTCATAAAGGCTAACTTTGCCTCCAAATGACCATTAGAAGAGTGTAGACGGTGGTGTTCTATGAGAAGTAAGAGGATTAGACTAGTGAAAGAGTATGGTAGTGGTAGTCGGTGAAACATAAGCACTAGGGGAAGAGGGAAGTGTCTCAATATATGACATGTGTGGATGTGGATGTGTATGTGTGAAAAGTGTGGGGATTATAGCAAAGATATCCCAATAGTTAGAGCCATAGCCAAGAAAAAGACAAGGTACATATTTGGGAGAGCTTATAGTATTGTAGGGTGTCTCCAGTGAATCGAGTTGAGGCGTAACACTGTCTTGACATGGTGTGGGGGAGGTAACACTATCTTGACATAGTGTGAAGTTGTGTCGAGAGATCTAACTATCTTGATATGGTGTATTAAAGAAAGTGGTCACTTCCGTGGAATTATTAAACGTTTGTACACGGTGATCACTACCTTTGAATGAAACGATTGGTGTACCAACGATATGTACCACGGCAGGGAGACGTTTTTAGCAAAGCAAACTATCAATTGGAGGATCAGGGAGAAACATAGAGTGGGTTAGGTAATATTCAATTGAAACTATTTAATCGGTTGCATATCTATTTTCCTAAACTCTTTACATACTTGTTTTTGTATAATTATTAGCACACATCTATTCTTCTTCCATACACAAGTTATAAACATCAACTCACTAGATTAAAAGAAAGGGTTTTTGAAAGAAAACTATTCACCCTCTAGTTTTCTTCAGTCACCTTGTATAAATGTTTGATTAATCCAAGTTAGTGATCACATTCTACGTTTCACTAATCTCAAGCGTTAGTTATTATCTCTCTCACAAATCACCAACGAATGTGAATATGGTGAGCCCCTCACAAACATCTCACTAAGACAAGGGTAGTGATCACCATAAAACTTCAATAGAAGAATGAATAAAATGATAGTAGTATCATAACTCTTATGTTTTTATGTTTTGCTAGTTATCTTGATCTTGATATCTTTTCTTTATTTAGAAGATTGATTATGAAGAAACCTAGAGGGCTTTACCTTATGTGTACATACAAATTTTTTAGAGTAAAAGGGGTGAGGAAATAGGTTGGACAAGGATTCAATCTATAGACAAAACAACAAAACAAAAATATGCAGTTTTCGAGGGATCCACGATCACATACTCCAGTGATCGTGGACAACCAAATCCTTTTTACATATGCTTTTGTGTTGTGAATGTGTAGTTACTAGGTTAGGAACATTTTTATTAAATGTATTACCAAATGAAATATTAAAATAAAGAATTCTTTTATATTTTCAATTTGAAGTTCTTACTTTATATATTATGAATCGGTTAAAGGAAAAATAAGAGAAGTGATAAAATATATGTAGGGTTTACAAAATAGTGACAAGTAGCAATACATAATTACATATTTATTAGGTATAATATTACATACATGTAAATATTTATTCTATAATCATGTAATTGTTTACGGTCAGTTTTTTTTTTTTGAGAACCAAGCCTAGTTATTTTTTTGGTTGTTAAAATTTTAAAAAAAATTTGAAGGAGCTTATACACTTTAAGGAATATTTTTGTAAAAAAATTATAAAAAATCTTGATTCTTTTTTAAAAAGAAATTCAACAAAAATCCTAGTTTATACCATGTTACATATCCACCAGCCTATGTAAAAATGCATTTAACAATAACTTGTGATAAGGTAATTTTTGTCATTTAAAAAAAAATATATTTCGACGTTTATTTTATTTTATATTATTTTAGGAAAATATTCCTAAAAGTCTATAAAAGCCCTTTCAAATTAAAAAAAAAAATACATGTTTTTGGTGTGGTTATTTACGTTATTACGCCTTATAAAAGTTTTCAAAATTTCGTTTATATTATATTAGACAGGTGCCCAAACGATGTGACGATGAACATATACAACTCCTGATCACGTAACATGTTTTTTTTATTAAAAATTGTTATAGTCTAGCAATATCATATCATAATCATGTATGGAAAACTTAATTATAAGGAAAGATGGTTTAAAAGTCGACAATACGTTTGAAACGATCGTATTATGTATTTTATAAGTTATAGATCATGTATAGATGAAAACATTTTTTTGGATAACAGGAAGCCACGTTAATTTGACAAAACCCATGTTGGCGTACGTTTATGTTCGTTGAAATATTAATGAGCCGCTGCTTTCATTCCCGTGCCTGCAAAAAAACCAATTGGTGGCAATTTATTTTCATACAGATGAGATTGAGACCGTATCATAGGAGGTGCGGATCAATAGGGTGATTACAGGTGTCACAACCTTTCCTATCAGCTATTATATGTACATTTAAATTTAATAATTCCATTAATCTTTATACTTTCAACATGATTACGTGTATGTTGGCTGATAATAACGTATGATGTAGTAAATTAAACAAAAAAAGGAAGATTTTAGAGTTGTTTGCTCACGCGTTATGTGGTTCGATACAGTTTTTGCTAAAACCAAACTGAAAATCAAAGTTTCGGTTTTTTATTTTCTAAAACCGAATAAAACCATTCGGTTTTGGTTTTTTTCATTTTGAGTTTAATTTAATTTTGAATCTAGTTTTTTCGGTTTTGCTAACTGCCAATAGAGCTACTAATTTCTTGGCCACAAAAATTTGACACATGACTCTTTGAAATTGGGTCTAATATTTTAAAAAAAAATTAATTAATAGTTAATAGAATATTGTATATTTTGGTCTATATTATGAGCTAATAATTAAAATATAATTATGTTTAAAATTATTTGATTTCATCCAGATCAACGAAACATTACCAATTAACATTAAAAACAAACAAATACTCCGTATCCAAGTTTATACAACATAAATGATTCAACGGAAAAGTAATTCAACAAATCAGTTTATTTCTATTTAGTTCGGTTTTTCAACGAACACAAAACCAAACCGAAAGCGATATTTCTGTATTTACTAAAAATCTAAACCGAAACACTTGTTTCTATTTCGGTTTGTTTCTTCGGTTTCAAGTAGGTTTTTTTTTGGACCCACCTAACCCTTGAAATCTGTTTCATCAAATCTTATTATTTCCTTGTTTTCAAAAGATGAACTCTAGCAGTCTAATATGTAAAAAATCAAAAGATGAACTCTAGTAGTTTAATATGTAAAATAATCAGTAGTTGCAACATGTCTAAATAACTACATACAGAAACCAAAGTTTCTTTTATATGAGTATCATAGAAACAAAAAAAAGAAAGAAAAAAAAACCTACCTCTTAGAATTTCAGAGTATATATGTGTATGATCTTTCATGACTCATGAGTTACATCTTACAAGTAACTACAACTCTCAGAAAGAGTAGACTGAAGACCCTGGCTAAAAGAACCGGTTAGCCAAGTGACCGCGGTCTCCACAACACGAAAGCTCATGATCTTCAAGTAAACAGTCTGCTTGTTCATGTTTTCATCTGCACAATAAATACGGGTTCTACATAGTGGACAGTTGGGGTGGTCTATTAACCATGCTTCTACACACTCCACATGAAACCCATGTCCACATCTTTCAAGCGTCGCAAACTTATCTCCCAAAGCCACATCCGACAAGCACACGATACAGTCCACTCCAACGCTATCAACAACGAACTCCCTCACCGTCATCTTGTGGTGGTCGTCACTGACGACCACCCAACGGTCTAGCCATGACTTGATTGGTGTCGTTATGGAGTCCACGAAGCCTGCTATCATGATCATCATCATCAACATCTTGGTGTGTTAGCTAGCTAATTAGATTTTGTTTATGAAATAAGAAGTAAGCAAAGTCGATTGATCTATATGTGTGGTGTGTTACCGAATGGATGCGTGTGCCTAATTTATATGTCCCTGTTGACTGTTATTTTGGAAACCTTCAAATTAAAAATTAAATAAGTTAGTTATATATCTATTTAGAAAGAAATGAAGCATTTAATAAAGGTGTGATACATGTTATATATCCAAACGAGCTTGCTATAGTGTAGGTAGGCCATAAGTCATCGATCACCCTTTATTTTGTTATACTTCTTTTCTTCCAACGTAAGCAAATTAATTAGACTATTATTAGATTAGAGTTAGAGCACCAACAATGCTGAACCTCCATAAACCGTCACATCAGATTCAAAGATTTTCAGATAAACTCTCATTTTCTGAGTTTCTTCTACAACACCAAACCTCCACAAACCTCATTACAAATATCAAAACAATGTATATATAATATGTTATATATGATATGTGTATATATGTATGAGAGAGACATGAAGAGTGTGTGGCCCTCGCTTCCCCGTTAGCCTTCTCGTCTACAGCGACAAACCACTCTTGCCGAACCCTGCTCCACAACGTGACAAACCACTCCCGCCGAACTCTGCTCCACAACGTGGCATTACTTCTGCCAACTCCTTGTCCTTCATGTGCCACCTCAGCTCGACAACGCCCATGACACCTTTGTTGTGGGTGCTCTTAGTTTTAAATATTATGAATTTGAATTTTAAAAAACAAAATAGTTTCTTTTATGGTTAAATACAATATATATATATATATATATATAGGGGTGAGTTATTGTACAATAATGACTTATCGTACATTACGTACGCGACACTGCTGGTCATCGATTTCAATTTCACGCGGTGGCAATTTGGTAAATAACCCAAACAGTAGTTCGCGATCAAATTCATCGATTTAAAATCGATTCCGATCCAAATTCATAACTTCTTAATCTATCTCATCCAATTTCTAAACTCTAATCACAACTTACAGTATGAAATCTCAAAAGTCAAAAACCCAAATTGAAAAGAACGTCACTGAACATTAAAAATCTTCAAATTGATCAAAAATTGATGATTTAATCAATAGAATTAATGTGTAGGAGGCTTTAGAATCATCAATCGATTATGAAATTGCATAATAATACACTTAATTGAGCTATGATTAGGGTTCATGTTTAAACGTTCTGCACAAAAACTTTAAACGTTCTGGACTTTTTGTACAGAACTTCTAAACTTTTTGTACATAACTTCTAAATTTTTTGTCTAGAACTTCTAAAGTAAAAAGTTTAGATCAAAATGAAGAAAAAGTTTAAACGTTCTGACAAAAAATGAACAAAAGGTTTAAACGTTTAACTAATACGTTCTGATCAAAACTACACCTTTAAACGTTCTGACCAAAACGAACACCTTTAAACGTTCAAGTTTAGATGTTCTGTACCAAAACTTTAGAAGTTCTAACAAAAGGTTTAGAAGTTCTATACAACAACTTTATACGTTCTGTTTAAACGTATTATACGTTCTGTTTAAACGTTCAGAACAAAAATCAATTAAATTCAAAAAGTTCAGTACAAAACGTTTATACGTTTTAGGTTAATGTTAATACGTTCAATGTTAAAACCCATAACTCAAACTCAAAATTGATAACTGAAACTTCAAATTGATGATTAATTGGATCAATTTCAAAGTTTAATTGATCAATTAGTTCATCAATTTCAATTTCAATTGATCAATTTGATAAACCAACCTGTGAACAACTCGTGACGGAGAAAGATGGTGTTCACGACGGTAACATCGATGGTCGCGACGGTGAATACAATCGTTGGACGGTGACGAATAGATGAACGGTGATAGTGAAGGCGGACGGAATCGATGGGAGCAGTGGATCATAGTTGATGAAATTTACGATATTGCCATCGCGTGATTTTGAATCAACAGTGTAGGAACTCGCGTACGTAATGTATGATTAGGGATTATTGTATTGGATCTTTTATATATATATATAAGGGTTCAAATAAAAAACAATTGTTTTGTGAGAAGTGTGAGAATACCTTTAAAATAAAGTACACCACCTAAATAAGACACTATACCATGCAAATAAGAAACTATACAACTTTTAGAAAACTACCAATCTCAACCACTAGATCCTAGATCCAAGGGTCTACATTTATTCTTATGCTTCTCACAAAACTATTGTTTTTTACGTTAACCCTACCCATATATATATATATATATATATATATATATATATATATATATATATATATATAGAATTGATTTCTTTTGAGAACCACTTTGAGTTTTAAAAACTCGAAAGAACTCAACATAACAAAAAAAATTTTTTCGAATTTTTTTTACACATGTGTAATACGTAAGTGTAAGTGATGTACAAAAAATTACGGTATTTTTTTACACACCGAATCGACTTTTTACACATGTGTTACTAACGTTTAAACTTGTGTAATTATCAAAAATACTTATTCTCTCTCCTGCTTCATTTTTTAATTGAATTTAATCTCAGTCATATATTTCATATCAGTTAATTAAATGTGTTAATGGTTGGTTATTTTGTATATGCTTTAGTTTGTTTATTATTTAGTTTTAAGTGTTTATTTTAGAACTATCGATGCTTCATACGTGTGTTATTGGATTTCAGGTCACAGGCGTTAAAGTACTCAATATGGACCTGTTGTGACACGGAATGAAGACCCGGGATGTCCAGCACGCAAAACGAGGAAAAGAATGAAGTTTGCTGTTCCAGAGTCCCATCGCGGTACGCGATGGGTTTGATGAAGTCTCCATCACGTACCGCTATGGGTGATAAATTAATTATTGACTTTGGTCAATCGCGGTACGCGATGGGCCATAGAAGACCCCGTCGCGTACCGCGACGGGACTGCAGACGGGATTTTGAGTTTATAACTTGTTTTTCATCAACATGAAACTCTAACTTCGTTTTTGACGACGAAGAGGCGATTCCAGCAGTTCATATAGGCGATTTCCACCATCCTAGCTCGTGTGAAGATCATACATATGATCCATATCATCCATATTGAAGATTCGATTATGTCTAGGCTCGGCTAATCGCCTAGAATCGCACCCGGGATGTATAGTTTGTAACTCTTTACAGTTTTTCTCTTGTGGTTAAGAATACTTATGTTTTGATTATTGTTGATTGATATATGATTATTGATATTTAGTATTTCTGTGTGTTCGGTCGGTTTAGGTTTACGTTGGTCTGAATGATCTGTTACCAGTTGCTAGATAATTAGTCATATAACTGTTTGGTTAGATTGAATACAATAAAACGTACAATTACCCATAACTGAGTCACACTGGCAAGGACTGTTTGATAACCAGTGCCGTGTGTATAGTAATTGTTGATGTCTAAGGTTTTGTCTGGTTGATCAGTTTTCAGTTAATCG
This sequence comes from Bidens hawaiensis, assembly GCF_021521415.1. Taxonomy (NCBI): domain Eukaryota; kingdom Viridiplantae; phylum Streptophyta; class Magnoliopsida; order Asterales; family Asteraceae; genus Bidens; species Bidens hawaiensis. Next base: position 978,583 of record NW_027491637.1, read on the forward strand.
TTGATAATCAATTTGTTAGGTTACATGAGATACTGTTTGGTTGCTTACTTGAATTCCCAGGTGTGATTTGCTTTGTTAACTGTTTACAACTCGCTTGTTCGTTTGTTGCTTAGTTCTCTTAATTTAAACTATTGCTTGTGTGATCAGCACTAAAACCAGTACTTCATAATATTGAATCTGTTACACGAATAGCATTGACCACATACTCCTTGTGATACAATACCCTACTTACTCTAACTATTTAGAATAATTAGGTTTTTGATTCACTCAAACGACGGTCATCATGTGTGGTTCAAAATTGAGTTCTTAAAGTTCTTAAAACTCACCATGGTTCTCAAAATAACCCTTCCCTATATATATATATATATATATATATATATATATATATATATATATATATATATATATAGAAAAGATCCAATATATTAATTCTTAACGCACATTAACGTACGCGAATCCCGTTTTTCACGAATCGATCCATGAAATCACATCCCAACATCTCGGAATCGTCAATACATATCCAATTAATCATTGGGTAACCGAAAAAAACAGTTTTGAATCGTTAATCGATCAATTTTTTACTTTTTTCACGAAGACCGTTTTTGAGCGTTTTAGGTTTTTGGCTGAGCGTTTTAGGTTTTTGATTAAACGTTTTCTGAGCGTTTAGGTTTTTGCCTTTAAGCGTCTTACGTACCTCTCATACGTTAAAGCATTAGCGTACAGTATATATATATTATGAATACGTAATCATCCCATTATATTTGGGATCCAACATGTGGTAATTTATGATCTTAAAGTTGTAATTTTTGAGGGTTATAGATGAAAATACGTATTTGTTAAGATAATAAATTCGATGAGGGTGGTTAAATGTTGGATATCATGTTCATGGGAGTACATTCCAAGAAATTATACCAATTAATAACTTTAGAATTAATAGGAAAGGGACTTTGACTAGAAAGTTGCTTATATATTAATTGTTTTGGTAACACATCACACATCCATTAGAAGCTCATTACGTGTTTTCTGAACAACGTTTGTCTGGTTGGCATGTCTCTTATGACAAGCTCCTACACAAACCGTTTCTTACTCAAGTTCGAACCTTTTTACAACGGTATTCTATCTGGTGTCATGCACTAGCTGATAATACATGCATGTTGCTAAAAAATTGCTTTGTCTTGTCTCTGATTTAATATAATCAGGAACGGCCCTGAAAATTCACCTACCCCGACTGAGCCTGGCCCCTTTACTCCTTAATGAACTAAATAATGTAAACTACTTTTTAAGCAACGATTAAAATAATAATAATAAACACAACATTTAGCAAAATAGTAATTAGAACGAATTTATAACATACTAAACAAAACTATAAAGTGTTCATGTATTATAAACGTATACTCCTATATTGTATCAGAAATTTTAAAATTTCCAGGCCCCGGAAAATACGTGCCCTGGACAGACGCTACATTAAAAATTTTCCGTGCCTCGAAAAGCATGCCCGGACGCCAGATTAAAAAATTTCCGTGCCCCGAAAGAAATGTGTCCTGGCCGAACGCCCACATTAACCACCCTCAAGGTTTTCCCTAAATAATAAATAATGAATCCAAATATCATTATCTTGTTAGTTACATATCGATCATTAGGCTTTGATGGTTGGGGGACTAATTGATTGATCCATTGGCCCAACTTCACCTGATCTTGCCAACGTGTTTAATTTCCACTCGTTTCTCTTGAACACGTCACTTAACTTAATCATAAGTTAATCAAACTCCTCTTGATATTTTTAGTGTATCATGTTGGGATTTAGTTGGAAAAAAAATCATAATAAATATTGATACGAGTTAGAAGATAAATATTGATACGAGGTAAAAGATAATTATTGATACAAATTAGGAGGTGTAAAACCGCTTATGACTTTGATACTAAAAATTATTTACTGTTAAGGATTAAGCCCTAGACCTGCCATCGGGTTTCAAGGGGGCACCACCCTGGTGGAGGTCAGCATGTTAGCCCATATAGCGTCCAAGGGCAACACCCTTGACGGGATTCGATGGGAACTTTGGTCGAGCAATTGCAACTGGCCGGGTCGACTGCGATGCAATGGCTAACTTGAATTATTTAATTAGTTATTTTTGTTTTTATATACATCGAAACTTGGAAATGAAGATAAACATGTTCATGAGCTAGATAGAGACTCAGGTGATTCTGAGACGTTTTTATCGGACTTCTTGAGCTCAGAGTCGACCTTGTCTTCCACCTCCTTTCTTATCTTTCCTTGTTCTTGTTTATTTTGTTCAATATCTTCTTCAATCTTTTCCCTCTGCATGCATATATGCCACATTAATTAAACCACATCAAATCATTTTGAAAGACTAATTAATAAATTAATAATAAGATTATGATCATATTATATATATATATATATCAACCGACATACGTACGTCTTGTAGAGTATGGGTAGGTGGCTGCTTAAGACCATCAACGGCGGCGCGGTTGGGAGTCTTTCCTGCAAAAAATCGGCTCCATCTTACGTGGCGGAGAGCTACTGTCGAAGCTGCTGTTATCCTCAACATCCTTAATTATTTTACAAATACTAATAATAATAATAATGTTGCGGCTGTACATGTTTTTATCTCATCTGGTGATCGATAAAGTGATGATGATGAGTAAGGTTCGATCTCCAGATGGCCAGCATGCAACGCTACCACGTGGACACGTGTTCACACATGCATAACCTAACCTGTACAGTGTACCTTATTATTATCCATTAATCAACTATCAAATATATATAGTGTTATATATGGGATATATATATCTATGCATATGCATTTGGTCTTGAAGAATGGAAGCTAACAAAGAGAAAAGAGAGCAACAGGAGAAGAAGAATAGTGATGATAAGATGAAGAATAATATTATTAAGAAAGATCATGATCATGTGATGATGGAGAAGGTGATACGAGAAAGCATCATCAGCAATGGTGGTGGTGATAATAACAATAATAATAAGGCAACTCACCCAGACGATATTCTCGTCTACTCTCGTTCCGTTGACAAAGTTGATTCCTCTCTCGAGTGACTTGATCACTAAGACTTTACTTGTATTGTAAATTTTGGTTTCGTGCAAATAAAAAGGAGACCCGTACTTTATGTACATGCGTTCCACTTCAATTAAAGCGACTTATTATTTCACATGAACTAATTCGATCTAATTTGCTTCATAAAATAACTTGAATTGGTTGTGGTTGATCTTTATGTATCTTTAGGGCAATTTGATCGATAGTCATAAGTTTCAATCTTCTTTTGTCTATAGTTTTTATTATTATACTAGCTTATCGACCTGTGTACGACACGGGTGAAAATATAGAAATTTTAAAGTACACATATTCAATTTGAAAAAATTGGGTTCCAATATGTAGAAACATAGATATTACATCAATATAGCAGGTAGGCGGGCAACAAGCTGCGCCGTCACCCCTTTCTGAATTGCAAACCCTAACCTGCTAAAGATATACCCCTGCCCCTTTGGAGTCGACACATTGCTATGCACAACATGTTGGACCCTGGTTAGAAAACGGATAGTTTCCGGTGCCAAGGAGCCAAATGTATAAAAAGCCAGAGGGACAAAAACATGTTGGTTCTCTTCGTAGGCTTTAGCATGTTTCTCCACCTTCTTCGTTTCAGCCATTTTCATTGCTTGCCCAGCTACAAACCCATTATCCCTCAAACCAGCTAAGGGAGATACCCCTGTGAGGTCAACACAAGTGTGTTTTCCCCCGGCCCAACCGAAGACGAGCAAATCTGCCGGTCGTAGAGTGGATCTCCCTTCCGTGGGGTCTGTAAGGAAGTTTACGGGGGCTTCCTTTTTAGCTGATATCCCAGCTCACCTTAAGATGTCCCAAAGAACGTCCCGCACCCAATCATGTCGGTATTTGAACCCAGGCATCTCCTTGCAATGAACCGCATGCTCTCCGAATTTATCCAGGCAGGCCTTACGGCAGATCGGACATGTTTCGTCTTCTGGGTACATTGGGACCATCAAATGGTACTTAAGAATGACCCTATACTCGACCGCAGACATGCTTTGGCCCAAGCCATCAATCGGGATAACAGTCAGAAAATCTTGGGCATGAGGACCTTGTAAGCATTCAAAAACCGCCTTCTGTCGGGGGGACAATCCAAAAACTTCTCCCGGGCTCTGAGCGATTTTTCCAAAAAGGGCATTCGCCAAATTTGAAAGGAAAACATATTTTTGAATATGCTTTTTAAGATGACTATAATTTATAATTGCAATTCATATTCATATGGAAACAAGGCTATTAAAAACATAAATTTTTGAAAAAGTAAATTTTATGGAAACAAAGCTATTAAAAACATAAATTTTTGAAAAAGTAAGTTTTATAGTACGATGCTTACAAACATATCTGAAAACTTAAAAACATAAAGTTCATAAAATATTAAAAGTTTTCTTATAAAACATATTTGTTGTTTTGTTTGTAGTTATACCTTGTTGTCTAAAATAAGCATTTTAACACCGTATTTACTCTTCACTCTTAATCAAGCTACATACAGTTGACCATGTGTAAAAATCGGATCTCTTAAGTATATCTCAATCTTGTGGGAGACCGGCTTTTACTTTTGTTAATGGTAATTGCAAAACAAACTATAACGTGAAACCGTCTTCTGTTTAACTTGTTCTTCTTGATCTCTTCAATCTTCACTAATGGTTATTGGAGCAAGCAAAGTATACTCTTGTACTATAACTTGCTCGAGATTGAACTTTGCTTGGAGAAATACTTAGAATAAATCCATTTACTTCTCACAGGCAAACTTGAGATCCTCATTTATTTTATCTTTGCTCGACCCACCAAGCTTGCTTGTAAACTTGGTTTATGCTCAGACAATCAAGTGTTTGCTTGTGTGAAAACTGTACTCGATAGAATACCAACCTTACTCGCATAATATAATTTGCTCGGGAGAGTGAAAACTTTGCTCGAAGTGCTTGAATTTGCTCAAGTTCCATACTTAGCTATTATTGAGGAGGCTGAGAAGATTCCAGCCATTTCTTATCAATTTTATTGACCTAACAAAAAGGTAAAAAAATATATAAATTAATGATATGATTTCTATCCGAATAACAAATTGGATTAAACCAAAAATACATCAAAACACGCGGATATAAAATAATATAGTTCAACTCTTTATTATTAATTCAAATCGGCACATAACACTGAATACATAAACCAACCATTTAATTTAACTCTAAGCTTTATCTTCGAAGCCCATAGTTCAATTCACCTTTTGTACTTCTCGGTTGTCCAAACTAAACCGATGTATCTATGTGAAATCGATATTATATCCTTTAGCTTATGTGGACATAAATTACGCTAAGTGCATAAAAAGTTTTATTAAGTGTTGGACAAAAACCATTATAGGTCAATCCAACCGGTGCCAAAATGTACCTGTATTTGGATAGTTACTCAACCTATTTTGGATTGTAACTGTATTAAAACAGCCTATCAACCCCTGCATTAACATTTTGAACAAAATATGCTAAGATTAAAAAAACATTTATCAAGTTATAATTATTTAGTTAAAAAAACAACCATATCAATTACTACCTTTCAAAGATCAAACATCCCTATCGACTTTATTATGAAATTGTAAGGCCCTGAACCCGGCAGCCCTACTTTAACGTCGGATTTACTCATAAACACAGTTCTTACAATCATAGTTACTTAAAACTTTTCGCGGAATATAAAACATCAATCATTCGTTACAAAAATCTTTTCTTTGATACCATAACACAAATCATTATATTTGAAACATCTTTTCTTTTATCTTCAGATGTCAGCCGTTCAATCAATGCCATGTGCCATCCACATGCTAACTTTGTAATCAGCTCACCTGCGTGCATACTAAAAGTCAGCTACACTGAGTGAGTTCTAGTTAATCAAACAACTTGTCATACAACCACTACATACAATATATACGTATCCGAAGACACATAATCCACTGTCTAACCTGCTACTGCTTAACCACTTAGTTACCCCTACAACTTAGCCTCTTAATTACTCCTACAGCTTAGCCACTTATGCCACTTTAATAACGAATAACGTTATGCCACTTTAATAACGAAGTCACGCATAGGCTTACCCTACCACGTACTATCGTCATACCACTAACACTCTTATTAGACCCTTGCCACTTCTATCACACCCTACTTCTGCTTGTCTACAACACACCTTATATCATCACGTCATTCATATAATAATCAAGTTACATCACAACCTTTATATACACACTAATAACCACTTGGGGATCATCCCCGAATGACGGTACGCGCAATATCCAAAGATTGTTCGCACACCGACTAACCATCCCTGTCTACGCATGCAATATCCAAAGATCGTTCACGCACCAACAGACATCCATACATAAATATATCACATCAAACATTATATCATACACTTACCACTTAAGGTAAGTGTATTCACACTTCACATCGAGTATGCACACATCCCCGAAAACATAACAAGGAATGGGGCTAGAAACTCACCTGAACTCGGTTAACAGTTACTCCTTCTTTAGCTGTGCGCGACTAACTGTATAACAATTACACATATCAATTACTATTACTATCCATATCACGTTTCTAGTCTGTTTACAACCCTCAACGAATGGGGGTCCGGGGGCAGCGACCCTGGCAGCGGGGTCTAGGGGCGGCAGCCCCTAGCAGAGTCCAAGGGGCAGAGCCCCTGGCTGGGGTCGAGCTGGATCTTGTTATTATTTTATTTCTAATAATGTCTTAACACATTTTCCACTAGGATTTTAAATTATTATTTTATTCACCATCATATTTTCCATAACGAATTAAGTGTAATTCGTTATCAGATCAGACTCTAATTCGCTATCCAGATCACATTCTGATTCGTTAATCTAGTTCGTCATCCTCCATAACGAATTGGATCTTGTTAACGAACTGGTCCTTAACGAACTGAACCCTTAACGAACTAGGGGTTCATTCGTCATCCTTGACTTAACGAATTGACATAACGAATTAAGGCTAATTCGTTATATTCCCTTAACGAACTGGCATAACGAACTAAGGCTAGTTCGCCTCCCTTCCGCTAACGAATTAGGTTTAGGTCAGAGAATGTTAGAACATTCTCTGACATTTACCTTATCCTCATACCAGCCAACTCCGGCGCCGCCTTCGCCGGAAAACCGTGTGGTGGCCGAAAAAACGTATTCCAGCACCGTTTTCAGCGTTTTTCGTCCTGTTCGATCCAGATCTGAGCTAGGGTGACCCCTAAGCTCATCTTAGGTTCGGTTAATACCGATTCCACCCGGATCTCATGACTTCAACGGTTTAACGGTGTCGGTTCATCGTTTCGCAACTAGATCTAACGGTTTTGGACCTCTACAATATCACACTAACATTACCTTGGGTCGAAAATCGGTTCTCCTTCTTCTTCTTCTTCTTGGTTTCAGCTAGAGAGAGCTAAGTGTGTGTTTTGGCTGGTGTATGTAGTATGAGAAATGAATGATAATTGGGTAATTAAGGCTTTTATAATTATGGACCATGGGCTTAAGCCCATGGTCTCATCCTTCTTTCATTCATGACCCAAGTCCATAACCCATATCCATTAACCAACACTAGCCCGACCCATACCAAATCCTACTCTATTTAATTATTTCCCAATAACCCGAGTAAACTTTCCCCTCTATTATTAGATAATATAATTAAAAACCTTTCATCTCTAACAAATTATGTTTAAATCTAAACGTTCCATTAACTAAACTAACCATATTATTGAAGTGAAAGATCCAAACCGACCAAATTTCTAGAGTTACCAAAAGTAACGATAAAGGTTCGAACTTCCATACGGGCCAATTCAACACCGAACTTTTGAGGGTTAACATGCCCGCCCCTATGGACAGCAGGCCCATCATTCTTTGAGCATTTTACTTTCAACACACATATATATTTTCTTTGTCAATTCTTCTCTTTCTAGATTAGAAGATTAGCTTATTTATTTTATATACTTTCGTAATATCATGAACCTGTCTAACACAAAGTAGATTATGGTGTAAAGAATGTCATATTTTACATTCTTCTTGGCTAATATCTTCTTCAACTTGACGCATGCCAATATGCCATGACTGATATATCCTTACCCTCTCCTATCCAAAACAAGAAAACAAAATAAAATAAGATACGAAAGAAAAACCCGTTGAATTAAATATTTATTGTTAAAATGATAAAATCAGAGTATTAGTATTATGAACCAACAAAAAATAGATTATGATGTAGAGAATGTCATATTTTACCTTCATCTTGACAAATATCATCTTCAACTTGACTCGTGTCATGACTGATATATCCTTGTACTCTCCTATCTAAAATCAGTAAAAAAAACAAAATAAAATATGAAAGAAAAACCCGTTGAATGACATATTGAACTTTAAATCACCATATCCTGAACCAGTCTAAACAAAAAGTCGAATATGGTGTAGATAATGCCATATTTTACCTTCCTTTAGGCAAATATCGTCTTCAACTTGGCACGTGCTATGACTGATATATCCTTGACCTTTCCTTCTAAAACCAGAAGGAAAAAAAATAAAATAAAATATGAAAGGAAACCCTGACCGATCATTTTTCCATATATGTTACACATTAATACACATATGTGCTTAACATCGTTTGCCTGTGATTCAAATCCAATGTTCCATAGAGTTCGTTACAGTCCCTTTGTAACAATCGCCAAAAATTTTTGTTAATAAATCATGTTTAACAATAAAATTTCGTCATTATGAGAAAAATCTTCTTTATTAGTGATCTATATGTTTCAAAGTCAACAAAAAGTGTAAAAATCGCCACGTAACGAATCTGGCGTGGAATGACCCCGGGTAAAAAGTCAGAATATAAATAATTCATTAAAGGGGTTAAATAATCTCGAAAAAATTAAAATAGATATTAAAGTAGTCGAGATAATATATAAATTTAATTTTTAGAAGGTCGAATCGCAAAAAATTAGAAAATAGGTAACCGAAAGCCAATAGAGGACACCGTAAGAGCCCGACATCAAGTTTTTCAGAAAACTAAGTTATTAGGCAGACATTGACTGTAATCTAGTTTCGCTCAAAGTCTGATAAAAATTATCGAAAATGGACTTCGTTGGAGTAGATAAATTACGCTTTACGTTAAACCTTATTACCTAAACTATACAATATATCTTATTATTTACCCACCCTTACCCCACTTCCCCACCCTTAACCGTCCATTTCCCCCCTCCCCCCTCTCTTGACACCTCACATCCACTCATCCTCCATGCATACATCAACATCACCATACCTATGAACTAGACCTATGTGTTGTGTTAACCAAAATATCACACACAACAACCTACTACTTACATCATTACACTACTCTCTCTTCTCTCTCTCCATATATATCGTATCCCACCACCACCACTTCACCATCATCTTCAAAAATTCATAAATCACACACACACACACATCAAACCATGGAGAATTAATAAACATAGAAGATCAAGTAAGCTAGGAAGGAGCTTAGGAGGGAAAATCACCACATTCACAACACTTTCATCTTCATTTTAACAAAACCCAAGTAAGTAAGGATTGAGAATTATGATTACAAAGATTGTCTTGGGTTGGAAATGAGATTGAAGGATTATTAATAATGGGTTTGGATATATATGTGTGTGAATCGTGTATATGTATATGTGTGCATGTGTGTGCCGTGAGTATGTGTGTGTGTGTGTATGAGTGGAAGTATTAAACCCACTTATACATACATGCATTCACCTTAAAAGATGATTTTTGATTTACAAGATTGATTAGAAATATTTTTAAGATCTAGGAAAAATGATGAATAATAAGATGTTTAGAAATTGAGATTAATAAGAGGTTGATGAATTGCATGGATGATTGTTAGGTGTTAGGATGAGATTTTGATTACTTGGAAAAGTTTAAATCATAAAATGGATAATGATAGATTTAAAGCTTGATAATTTTGGATTTTTATATAATGGATAAATTAATGAGAATGGTATTAATAGGATGAAATGAAATAGGATGCATGTTAGATTGAACCGCCAAAGTTGTAAAATTGAAAAGATGAAACTTGAACTTGCTAGATTTCTAAATAAGGAAACTTTAATTGTTAACTTGTAAGAATTTTGATAAATGATCCCTTTGTGTTATGAAACTTAGATTTAAATGTTTAAAATGGATGGTTTATGGATAGGATGCATGTTAGAAATTCATACAATCTTGAATTATGATCAAAAACTTAAATACATGAATTGCTTGTTAGATGCTTACTAGGAATGGAAACTTTGTAAAAGTAAGTAATAAGAGATTAAAACTTGAATAGAATCATAAGATACATGAAATCTAGATCAAACTAGTTGAATAAGATAAACAAGTTTGCTACTTTATAATGTTTGAAAAGATTGTGTGAAAAAGGCTAACAAGAGTTGAACATTTCCATAATAAGAAACTTTGTCAAATAAACACTTAGGAAATTATGAAATGTATGAACTTGATGATTTAAATGACTCATTTATATTAGTTTAAATCTGGAAAATTAAGGTTTGTATTGATAAGTGTTCATATGAAAAATGATAAACTTGATTGTTCATATTATTGATAAACATAAATTATAAAATAGGAACTTAAAATCCGACTTGAATGTACTATTTGAATGAGTTGTGAAATCTGGAAATATAGGACAAATTATAGTTTGTAATATGTATATTTAGTGCATAGGATGTTTGGTTAGAAATGGCTAAATCTAGTTTACTTGTCGGTAACTTCAACGGTCGGAAAACCGACTTTTTAACGTAAAACCGACATCACGGTTAGGGACTGTTTTAGAACAGCCCCTAAAACCGACATCGCGATTTGACCATCATAGCTTGTGCCAAGACCTTCCGCATGATCCATATCCTCCGTATCGAAGATTTGATGATGTCTAGGCTCGGCTAATCTCCTAGAATCGCACCCGGGATGTATAGTTGTAACCCTTTACAGTTTTTCTCATGTGATTAAGAACACTTGTGTATTATTCTTGATGATTGATATATGATTATTGATGTTTAGTATGTCTGTGTGTTTGGTCGGTTTAGGTTTACGTTGGTCTGAACGATCCGTTACCAGTTGCTAGATAATTAGTCATATAACTGTTTGGTTAGATTGAATACGATAAAACATACAATTACCCTTAACTGAGTCACACTGGCAATGACTGTTTGATAACCAGTGCCGTGTGTAAAGTAATTATTGATGTCTAAGGTTTTGTCTGATTGATTCGTTTTCAGTCAATCGTTAATAATTAATCTGTTAGGTTGCATGAGATGCTGTTGGTTGCTTACATGAATTCCCGGGTGTGATTTGCTTTGTTAACTGTTTGAAACTCGTTTATTTGTTCGTTGCTTAGTTCTTTATATTTACTAAAATTGCTTGTGTGATCAGCACGAAAATTCAGTTACCTCATAATTAGAAATCTGTTACACGAATACATTGACCACATACTCCTTGTGATACGATACCTTACTTGATCTAACTATTTAGAATAATTAGGTTTTTGATTGACTCAAACGACGGTCATCACCGACTGTCACTTGGCAGTCGTTGTGCAACCACAAGAGCATAACTCTATGGCGTAAACACGGTGGGACGAAAACTCTGGTGGGCTTAGGGTCCGAACTGAAAATCTTTGCATAAAACCTAGCTCAAATCTTTCATTGTCAGTATCCAACCCAAAAGTGAAACAAGTGAGATTAAGGTGCTGTTTGTTTTTGAAGACAAAAAATGTCTGCAGTCTGATTTCATCTGATTTCATGTCTGCAACTAAAGATGTGGTCTGAAGGTCTGCAATCTGAAAATATAATACTGTTTGTTTTATAAACTGGATATCGTCTGCATAAGCTGAAAATTAGTTATCTATCATATATATAACAGTAGAACGAAATCTTAAATGTGTGTAAACTGCTAAAATAATTGGTGGTGGTGTGCGAACTATGGAAGTGAGTGGTGGTATACGAACTATGGAAGTGGGTGGTGGTAGACGATTGTAGTAGGCAGTGAACGGTGGTGGTGGACAGTGGGTGGTGGTGATGGACGGTTGTGGTGGGTGGTGGTGGATGGTGGTGATGGCAGCGGACGGTGGGTGGTGGTGGTGGTGGCGGCGGCAGACGGTGTTTGGTGGTGGCGGCAGACGGTGGGTGGTGGTGGATGGTGGTGGCGGACGGTGGGTGGTGGTGGATGGTGGTGGTGGCGTACGGTGGTAGTGGGTGGTGGTAGTGGACGGTGGTGGCGGGTGGTGGTGGCGGCAGACGGTGGATGATGATGGATGGTGGTGGTGGCGGACGGTGGTGGTGGGTGGTGGTGTCGGCGGGTGGTGGTGGCGGCAGACGGTGGATGATGATGGATGGTGGTGGTGGCGGACAGTGGTGGTGGTGGATGGTGGTGGTGGTGGCGTACGGTGGTAGTGGGTGGTGGTAGTGGACAGTGGTGGCGGGTGGTGGTGGCGGTAGACGGTGGATGATGATGGATGGTGGTGGTGGCAGACAGTGGTGGTGGGTGATGATGGATGGTGGTGGGTGGTGGATGGTGGTGGTGGGTGGTGGTGTCGGCGGGTGGTGGTGGCGGCAGACGGTGGATGATGATGGATGGTGGTGGTGGCGGACAATGGTGGTGGGTGGTGGTGGTGGATGGTGGTGGTGGCGGACGATGGTGGTAGTGGATAGTGGTGGTGGCCGACGGGGGTGATGGTGGTGGTACTAGCGGACGGTGGGTGGTGGTGGGGGACGATGGTGGTGGGTGGTAGCGGCGAAGGACGATGGGTGGTGGTGGTGGTGGTGTTGGACATTGGGTGTTGATATGATGTTAAGAAGTGTGAAGAAGTTTGAAGAAGTGTGAATATAGTGGATATTAGTTTATTTTTTAAGACCATAAAAACAGTTTTCAGATCTTTATTTTTCTTTAAACAAACTGTCTTCAGAAGCTTATGTTTGCGCGCACGCATACATGAGCCTCTTGCAGATCTTTGAAGCAAAAACAAACACAACCTAACTCAAGTCTTCTACCATTAAGCCATATGTGAGGGATATCAAATTTAAAGAATTGACTTATGTAATCTGAAATTAATGATTTATTAAATAACGTATATATATTTAAAGTTATTTAAAACTTGTTGCTAAATCGTTTCCACTCTTTGAGAGAAAGTTACTAAAATAGATTTTAACGTCTTTACGTAATTCAAAACCCTACAAGCAATACTTATTTATACCCATATCTGTCTCTTACAAATTCAAAACCTCTACAGCCTCTTCCATTACTGTCGATCTTTTGCCTCTTCCATCAGCGTCCATCTTTTGCCTCCGCCATCACCATCTTTCACGTAATCTATTTGTCCAATTTGATCAGCTTTTTTTGTTCATCGAATTAAATGATTTTAGCAATAGAGTTTACTCAACGCTTTCGCATTTCTGTTGTAAATATCACGGCTGCATAAACCTTATTTAGATGAAAGGTTTGAAACTTTGATAAACTGCGGTACCCAAAAAACCAAACCGTGACTATTGAACCGAAACAAAAGGTTTTATGCTTTTGTAGAAACCTAACTTATGGTTCGGTTCAATTTTGCATGTGATAAAAACCAAATATTTTCATTGTTTTTGTTAAGTAAGAAGTGTATAAATGTGTAACTTAAATATTTTGACACTCAACTTAAATATTTGTCCCACATACATGTACAATAATCAAAATAAGTTGTTACTTACATAAACGATTTAGACAGATATTCGTTATTTTGGGCAAACTTTTTTTTCAAGCCCAAATATTCAAGATCAAATAGCAAAACCCAAAAAACCAAACCAGAACGGTTTAAAAAATTCAAAAACCAAAGTTTCGATTTATGATCTGATTTTAACCCATTACCAACCCAAATCGTACCACACAAACCACTATTAACATATATAAGGCTTTTTAAACTCTAATTGTGACCAGAAACCACCATTGTAGTTGTTAAAAAATAATCTAATTTTTTTGTTGTTATTTGGCACTTGCCATGGGAGTCGAACTCTCCCAACCCTCTTTGTGGAGAATTTATCCAAGTTTTTGAAAACCATTCAAATGTTTCACAAGCACTTTGAAGATAAAATAAGCTTTGTAGACCACCATTTTGATAAGTGGATCCATAGGTTACTAGATAAACTTAGTAGTTTGAACAAAATGTCATTCACTTATCGACCATCTCTATGGGTCCCATTCATAAGGACATTTCAAAACTGATGGAATTTCATAATTATAAAAAAATAGTGGCTACTCTAGTCTGTGATGATAGTTTATTTCATAATTGTTATTTGGAGACTACACAATTTATTGAAGATATCAAAAATTTCTATCTTTGGTCTCGAGATTATATTGATACAGAAATAGTGGTCATGATGGTTGATGATGCCCTCTTTATAATTGCATTTTGTAAACTCCTGCTGCAATCACCAGATGTGAAATGCAAGTATCTCAAACTGTGCATTGTTAAGGACTTGTTATTAATAGAAAATCAAGTCCCGATCTTTGTTGTTGAAAAACTTTTTCATTGCATTATAAATTATCCAAGTGCCACTTTACCGAGATAACTCTTGCCACAAATATCACAGAGCTATATGTTTGCAGATGCAAAAGGTGAAATTTGTGTGGAAGTTGATAAAGCTTTTTCACACGTAAAACATATTCATATTTTAGAGTTTTTGTGGATACTCTGCATTTCTTCATACACACTTTTTAAGGGCCTCCACCAACTCAAATGTGCTTTATGTCATAAGACTATACTTTAGATCGATAAAGTTTGAACCGCACATGAACTCAAAATGGGCAATGAGAATCCTTGTAAAAACACGTACGGGTTGGCGTGTGACCCTTAAGATGTCAATACTAAATGTGGATTTTAACACAGAATATGTGTTAAACAACCTTATTGCATACGAATAGTCTCATGATCATTCTTTTGTAACATCATATGTACATTTAATGTGCGCATTGATGGTGGCCGTTGAGGATGTTGAAAGGCTAGGAATGACAGGAGTTCTAGTTAATAATCTTAAATTAGACCAAAAAAGCATTGGATATATTCAAAGTAGCGTTGACTTCTCCTAAGTGCCAAGGTTTTATGGAAAGCAAATGCACGAATTAGAGTAGTACTTCATGACATCATGGATAGCGTAGTTTATTTGAAGCGTTATTTTAGTTCAATCGTGTGGTTTATTCTAGTAGTTGTCTCAAGTCTTTTAGGTGCTGAGCAGTTGGCTTACGCAGTGAAAGCTGATTTTAAGTAAATGATTCACACCAAATTTCAGTTTTGCTTAACGTTATTTCTGGATTATTTTGACAGTTTTGCTTAACGTTCTTTCTTGATTATTCCGACAGTTTTGCTTAACGTTATTTTTGGATTATTTTGACCGTTTTGCCTAATGTTATAGTGTGAAATTAGCTACAATGTGTAATTAGTTACAGTTTTGCTTAGTTACACACAAAAACATTAAGCAAAACTATAATTAATCCAGAAAGAACGTTAAGCAAAACCGTCAAACTAATCAAGAAGAACGTTAAGCAAACCTGTCAAAATAATCCAGAAAGAATTAAGCAAAACTGAAATTTGGTGTGAGTCATTTTACTTCAAGTCAGCTTTCACTGCATAAGCCAGCTGCACAACACCCAAAAGATTCAAGACAATTGCTAGAATAAACAGCACAATTGAACTAAAATAACGCTTTAAACAGACGACGTTATCCATGATGTCTTGAAGTACTACTCTAATTCGTGCATTTGTTTTTCATAAAACGTTGGCACTTGGGAGAAGTCTGTCAATATTGCTTTGAATATATCCAATGTTTCTTGGTCTGGTTTAAGATTATTAACCAGAAATCCTCCAATTCCTAGCATTTCCGCAGCCTAAACAATCGCCATCAATGCGCACATTAAATGTACACATGATGTTACAAAAGAATGATCATGAGATTGGTCGTATGCAATAAGGTTGTTTAACACATAACTGTGTTACAATCCACATTTAAAATTGGCATCTTAAGGGTCACACGCCGTCCCGTACATGTTTTCACAAGGATTCTCATTGCCCATTATGATTTCGTGTGTGGTTCAAACTAGAACGATCTAAAGTAGAGCCTTATGACATAATGCACCTTTGAGTTGGTGGAAGCCCTTAAAAAGTGTTTACGGAGGAATGTAGAGTCTTCACAAAAAACCTAAAATATGAATATGTTTTACGCGTGAAAAGGCTTTATCAACATCCACACAAATTTCACCCTTTGCATCCGCAAATATATAGCTCTTTGATATTAGTGACAAGATGTATCTCGGTAAAGTGGCACTTAGATCCTTTATAAAGTAATGAAAAAGTTTTTCCACAACAAAGACCGGGACTTGATTTTCTATTAATAACAAGTCCCTAGCAATGCACATGTTGAGATACTTATATTTCAGATCTGGTGATTGCAGCAGGGGTTTACAAAACACAATTATAAGGAGAGCATCATCAACCACCATGGCCACTATTTCTGTATCAGTATAGTCTCGAGGCCAAAGATAGAAATTCTTGATGTCTGCAATAGATTGTGTAGCCTCCAAATAACAATTATGAAATGAACTATCATCATAGACTAGAGTAGCCATCATTTCTTTTTTATAATTACGAAATTCCATAAGTTTGGAATTGTTCCTATGAATGAGACCGATAGAGATGCTCACCGGGGTGAATGACTTTCCGTTCAAACTTCTTATATGTCCATCTGGTAACTTGCGGATTCGCTTATCTAAACGGTGGTCTACAAAGCTGATTTTATCATAAAAGTGCTTTTGAAACATTTGAATGATCTTAAAAACCTACCTACCCACCCACCCACACACCTATTTGTCGGATCAAGCTTTTGTTAATTAGTGACGATTAGTGTTTAATCAGGTTGCATCATCATCAACAACAATGATACAAGGTTTGAAACCCTATGAATCAGTCGTATATAATAATAATTTTCTTCATCAAATTTGCTTACACTGATATGATCAACTTCGGGATTAATTTGTCAGTGCAAACCAAAGGTTTTTTTTTATAATGGCAAGCCTCTAAAGACAAATGCATGTTTAGCCATTTGAAAAAGGAGGAAATATGGCATTTTCTACTAAGATCATGGCCCTTACTACAATGATAACAACCATTTGCCACACACACACACTAAATATTTGCTTCACACTACTCTAGTACCCTCCCACCAGGTACACATCAATCCTTCCCATAACCAGCCTAATTAACGCTTTGGAAATAAAGCAGAAACTAGTATAAACAAGACTACAATGTGCAACTAATGCTTTCTAGTTGAGTGTTAACAGCTTATGCAGGCTGACAAAATGTTTACAACAGGGAAGGTTTAACCATATTCTAAAACTTTCTGTTTAGAAATATTCATAAAGTGCAGACAAAGTGCATACATGCCTACACGTTGATGATATAAAAGTTATGAACATGCAAGGCAAGTGCTACAAGAAAAATGATCATGTTAACATGTAAATAACTTCAGGATAATGGTATATAAATTTGTCAAATATATAAGATGATCATTGTAAAGCTAACTAATATAATCACACATATGTTGCAAATCCATCCAAATCTTTCATAAAACCATTAACATGTTATATATGTAAACAATCATATCCAGAAACCATAACAACATAGGGACAATGTTTTTGGTTTCAGTGGTGATCGGTCAATAATAAAATTATTTATTAAAACCTGGTTCAATAAATATGTCATAATTATTAATCAAATTAATTAATATGTGCGCAGCGGAATAAAAACGAAAAATCAACACTTTAACAAACCCGACATGATCAGGTTACAAAACCATACGAGCACAGTAAAAATATGCAATACGTTAATAACTACCGATGAGATAAATACATACCTCGGTTAATGAATAACCAGTTGAGACACCAAGGTTCAACGAACGTTGCTAGTTGACGAACCGAACAAACTGAGTGTGACGGTGGCGCGAGAGGCAGCTGTAAGCGGGCAGCAGCGGAGGACGACGTGGGTTGCGCGGCGTCATACGATGGTGGCGAGTGGCTTGCTGCGACGGTGGTTTCTAATTTACTATCGGCCGTAAACGAAAGGAATACAGGTTTTGTTTGGCGGTGGCTTACACCACTTTTCTTGGAGACTAATCCAAGAAATTACGTAGGTGCCTATATTATTGTTATTATAAGATTATTTATATTATCTTGTTGTTATCAATAATATGGTATAATCACGTCCAAAGCCCAACCCATTTTAAGTCTCATTTAAAACCTAAACGAGTTTATTTATAGTAAATAAACTATATTATTTATCGGTTTAATAATTTAAATAAATTTTAGTTCGTTGTTCAAGATGAAACTCTCACAGGTCATAATTCGGTCGGTCGCGTTACTTAAACCGGTCCACTTCCAACACAATGACATTAAACGTCAATATTCCTCCACAGTTGCAAAATTTCAAATCCTCGTGAAAGATTGAAAAGTAATGCTTGGCAATAAACTAAGATATAATCTAAGTAACAAAACAGTCACTAATTTGCAGAAAACAGAAGCAACTTTATAGTAGATAGCATTTACATAAGTTTCCTTTTATTGTAAATTTGTGATACATTGGGAGCAGTCTATGTAAGAATCTCCCTTCATATATCTGGTATAAAAATAAATAATTAAAAAATCCTTTTTTTGTAGATATGCATAAATTCACATTAACACATTCGCTAAAACAGTAGCTATATCTAGAGATGCAAACGAGCCGAGTTCATGTTCATTCATTTAATTAAATGAATAAAAAAATTGTTCATGTTTGTTACCCAACGTTTCACTGAACATTTGGTTCGTTTACATGGGACGAGTTACGTCTAGTTTCTTCTCAACTTATTTTAAATTTGTTTTACCTGTTGGCCCATTAGAAATAAAGCTTAACCCGAATATGCTAATTCAATATTAATGGTTCGAAACTGCTTTTGTTGACTTTGACTTGCAGGTCAAGTTTAGACTAAGCTAATAAGTTCTCTTGAGAAGACAGGATCGGTTTTACATGTCTCCGATCATGTTAACGCTATTCGTTATCCTTCTTTCCAACATATAGTGCAAAAATGAATGTATTTTATATATAAAATTTTTTTGTTAATATTATAATAATGTTTAATACAAAATAGGTTTTATTTTATATTGTATAAAAGAAAATATGTTTATTTATATAATTTAAAATAATACTAAATTTAATATTTTAAAACAATTAAGATGAAAATAAAGTTTTTGTAATATCAATCAATCAATCAATCATACCCAGTGAAGTCCCATCAACAGCATAGCT
Organism: Bidens hawaiensis; assembly: GCF_021521415.1. Classification (NCBI taxonomy): domain Eukaryota; kingdom Viridiplantae; phylum Streptophyta; class Magnoliopsida; order Asterales; family Asteraceae; genus Bidens; species Bidens hawaiensis. Next base: position 998,012 of record NW_027491637.1, read on the forward strand.
ATAAGTAGGGTCTGGGGAGGGTGAGATGTAGGCACACCGTACCTCTATCCACATGGATAAAGAGGTGGCTTCCAGAGAGACCCTCAGCTCTAAAATACCTATGTATGAAGCAATACAAAGGAAATCAGAGTTCAACAGTAGTAGTAGTAGTAGTAGTAGTAGTAGTAGTAGTAATAATGATACTAATAGTAATAACAATAATAATAATACTATTTATGTAGAGAGAATATTATTATGGTGTGTGCCTAAAATAAGGTAAATAGAAGCCCTATGGTATTCCTTTCTCCCTAGAAATCCTTAACTTTAATTCTATTTCTCCAAGAATTCCTATCTTCAACCATGTCTTCGGAGAGGTTTAGGTCTATCAAATTCTGCTTAATCCTCTCATCCCAAGTCAATTTAGGTCGTCCTCTACCCCTTCTCCCCTCTATAGTAATGTTTCTACTGATCTAACAGGATTCGTCGTTTGTCTTCTCTTCACATGTCCAAACCATCTCAATCTCCACTCTCTTATCTTGTCTGCTATGTTCGCTACCCCTAATCTCTCCCGAAACACAACGTTTCTTATTCGATCTAACCTTGTGTGTCCACACATCCAACGTAGCATTCTCATTTCTGCTACCTCCAACTTCCGCAATTGTGCCTTCTTGATGGCCCAACAATCTGTTCCATATAGCATTGCAGGTCTAACTGCAACCCCATAAAATTTTCCTTTTAGTTTAGTTGGGAAACTCTTGTCACACAATATACCTGTGGCTGCTTTCCATCTACCCCATCCTACCTGAACTCGATGGGTCACATCACTGTCTAGTTCCCCATCGATCTGAACAAAAGATCCTAGATACTTGTCTACCTGAACTCGATGGGTCACATCACTGTCTAGTTCCCCATCGATCTGAACAAAAGATCCTAGATACTTGAACCTCGTTACCTGCGGAACCACCTGCCCTTCAATGGTAATCTGTGCGTCCTCATTGTCATTTGCCCCTCCAAAAGCACAGTGTAGGTACTCCGTCTTAGATCGACTGATCCTTAAACCTTTTGTCTCTAAGGTTGTACGCCACTCCTCGAGTCTCATGTTTAGATCTTGTTTTCTCTCAGCAAGTAACACAATATCGTCTGCGAACATCATGCACCATGGGAGCGTCCCCTGAATCGACTTTGACAACTCGTCCAAGACTTTGACAACTCGTACCCATGGTGAAGACCTACCTCTACGGGGAAGAAATCAGTATCACCCACTGGCGCACGGACACTTGGTGTACTCCTGGTATACATATCCATAATTATCTCTATGTATTTCATGGGTACTCCTCTACCCTCCAAGCACTCCCAAAGCACCTGTCGTGGCACACTGTCGTAGGCCTTTTCTAGGTCAATAAACACCATATGCAGGTCACGCTTCTTCTCCCTATACTTTTCCATCAATCTTCTTATAAGGTGTATTGCCTCTGTGGTAGAACGACCCGGCATGAATCCAAATTGGTTCACCGTAACCTGAGTTTCTCGTCTAAGTCTAACCTCGATCACTCTTTCCCATAGCTTCATAGCATGACTTAGTAGTTTGATTCCTCGGTAGCTTCAAAGTTTTTGTAATATAATGATTAAGATTGAAAATTTTTTAATATATAAAAAAGGGTGAAGTTTTAACTTTACCAAAATACCCTCCATACCATTTGAAATTGTTTTTTCTCTCTTCACGTTAGTTTTTTTTAAAAAGATATAATTTAATCCACAAAACAACAACACATTAATTAAATGTGTGGTTGTACACTTGTACATGAGTTTTTAAAATTACAACACAATGAGTACTCAAATTATAGATGGCAATGGGTCGGGTCTAGATATTCCTAGACTCATACCCGATTATAGAGACCCATCCCAAACTCTTCGGGTATTTATCGGGTAATTACCCATCGGGTATCGGGTTTTTATTGGGTTTTAACAAAATACCCATCGGGTTCCACATGTGAGCCAAGATCTTAAATGGAATGGAAGAGAGAATGAAATAGACAAATGTATGGAATGGATCATTATCATTTCATTGTATTGTTTGGTTATCATGTAGAAAACTAGAAATGGAATTAATAATTAATTAATATTGTTAGAAATGCAAAAAAAAAGGAATAAAATAAAGTTGGCTATAAGTGGTGGTAGAAGTAATGGTTGGTGGTGGTGGCGGTAGTCGTAGTTGTGGTGCGCAACGATGGGTGGTGGTGGTGGCAAGAGTGGGAGGCGATCGGTGATGGTGGTTAGTGGTGGTCAATGAAGTTGGTTAGCGGTGGCAGGTGGTGTGGCGGAGGCGATGGCCGGCAGTAATGGCGGGAGCGGTGGTGAGTAGGTTGCTGTGATGGTGGGTAGCGGTGGTTGTGTATGGTGATGGTGGCGGGTGGCGGTGAATGTGGTGGCGGCAACAGTGGGGTGGTCGTGGGAGGCGGTGGTGATCGGTGGTAATAGTGGGAGGGCGGTGGAAATGAGTAGGGTGAAAATGGGATGGAATGACAAAAAAAACAAGGGACACATCCGTTACATTACATTTTTTAACCGAATGAAAGACAAAGATACTTGTTAAACACATTGCTTGTATTATGCAGGAATATTATGATCCGAATCGGTCAATGTTGGAATTGGTCTTTGCACCTGCAGAAGAATGGATTTCACGAAGTGACTCTGACATTATTCATGCCACAATGAGTGAACTTTCAAAACTCTTTCCTGATGAAATTGCAGCAGATGGGAGCAAAGCAAAAATATTGAAATATCATGTAGTAAAAACACCAAGGTTAGTTGGTATATCTAACAAGGAGTTAGCATGAACCATAAATGGACAATTTGTATTAATACTTGTGTTTCAGGTCGGTTTATAAAACAGTGCCAGACTGTGAACCTTGTTGTCCGTTACAAAGATCTCCGATAGAAGGATTTTATTTAGCTGGTGATTACACAAAACAAAAGTATTTGGCTTCAATGGAGGGTGCTGTTTTGTCAGGAAAGTTTTGTGCCCAAGCTATTGTACAGGTAATAAATCTTCTTCAGTGGTTAGCATAAAAGCCTAGATTTGTGTGTTCTGATGCATCTTGTTACACAGGACTACGAGTTGCTTGCTGCAAGGGGGGAAGTGGTGGCTGCTGAAGCAAGTCTGGTCTAATTGTCCAAAAGATGAAGACGTGGTAAGCTGAAAATTGATAAAAATACGCACCCATAGGAATTTAAGTGAAACTCATCTTGTATCTGTTACTTCATAAATGAACTTGAGCGTTTGTTTACAACTTTTGACGTATTTGGAATCACAATTGCGTGTGAAAAGGGTATGATTTTAGGAAAGTAAATGGCTAGAAGGTGAGTGTGATTAATTCGTTGAGCTTGAACCAATACTACTTTTTACTCATCTGGGTTGGGTTTTAGAGGTGCGTTTTTGCTAATGACTTTGTGACGCCTTTTCCGCGGGATCTTAAGACAATGGGATTGCATCTAAGCAGGCTACTTTGGTCAAGAAATCTGCTGGTACATACATGGAGATGATTAGTTCTTCCTATTTACTGCCTGGCTTCTTTTTCTCTTGATTATGATCTCAAATCTTGTTAGCAGCAACAATTTCTCCTCTTACTAAAGTTATAATTATAACCTTTTATTACAATTGGCATTTTAAACATCCTTAATGAGTTATTTCACGTTAGTGCATTTGTTTTACATTGGGACCTTTAGGTATGAGCGAGCCACGTAGGCTCGACATGCAAGCACCACACCATCCTCTAGTGAGCTTTCGTGAGTAGTCACTAGTGAAGCTCACTCATGAAAGTGAGGCAGTGTGAGGATCTTTTCTTTGTGTTTTCTATTTTTCGATAAGTTAAAAATAAAGGAAATCAATATTAGGATTTCGAATGGAACCTCTAAAAATAATCAATGTGTGTGTTTTGCTTTAATATGTCTTAAATCCTTTAATGAAGTTGTCATGTTTAAATTGTGACAAAATGACAAAACTCGTCCTTTATGTTTGCTTGAATTTTCATCGGTCGTCCTTTAGAAAGATAAACGCCAAAGAACATCCTTTATGTTTAAAATATGTATCATGTTTTGTCCTTTCGTCTTAACCCAACTAATTTTTCTTGTTAAATCTAGTTATGTGGAGGGTAGTTTTGTAAATTTGCATATTATTTAATATAAATAAAACTAAAAGAACAAAAATAATAATTTCATCTCTCTCTCTCTCTCTCTCATCCATTCCCCACCCTCCATCTTCATCCTCTCTATCCACCACCACCATCACCTACCTTCTTCTCCGGCAACCCATACACACAACTCAAACCTGTATATACACCATCTCTCTCTCTCTCTCTTATTTTATTTGTAAACCCTAACTTTTTGGGGTATTTAAACCACCACCGTCGACATCTCCGGTGGGTTTCCGGTAGCCAATAACAACCGGAGATTCTGACCCAATACACAAAAGATGGTCCAATCTGCTACCGCTATTTATAGTATTAGTTTTCATAGCCGAGATCAATTTCTTATGGCGATTAGATTTGTCGAAGAATGCCGATCTACTCAATTCGTAGACTGAATCGTTCTATCAGTTCACGATGTCTTCGCTTGATATCTCCAATGATGATGGCGGCGGTGAGATGGCGGCGGCGGTGGTTTAAATACCCTAAAAAGTTAGGGTTTACAAAAAAAAATAAGAGAGAGAGAGAGAGATGGTGTATGTACATGTTTGAGTTGTGTCTATATATACTGGGTTGCCGGAGAAGATTGTAGGTGGTGGTGGTAGACGGAGAGGATGAAGACAGAGGGTGGGGAATGGATGAGAGAGAGAGAGAGAGAGAACAAAAGAGATGAAAATTTATTATTATTATCTTTAAATATTTATTCTTTTTTTTATTTATATTAAATAATATGCAATATTACAAAACTATCCTCCACAAAACTAGATTTAACAAGAAAAATTAACTGGGTTAAGACGAAAGGACAAAACATGATACATATTTTAAACATAAAGGATGTTCTTTGGCATTTATCTTTCTAAAGGACGGCCGATGAAAATTCAAGCAAACATAAAGGACGAGTTTTGCCATTTTGTCTTAAATTATAGTAAACATGTTTATACCGTGTTTCCAAGTATCACTTAAAGGAAGAAATGAAAGTAAAGGGAGAGAAAGATAAGAAAGAGTCATATTCAAATTAATTTTTTTTATTCATATATTATCAAGTCTCAAACAACCCATGGATCCATATTTCTCTTAACCATTTTCAATTATAAAATTAAAATGAATAAAAACTAATTAATTGTTACCATAGAAAAAGTTAGAAAGCTCCAACATTCACATTTGCAATTGTGGGCTAGGTTTTGGTGATTCGATAGATCCAAGTTAGGTTAATAATGTGGGAGATGGGACCCACTCAACAAATCTACAATTGATGATTTGATGTTTCGGCAAGTGTTGAACTTGAGAAAACAAATGAAATTAGGATTGCTTGTTGCGTTAGCATGTGTGATTGCGTGAAACTTGAACCGATATTTTTAGCATTGTGAGCGTTGAATTATTTGAGGTATCAAGTAATAATAACTAGCGATTTACCCGTGTGTTGCGCGGAAAAATTGGTCGGTAAAACCCAGGTATTGTGGCGGCGAGTCAACGCGAATTCAGTCAATATTAGTTACGTTCATTACGGTACTAGAACTAAAACAAAATGGAAACAAAAAATAAAAATTGAGTTAGGCCTATGAAGTGGCGTCGGTTGGTCCTGGACGGAAGCAGCGAGTCAACATGAATTTAGTCTGTATCAACTACGTTCGCTATGGCACTTGAACTGAAAAAAATGAAAACGAAAAAAAATTAAGAATTAAGGTGAGCCAATGGGGTGACGTCGGTCAGTTCCAGACGATGACTCTACGACACTCTTATAACATATTATAAAATTTTGATAACCATATAAAACAATGTTTATTTGGTCGGTAAACCCGGGCGTTTACCCGGTTGTTGTAGCGACGAGTTGACTCATATTCGGGCGTTGTTGTGGCAAGTCGATAAAACCAGGGTGCTTGTAAAAATCTGAGGGTTCCGACGATTGGTCAACGCGAGTTTTGTCGATTTCGTTTACATTTGTTATGGTACCGGAATTGAAATCAAGTTCGGTAAAACCTGGGCGTGGGTAAAACCCAAGCGTTGTCGGTACTGGACGTTGCGCGGTGAATTGGTAAAACTCGAGCACTGTCAGTCCCGAACTTTGTGGCGATGAGTCATGTGTTCGGCCTATTTTGGCTCATATCTAACAACCTTCCACACATGCTCGTACTTAAAAGGATGAGTCGTGTCTGCATAGAAGTCTTTTTTTGTGTTGCTCATGACTTGATCGTTAGACCACTCGCTTCTCTATTGTTCTCAGTTGCGGTTAGATAACTCACAAAACTTGTTAACCGGAAATGTGATCACGTGCCAATGCGACACACACACACACACGAGCCCACAACTCAAGACGGAGATATCAATGTAAGCACGTGCTAAAATTGTTTCTTCGGCAATACTCCATCTATGTATCGTGAATTTTGGTATAAAAGATGGCTGAAGAAACACTAAGTGAACCCACAGGCAGATTATAGATAATCTGGGGGTTAAGTAATGTTTCCCACGGATGAGGTCCAGCAGAGAAGGTTGTTCTTCAGGGGACCTGCAAAACAGACACCGTAAGCTCGTCACTGAGAAGGGGGGGGGGGTTCCTCCTTGTGACCACCCTCCGGCGTGAGAATCAGACTAGATTGCTCTGAATATAAGTGTATATTAAGAGATTGCTAGATAAGATTGGGATATCAGATCATGTCCTTACCATTCCAATGCGTTGGAGTATTTATAGCCGAAGGTAGGTTTCCAAGCAGGTACAGCCGGCTGAATAGTATTCCTGTTCTACCAACAGTGAACTACGCACAGGCCATGCTGGTTGGTGGATAGGTTACGGCCAACAGTAATAAGGTCGGCTGTATACTGTTCCTTTACTGCCGGCTACGCACTGTTCCACCAACTGTAGGCAGCGCACGTCCCATCGTAAGGGTTGGTGAGTAGGCAGCGGCTAATAGTGACAAACAGTACTAGAGGGTGCTCCTCCTCGTATTGTTGTCGGTGAGCTGTCACCCTGTGATTAGTTCATGGGTTGTTCTGGTCAAATTGTATGTTCCGCCCATACCTTAGTAGGTATAGTACGAAAGACCTTCCAGAAGCATACGGACTGGCTCATTTAGGCGGGAGTATTCCCGCCTTGCTCATTCCTTCATGTGACTACTGAAGTAACGAATGCCTTGTGCGTGTAGCCTTGCTGTTAGTGCGGGTAGCCTTCCCTGATGGCTTGTATCCGCAGCTGCGGGAACAGGCGGGGTACTTCACCATTGGGAGGCTTTCCCTGCGGGTACAGCTGGCGTACTGCGCGTAAGGTTCTTTGAGCATGGTGGATCCTGCTGGAGCAGTTGGTCATTGCGCAGACGTCCCTGTTCAAGGTGAGTCTTGCGGGTCCAACTGGGCTCTGCTGGGACCTACCTCTTCAAGTCCCCCCAGTCCAATGTTCTTCTCATGAATTATTAATAAGTGAGGTGAACTTTTGGACTTAGCAAGGGGTTTTGAAAAGGGTTTAGTTTTTCGGTTTTCCGTGGTGATTCATCCCGCGGTTTTCCTGATGTCACGCAGAAATTCCCGACTTTTCTGCTTGATCTTTGGGTGTGAAGCGGGTAGGTTTGTAACCTCCTCGCACGTCAGGAGCGTTGAGTCCCACTTGTGTGGATTTTCCATGGGGTCTTGGTAGTTTTCAACATAGTGATCAATTATGCTAAAACCACCAATTCCATCTTGGAGTTTCAAACAATATAGTTCTCGACGTTCCCGTCGTGCGGGGATGTTATTCCCGTTTCCGCAAGCATGGCCCAGAAGATCCTTCTTGGTTTGAATTCCCTGCAGAGTGCTAAGTACGTGAAGGGTTTTGCCTTGACACTGTACCCGCACTCGTCTTACGGTTACTTTACTTCCAAGGTATTCCTGGCGTCAATTCCCTGCGGGTGCTAAGTATGTGAAGGGTTCTGCCTTGACACTGTACCCGCATCCGTCTGACGGTTACTTAGTTGCCAAGTTATTCTTGGCTTCAATTCCCTGCGGGTGCTAGGTATGTGAAGGGTTTTGCCTTAACACTGTACCCGCATCCGTCTTACGGTTACTTGGTTGCCAAGGTAAGGGGTATTTTCCCGCTTACTTTTGAATCTTTTTGAATTTTGAATTTTGAAATTCGAAGAGTTGGTGAAAGGATAAGAACAGTCCAAACCTCTGAAACGTCGTGCGACGGTTTCTTCTGACTGTGTCAGGACGTGCAGGAAGTTATGGTGACGTGACAGTACATGGTCATTCCAGACGCTTTTTCAGGCGCGTGGGCGCGATTTTTCGGGCGCGTGGCCGCGAAATTAATGGTATGCGTCCTGTCAACAGCTGTTGCCAGCTTGCTTTTTGCCACGTGTCATAGTTTCATTGCACCTTCGTTTTCTCTCTCTTCCGCATTAATTTCATCGCATTAATTGCGATTAGTATATAAAGGGGGAGAGGGTTCTTTGTAATCCACACTTTCACTCTTCTCTTCTTCTTTGCGATTTCCGGCGAATACTCACCTTTTCAGGCAAGCATTCTCCCGAAATCGTTTTCTTCTTCTTTCCTTCACAAGATGTCGTCTCGTGATGTTGAATCCACAGCCGATGACAAGAGTACTGCTGGCGAGTGCCAGTGTGCTCTGCCTGGCGATCTGTACCGGTATGTCGTCAGGAAGTTCATGCTCGAGTCTCTCGAGCCTGAGTTTCCTGAACCCCATCATACTGTGTACGATGCCCCCAGAGGCAAGATCGGGGTTTATGCAGCATTCTTTGTTTATGGGAATCTTAGGTTCCCATTGACAAAGTTTGTTTACCGTGTCCTTGAGAGGCACGGTGTTCATTTGACCGAGTTGCACCCCATGGCGATCGCCAAGATTCGCCACTTCGAGTGGGTGTGCCGGATTTTGGGCGTTGAGCCCTATGTTGACCGCATGATGACCTTCTACACTTGGAGGTGCATCCAGGGGTGGTATACCCTGACAACCCGAATCAAGGGTTTAAAGATCTGCGCGACCGAGCGCAGTCTTCGCTCGTGGAAGCGGGAGTTCTTCTTCATATCCGCTCGCGCCATCCCCATTGCCATGAAATTCAAGAACGGGCAAGCACTTCCCAGCCTTCACGCCTCCAGCTACCAGGAGGCGGAATGGTTTGCGAAGATATCTCGGGTCCAATCTCCGGTTTACCGGTTTGCGGAGTCCGGGATGGTGATGCTGGGGATGAGCCGGGTGTGGAAGGAGGCTGATGCGCGCAAGATTCCGATCGTCCTCGAATACGGTTCGAACTCTGTTCCTTACGGTATGCCTTTTTCCCTTTTGTTGATTTTGAATTTCTTCTAACTTCTTTCTTGTTTATTTCATAGGGGAACGACTTGCAGTCGCTCCTGAACCCGCGGGAGGCTGACGGTCCCGCACGGATGGGTACTCGCGCTCTAGATGAGAACGAGTTGCCCATCCTAGAACAAACGGCGGATCGGTTCGTGGAGGTCTATCCGCTAGGCCATGAGATCCTTAGCGCCCGTCGGCCAGGTAAGGCGCTCTTCGACCCTCGACCCCTCAATGTTGAAACCTCTGCTGGAATTCCTCTAATCGTATGTTCTGATGAGGAATCCGCAGATGGTCCTCCGTTGGTGCGGAAGAAGAAGGCTGCCGGCGGGAAGGGGAAGGAGAAGGCCTCCACTGCCGATCCAGCGCCTCGGTCTGATTCGGAGACCGAGAGCGAAGAGGTGGCGGGGAATCCTGGTGGTGATAAGACCACTGCTCCGGAGGCTGCGACTGTCACCTCCGGAGAGCCCAAGAAGATGACGGTAACCGGCGCAAAGAGGTCGGCTCCATCGGGTTTGTCCCCGCCTCTCCGTACCTTCAGGCTCAAGAAAACCCGTAAGTACAATTTTCTTTTGCTTTTATCTTCATAGCTTAATATCGTTAACACTTATCTTCTTTACGTAGGCGTGGATGTTGACGCATTCCAGGGTGGAGCGCAGAGTGGTACCTCCCCGCCAATGACGGTAGGCCCGGTCAGCCTACCTGAGGCGACGACCCAGGCGGCTGCGCCTGCGCCTGCATCCGCTGGTTCAGTTGCTCACTCCTTTGAGCCGACTGTTCCAGCTGTGATGACGTCACCGCCGGCTGTGAGTGCTATTTTTACAGCATCCTTCACCGAGCCGGCGGTTACTATTGCTGCGGATTCCGCGGCGGCGACCGCGGCGGCTGCTACCATGCCCCCGCCATCGGCAACGACGGCCGATCCATCAGGTACGCATGGGGCTTCTCGCCAATCTCTGCCACCTTCCCATCTGCCTGACCTCTTGGATGGTTTTCCCTTGGGTTCAGGTGATGGGTTTGGCGGCTATCGGCCTGTAATTGACCCTACAGGTGCGTAGGGTTCTTTTGGCCCTTTTCATATATATATATATATATATATATTTTTTTTATATATCATCTTTTCCTAACTGCTTTATGTTTTTTGCAGTGTCGGATTCCAATGAAGTGTATGTTCCACGATGGAACATTCGCCGAGGAACAACCCTTCGCACCCCTGTGGAGTGCGTGGAATGGGCTCGTCACGCTGCTCCCAGTGGTGCGTTGGGGGAAGCCATGGCTAGCTACCAGGAGGGTAGGCTACCCAATGAGCTTCAGGTTCTCCTGGCCCGGATGCAGCTGCGCGTCGAGCTGCTTTGTCGTGAAAACGACAAGTTAAAAGCAGCTCGCCTTAAAGAAGTGGCTCAGGCGCGAGCTGTCCGGGAGGAGAACCAAAGGCTTTCCGCATTAGCCGCGGAAAAGGAGAAGGCCTTCAAGGCCCTCGAGGTTGAAGTTCAGGCTCGACTCGAGGCCCGTTCCAAGGCTGCCCAAGCTGTTAATGAACAGCTTCGGCTGGCTAAGAAAACTGCGAGGAACGCAATCGAGAGGGCCACCAAGGCTGAAGCCGTTGCTGAGCCTCTACGCGTGGAGAATGAAGAGCTTAAAGCCAAATTAGAGGCTCTCCAGCAGGCTCATGATGCCTTGGCGATGGAGGACGCTAAGAAGCTTCAAGAAATCCTGGACCAGAGGGGGGTGCTTGACCATACCGAGCGTAAGCTAAAGGGCGTCGAGGAGGCTGCGGCTAAAGATGTGTTGCTTGCCAACCTCAACAGGAGTGAAGCCGAACGCGCCCGTAACGAAGCTCAAGCTGCCCTCCAAGAAGCTCTGGTTGCCAAGGAATGGCTTCTTCGAGAAGCGTTGTCTCAGGTAAGTTTAGCTTCATGTCTTCACGCTTTTCTTTATAAATAGAAAAGGTTCTGATATTTTTATCTTTTCTTTGTAGGTTGTGCATCGGGTCTTCTCAGAGACGTCTTATGACGATGCTATGAGCGCAGCCCTCAACGCTTCTCATGAGGATGGGGAAAAGGCCGGCTTCCTGCTTGGTCTAGGGTTCGTTGAGAAAGGCATCCCGCCTTCCAACTTCCCTTTGTACAATGTTGATACTGAAGCTGTTTACGACCAAGCAGTGAATCAGTATGCCGCCTTCCCGCATCCGGTGGTGGAGAAGGTGAACGAAGTCGCTGCTGCTGATGATGGGCTTGCTATCCTTAGAGCTTTCCTTGAACCACCACGCTCTACTGATGGAGCTGGTCCAAGTGGAAGTGGTCCTGAAGCTTGATTCTGAAGATCCCTTTCCATCATTAGCATAGATTTTTGCTTTTGTATAGCTCTGTAATATTTGAATTTGATGAAATAAAGATTGTGTTTGTTCTTTGCCTTGTTTATTTTACGCATGTTTTGATCTAACTTAGTAATTTCTTTAGTACTTAGATAAGTTAACTTTTTAACGTGGTAAATTATAAGTTTGTTTCGCTTCCTCTTTCATGATTGTGCGGGTATGACCGTCACTTACACTTAGTAGGATGGCTTAACTTTACTTATATCTGACCTGCGTGGAAGTTTTCCTCATCTTTTCTGAGGATAAGTTAACCTTTGAACGTGGTAGATAATAGGTGTGAAGTTTTGCTTCCTCCTTCGTGATTGTGCGGGTAGGACCGTCACTTGCACTTACAAGGATGGCTAAACTTTACCCATATCTGACCTGCGTGTAGGTTTTCCTCATCATTTTTTGAAATTTCTAAGTGTTTAGGATAAGTTAACCTTTGAACGTGGTAGATGATAGGTTGAAGTTTTGCTTCCTTGCTCGTGATTGTGCGGTAAGACCGTCACTTGCACTTACAAGGATGGCTAAACTTTACTTACACCTGACCTGCGTGTAGGTTTTCCTTATTTTTAGCGTTGTGTTTATGCGGGTTTTGCCGCCTTCCACACGTAACGACTTAGTTCTTCCCCCATTTATGCGGTGAATACCGGCACTAGTGTGGGAAGTTCATAAGTATAAAGGTAAGGCTATCAACACATTGTGAAAGGAGAACCATTTCCATTAGAAGTGGCTCTAGGCCTTTTCTTTACAAGTTTGGAATTGATCTACATATAACATTTGCGTAATTGAGCTCCATTCCATGTTCTTGGGATGGGAGTGCCATCGAGCCTTTCGAGCCGGTATGCACCCTTTCCCAGGACTTCTTTGATAATGTATGGCCCTTCCCAGACCGGGGCCAGCTTTCCTGGGCGTTCTTGGTTCGAAGCCTCGTTGTTACGCAGTATGTAGTCTCCTACATTGAAGTTGCAGAGTTTTACCCGCGTGTTGTAGTACTTTTGCATTTGTCGCTTGTAGTTCTCTTCACGCACTGCGGCTAAGTCTCTGCGTTCCTCGGTTAGCATAAGGTCCAACCGTCTTTCGGCATCATTGTCTTCTGGCTGAATCAAGACCCTTGGTGAGGGTAAACCAATTTCGACCGGGACCATGGCTTCAGTGCCATAAGTGAGACTGAACGGTGTTTCTCCCGTACTGGCCTTCTTCAGCGTTCTGTTTGCCCAAAGGACGTGTGGAAGCTCGTCCACCCAGCCGGATCTGTGTTCCAAGAGTCTTTTCTTTATGCCTTCGACGATGCTCTTATTTGCTCTTTCCACCTCACCATTACCTTGCGGGTGTGCCACTGAGGTAAAGGTGTGGGTGATTTGAAGTTCTTTCAGCCACTGTTGTAGCTTCTTGTCAGCAAAGTTGGTGCCGTTATCGCTCACCAAATTCTGGGGAATGCCGGTGATCATCGCTACACCCTCAGCTGTTGGCCATCCCATCATGCCGTGGACTGAGGATACCACGGCGTTGAATCTTGCCATCCCGTCTCTCCCGAAGAGGATGTCGTATGTATGGTGTGGCTTCCTCATCACGACAAAGTCCACATCTTCTGTGCGGGAGTGTTTCCCATCCGTAAGAGTGACAGGGAAAGATAGGATACCCAGGGAGGTGTTTGTGCTGCCATCAAACCCTTCCATCGAGGCGCAGATCGTTTCCAGGCGTTCCTTGTCTTCGTCATCTAGCTTGTCGAAGAACTGCCTGTACATCACCGTCGACGATGCGCCGTTGTCAGCAAGAGTGCGGGAGGTGATGTAGTGCCCCAGCTGGCTTTTGATGACGATAGGGCCTTCTTTGCTGGGTCCTCCTGGCACTCGCGGGAAGCGCACCTCAGCTTCCTTCCACGCACATGGTTCTGGCGTTCGCCTTTTTCTTCCTCTGATGTTACCATGAACCATGTTGATGCTGATGTCAACGGGCTTTCGTCCGTTGCCTCGGTACCGGTTGTCGTTCCGTCCTCCCTTCTTGATTGATGCCACCAGGTGTGCCAGTCTTCCATCCTTGACGAATGCTTCAATAATATCCTTCAAGGATGTACACTCTTCCGTACCATGACCTTTTGTCCCGTGGAAGTCACAGGATTTGCTCTGATCCGCATTAGGTCGGTGCCGGATCACTGGAGCTTTTGGTCACGGTAGCTTTTCAGTGGCAAATATCTCCGTGACGCTTTTGGTGAGTGGCGTCCACCGGTGCTTTTGGCTTGAAGGGTGTGTGTGATTTCTTCCGCCAACAAGAGGGTGAGAGCTGGATGAGGTGTCAAAGTTTACCCTTGACTGCCAGATACCTAGCTTCCTCTTTTTGTTCTGCCGGGCGATCCGGACATTGTTCTCTCTTGTCCTCTGCGTGTAGAGGTGTGTACTCTGGGGAAGATCCCTTCCCAGTTGCTTCTCCGTCTCGGCAAAGCGCTTGGCCGCCGTCATGATGGCATCCCATGTTGATGGCATGCCATCCTTACCCGTCAATGTGCGGATAAGCTCCGGGTATTCGGCGCCTTGGATGAAAGCGGCGCGAACAAGATCTTCACTTACGTTGCCGAGACTTAGCTTTTTGGAGTTGAAGCGGGTGATGAAGTCTAATAAAGATTCATCCTCCTCTCTAACGCAGTTGAGGATTGTAGGTCCCCCCGGGACGTCGCCGATCGATACGAGATCCGCACGAGGACTAGGAGTGCGGAATCCTCCTAGACTCGTTTATGATGTACAGACGAATAACACAAACACGTACACGATCAAATACACAAACAAATACAAGAATGGATAATCAAATCTGCAGATTCATATAATAATAAAACACGTTACATACCGTAACATAAACAGAAACACGACTGACCCGAGGTGAGCTCTACCTCGGGTCGTCTCACACGACTCTCACTCTCTTACTCTCTCTCAATAAACAAGCTGCTCAAACACACACTGATTTCTAGATTCCTAAAACTAAACAAGACACAACTATATATAGACAAACATTCACGGGCCTAGGCTTCAGTAGGCGAAGTTGTGCTAACTTCGCCTATGGCGAAGTTGTGATAACTTCGCCTAAGGCAGAAGTTGTTACAACTTCGCCGTTGGCGAAGTTGCTCTAACTTCGCCTAAGGCGAAGTTGTGCTAACTTCGCCTGTGGCGTTCCGCTGGTCAGAATTGCATAGCGACGGTCACAAAATGCACCAACAGTCTCCCCTTTGACCGTTGCTCTCAATTCTAACAAACACGAAAGATCATCTGTTACAAAACATGCACCAACAGACTCCCTCTTAACTGATGATCTTCTGTTTGCAGTAAACCAGCCGTGTCAGAAACTGTCCTGTAGCTTCACAAATCTACCAATCACCCAGCGTCTTCCATATCAGATCTCCCCTTCAGTGTAAGCTTCTCCGACTATAACGATTGAGGTCTTTGTAATGCATGCATCCTCGTGCCAATAGATCATCTCAACCAATCACGTGAGTCCATCTGACTTCACCACCACATGAAGTTGGGCTTCCTCCACAACTTCACCAACTCGTCGGCATACGATAAGGTTTAATCTTCAACTACTCAACATCAAGTGATCAATTTCATCACAAAACCATCCTGACAGAATCTAACACACGACCATTAAAAAATCTGAAGCATCTTCAATCACCAGGGATAACGATCAGGAACATAAACACTTTAATTCCCGGTTAAATCCAACTTGTTCCAGAATCTTCACTCTAATAAATAAGCATCACGTTTCAGGATCCAATTCTCGAACGCCTTGAAAATAACATAAAAAATATGCTCTGACCGCAATCCAGTAATGACGAAAAACCTTCAGTTCAATTTGACTTTCTTCGGTTGGTCACCACGAACAACAACAATTTCCTTTCCCACAAACACCCGAATATGTGTCACTATCCAGTTTCAAACAATAACCCATTCACAACCTCAACTCCAAATCAGAGTTGACACGTATTTGTTCACACGTAAGATCAAGAGATAACAAGATCACTCGTTGACGGAACAACATCTTCGGTCTCACAATAATCGTGTACACCTGGCCATACAGACGAAAACTCCAAACAATTTTTTTTTTTTTTTTTTTTTTTTTTTTTTTTTTTTTTTTTTTAACTTCACCTGGCTGCTAACTTCGCCTGGCCATAACTTCGCCTGGCCTGTTCATAACTTCACCTGGCCTGTTCATAACTTCGCCTGTTCATAACTTCGCCTGGCTATAACTTCGCCGAGAAGTCAACTTCGCCTAAAGTCAACTTCGCCTGTTCATAACTTCGCCAGACCTTATATCTTCGCTGAAACCCTACGAACAGTGACGGCAACTTCGCCTGATGAACAATAACTTCGCCTGAAGAACTGTTCGGCCAGAAACGTACAGAAACGTGCCAGAAACACCAAAACGCAGATCTCGAACCATAGCGTAAGAGCCTAAGGCTCTGATACCACTTGTAGGTCCCCCCGGGACGTCGCCGATCGATACGAGATCCGCACGAGGACTAGGAGTGCGGAATCCTCCTAGACTCGTTTATGATGTACAGACGAATAACACAAACACGTACACGATCAAATACACAAACAAATACAAGAATGGATAATCAAATCTGCAGATTCATATAATAATAAAACACGTTACATACCGTAACATAAACAGAAACACGACTGACCCGAGGTGAGCTCTACCTCGGGTCGTCTCACACGACTCTCACTCTCTTACTCTCTCTCAA
Organism: Bidens hawaiensis; assembly: GCF_021521415.1. Taxonomy (NCBI): domain Eukaryota; kingdom Viridiplantae; phylum Streptophyta; class Magnoliopsida; order Asterales; family Asteraceae; genus Bidens; species Bidens hawaiensis. The sequence goes on from NW_027491637.1 coordinate 1,014,535, forward strand.
TAAACAAGCTGCTCAAACACACACTGATTTCTAGATTCCTAAAACTAAACAAGACACAACTATATATAGACAAACATTCACGGGCCAGGGCTTCAGTATGCGAAGTTGTGCTAACTTCGCCTATGGCGAAGTTGTGATAACTTCGCCTAAGGCAGAAGTTGTTACAACTTCGCCGTTGGCGAAGTTGCTCTAACTTCGCCTAAGGCGAAGTTGTGCTAACTTCGCCTGTGGCGTTCCGCTGGTCAGAATTGCATAGCGACGGTCACAAAATGCACCAACAGTCTCCCCTTTGACCGTTGCTCTCAATTCTAACAAACACGAAAGATCATCTGTTACAAAACATGCACCAACAAGGATCGTCCACTGTTCTTCAGTATATTTCCTCTGTTGGCTGAAGTGCTGGCTGAACTTGTTCTGAAAGTCCGCCCAGTCATATATGTGGTGGACCGGTAAACGATCGAACCATGCCCTGGCCGCTCCAACCAGAGTCATCTGGAACATATAACACCACGTGGGTTCCGTCCAGTTACTGACGGTTGCCCCCGCAATGAATCTGTTCAAGTGGTCGTCTGGGTCGGATAGACCATCATAAGTGCCAATGTTGGACATTTGCTTGGCACTTCTCGGGGCGATTGCTTCCGCAATGTCCCTTGCGAACTTTGACTTTCCTGCATTTGTAGCAGTTGGCCCTAAAGGTTTTTGAGAAGTCACGCGGGTTTCTCTCCGCATTTGTTGGTTTAAAAGCTTCCCCAAAATTCCTTTTTGGCTGGAAGTGCGTTTCCTTACGCTTCCCTTTCGCCTTATGGCGAGGGTTTGCGTCGGTATCGGATTCTTCTCTCTCCTCATCTGAGTACTCGCACTCGCTGTTCATATTGAGCTGTTGGCGAGTACTGCCGAATTCGTCAGCCTGTTGAACTGAACGCAAGCGTTCATAAATTCAGCTTGGAACTCTCTTTGACGTGCTTCGGCCCACGCCTTCACTTGATCTAGTGTTTGGCGAGGGGCCCTCGTTCGTTTTTCCAACTGGGCATCAGTGAACCCCAGTGGAATATTTACTGCACTTGCCCCGTCTTGGGTAGTCGGGGTAGTGTTCGTAAGATTTGTATAACCGCCGGTGTTCCCCCCAGTTGCTGGGGTTGTGGTTACCGGGGTTTCTTGGTCGGTTACTGGCCTTGGGACCGGAGTAACGTTAACCATTTCTTCAGAAATTTTGAAAAAACTAAATTAGTTCTAGCTTTTATGCACGGATGGCGCCAATGAAGAAACACTAAGTGAACCCACAGGCAGATTATAGATAATCTGGGGCTTAAGTAATGTTTCCCACGGATGAGGTCCAGCAGAGAAGGTTGTTCTTCAGGGGACCTGCAAACAGACACCGTAAGCTCGTCACTGAGAAGGGGGGGGGGGGGGGTTCCTCCTTGTGACCACCCTCCGGCGTGAGAATCAGACTAGATTGCTCTGAATATAAGTGTATATTAAGAGATTGCTAGATAAGATTGGGATATCAGATCATGTCCTTACCATTCCAATGCGTTGGAGTATTTATAGCCGAAGGTAGGTTTCCAAGCAGGTACAGCCGGCTGAATAGTATTCCTGTTCTACCAACAGTGAACTACGCACAGGCCATGCTGGTTGGTGGATAGGTTACGGCCAACAGTAATAAGGTCGGCTGTATACTGTTCCTTTACTGCCGGCTACGCACTGTTCCACCAACTGTAGGCAGCGCACGTCCCATCGTAAGGGTTGGTGAGTAGGCAGCGGCTAATAGTGACAAACAGTACTAGAGGATGCTCCTCCTCGTATTGTTGTCGGTGAGCTGTCACCCTGTGATTAGTTCATGGGTTGTTCTGGTCAAATTGTCTGTTCCGCCCATACCTTAGTAGGTATAGTACGAAAGACCTTCCAGAAGCATACGGACTGGCTCATTTAGGCGGGAGTATTCCCGCCTTGCTCATTCCTTCATGTGACTACTGAAGTAACGAATGCCTTGTGCGTGTAGCCTTGCTGTTAGTGCGGGTAGCCTTCCCTGATGGCTTGTATCCGCAGCTGCGGGAACAGGCGGGGTACTTCACCATTGGGAGGCTTTCCCTGCGGGTACAGCTGGCGTACTGCGCGTAAGGTTCTTTGAGCATGGTGGGTCCTGCTGAGCAGTTGGTCATTGCGCAGACGTCCCTGTTCAAGGTGAGTCTTGCGGGTCCAACTGGGCTCTGCTGGGACCTACCTCTTCAATGGCTTTTCAGAAGCTTTATCCTTCTTCTAATTCTACCCGAAGGAGCTATTGGGGATGAGGATGAGGTTTTGGATGATTGAGTGGACATAGATGATGGATTCATTGTGTACGGATTAAAGTTGGGATGAAAGTGTGGTGGAAAGTGAACTTGTTGATTAACGGGTTGTTGAAATTGAACAAATCCCATGGATTGATTCGGGAGTTGGCTCAGGTGTAGGTATGGTGGATAAATAGGCTGTTAATCTTGACCAAATCCCATGGGTTGATTCGGGAATTGGCTCAGGAAAGGTTGGATCATGTTTTGACTCGGGTCTAGAGTTTATTCACTGTATAGAAGTTGTTGAAATGGAGTGGTATCTTCCATGTTTTGTTGAATGCGTGTTTTTTTTTGGTAGAATGTATGAGATTTTGAAGAGAAGATGATGTTCTTGTGTATGTTTTGGTGTATGTTGTGTAAGTGTGTTTACTTATAGAAAACTAGGTTAGTGACATGTGTGATATAAAGATATGGGAAAATAAATTTGAATAATAGTTACAAAAGTTTTATATTGTTTAGTTTATAATTTGAATTATTAATTTATTAACTACCTTCTTTGGGTTTTTACTTATACAATTGTTTTATGAATATGTGCCAAACCATTATATGATCTACATCACTCATGACACCTAAAATTGGGAACTGAATCGTGGTGAACATTGATTTATCCATTTGTATATGATCCAGAGAATCGTACATTAATATAATAATGAACACAATATGTAACTATGTGGATTTAAATATGAAAATCAAGTTATTCTACAAATAAGAAACAAAAATAATAAAGATTAGAATGATTTGTAGTCACGCAAAAAAACTCATTAAAATTTAAAAAAAATAATAAAAAAATCATAACTCAAAATTTAATAAAAATACGAAAAAAGTAAAAAAAAAAATTTCACCGTCTCTCTTTCTAAAACAAAAAACAAAAAAAAAGACACACACACACAATGGTGAGTGAAAAAGATCATTGTGTGTTTTCGTTTATAATTGTGTTTTGTATTTATTTTCTTCATTAATTGTGTCTTTTTTTCTTGATATTGTGTTATATTACTCAACATTGTGTTATGTTTTGTTCGGCATTGTGTTATATTTTTTGATCTATTATGTCATTTTTTTAGTTATAATTGTGTTTTTTGTTCATTTTTGTCATCGTGTCTTTTCGTCGATTTTTTTAATGGGGAATGACGGAGGAAACATTTTAGGTTTTTTAAATTTTTTCGTTTTTTTTTATATTTTAAGTTTTAATTTTTTTATTATTTTTTTAAAATTTATTTTAAAGGGGTTTTTTACATGGTTACAAATCATTCTCGGACTTCTCATTTTTACCCCCTTTATATTTTAAACTTTACCTTTTTAAATATGATACCAAAATATCAACTACAACGCTCCATAAAATAAAACAGGGGCGGAATTACAGGAGGGTCAAGGGGGTCAGTTGACCCTCCGGCCGGCCAAAGTATGTGTTAATCGGTGTACTCGACCGGATAAGATTTTGTTGTGTTTTGAGTCTTTGACCCTCTAGATTGTCTCCCTGTAGTATTTAAAGCTTGAAAGAGAAGAGTGAAGTTGCATTATTCGAGTTTTTTCCTCAAAGTTGTTGACGTTGTGCTCCGGCGAGTTTGAAATACAGAGGGAACTAGGAAGATGAAGATGTGGTTAAAGTTAATTCAGAATATTTTAATATTTTTCAGAACTTCAGGTCTTGTACGTAGGTTTTTTTTTAAGAACCCAAATTCATTTAATAGGTCCATTACCCAAAGTAATAACAATTTATCTATTTTCTTTTCTTTCACCAACGATTTCAATCCCCTCTAGAGTTTATACTTATTTATTCTATTTATTAAATAATATCATTATTTCTTTCTTTTTTAACAGCCAAGAAACATAGATACCTTAGTTACTTTGTATAGCCTGGCAGCCCAATGGAAAAAGGTCACCATCAACTGCCCAACCTAGTCATACGAAGCATTTAAGCGCCTCCAAATTATCTCCCATTTCGGAAAAACCCACTCTCCCAAAGGCTTACTGGTGGTAAAACCCGGATGTCCTCAGGATTAAACTGGAGATCACAAAGAGGCGGTCTTACTTCATTGAGCCAACAATATCTCCTTAAAGTATTGTAAATGTGTATTGAACTTGAGTTTTTATTGAGAAACCCGCTCCCTAAAGTATTATAGTTTATATTGTATATTATTTTATTTGATAAGTATCAATATCATTATTTTATTTGATAATTATGTGATTTTATATTATTACTTAATTGAATAAATTATTATATATTGTTTATTTCAATTTCAGTTATTTTATATAATTGTATGTCACAAAATTTAATTTATTTTGATACACAAATTTTTAAAAGATCGATACTTGAAAAATAAGAAAAAGCCTAAATATTCATTAAGACTTAATGTAATCTTGAATACCAAAAACACAACTAATAAATAAATCAAGCAAAAAAGTAAATGGCATAATTTATAAGTAGTTAGTTTCGCGTACAACATAAATTAAATAAGTCAAGAAGAGTTTAAACTATTAGATGATGAAATTATTGGTAACCCAACCTTGCGTAAATTAGTGGTTGATGTAAATCGATGAATGTAAAACATTTCTATTACGACCCTCTAGTTTAAAACTTCTGGTTCCGCCACTGAAATAAAATGCAAACCAAAGGTCAATACATAAATCAAATTACACCAAACAAAGGTAAATTTAACTTTAAAAATCTCATAACTCCCTAAATACCTCATTATATAGCACATTTATACTGGTATATGTAATATTACCGTTCTTGTCAATGATTAACAATGTTCTGCAAGTGTGTTTATTTATAGAAAATAATTTGGTTTATTTTTTTTGAAAGAGCCAACGTGGGGGTGGGCTACAAATCTTTAATATTTATTTTTTAAATTCTAGCTGTTGAGAGTGGGGGTGGCCCACAAATTTTATTTATTTATTATTTAAATTTTGGTCGTTGCTGGGGGTCCGTTTTCAATTCCAGCCAGAAAAACCTCCGTCCCCGAACTTACTTCCACAGTGCGACTCCATCACTTCCTCTCATCCGTCTGTGCTCCACGTTAGACAAACCACACCCACAACACTTACATTATGGGTGCTCTAACATATCAATCCTTTCAACTCGTGGTACTGATTGCCTTTGTACTAATATCCTACAAAACGTAGAAAGCTGCATACGTCTATAGTATATACCTAATAAATGAATAACTATTTAATGTCACATGTTATAATTTTGTTAGTCTAACCTACCTTTTTTCAGCTTCTCTTATTTCATCTTTCACTCATTTATAATATATAAATGTACATCTTGCAAAGTTAAAGAAAATTTTTTATTTAGTTTTTCGTTTATTCAATCTGTGTAAACACATATGAAGAAACACTACCGGACCCCGGGCAGATTACTGGTAACCTGGGGGTTAGATAGATGTTTCCCACGAGGGGTTAGACCCAGAGAAGATGGTTCTTCTGATAACCTGCAAAACAGACACCGTGAGCTTGTCACTGAGAAGGGGGGGGGGGGGTTCCTCCTTGTGACCACCCTCCGGCGTGAGAATCAGACTAGATTGCTCTTTAAATATAAGTGTATATTAAGAGATTGCTAGAGCAGATATCAGGTATAATATGATGATACAAGATGTTGAGATGATCATACCATTTGTGGTATTTATAGCCGAAGGTAGGTTTCCAAGGAGGTGTGGCCGGCTGCAACAGTGTTCTTGTTCCACCAACAGTGGCCTACGCACGTGCCCTGCTGGTAGTTGGTGGGGTAGGCAGCGGCTGATAGTGACCAGGCCTGCTGTGTACTATTCCTTTTCCACCAACTGCCGGCTACGCACGTGGTATGGCAGTAGTTGGTGAGTAGGCATGCGGCTAATAGTGACACAGTACAGGAGCATGCTGCTCGCCATACTGTGTCAATAAGCTGTCGTATCTTTAGTCAGATCTTTTTTCCCATACCTCGTCAGGTACAGTACAGAAGATCTTCCTGTATCGTACGGACTGGCTTATTTGGGCGGGAGTATTCCCCCTCCCGCCCTTGTGCGGGATAGTTCCCGGCTTCGCTCATTCCTTCAGGTGACACTGAGTGATTGAGAGCTAAGTGCCTTGTGCGTGTAGCCTTGCTGCGCGGGTGGCCTTCCCTGATGGCTTGTATCCGAGGCTGCGGGGACAGGCGGAGTCCTTCACCATTGGGAGGCATTTCCTGTGGGACCAGCTTGCGTACTGCGCGTAAGGACGTCACGTCTCTGAGCATGGTTGGTCCTGCGGATCCAGTTGGTTTCTGCGCAGACGTCCTCTTCAAGGTGAGTCTTGCGGGTCCAACTGGGCTCTGCTGGACCTACCTCTTCAAGTCCCCCAGTCCAATGTTCTTCTCATGAGTGTTTAATAAAGTGAGGTGAACTTTTGGACTTAAGCAGAGGGTTTTGAAAAGGGTTTTTTTTAAGGTTTTTCCATGGGGATTCCTCCCGCGGAAGTCCTTGTCACTTGCAGAAATTCCCGAGTTTCCTGCTTGGTCTTTGGGTATGATGCGGGTAGGTCTGTAACCTCCTCGCAAGTCAGGAGCGTTGAGTCCCACTTGTGTGGATTCTCCATGAGGTTTTGGTTGTTTTGAACATAGTGATCAATTATGTTAAAACCACCAATTCCATCCTGGAGCTTCAAACAACGTAGTTCTCGACGTTCCCGCTATGCGGGGATGTTATTTCCGTTTCCGCAAGCATTGCCCAGAAGATCCTTCTTGGTTTTCAATTCCCAGCGGAGCGCTAGATATGCGAAGGGTTTTGCCTTTACACTGTACCCGCGCTCGTCTTACGGTTACTTTACTTCCAAGATATTCCTGGCGTCAATTCCCTGCGGGTGCTAGGTATGCGAAGGGTTTTGCGTTTACACTGTACCCGCACCCGTCTTATAGTTACTTGGTTGCCGAGGTTATACTTGGCTTCAATTCCCTGCGGGTGCTAGGTATGTGAAGGGTTTTGCCTTAACACTGTACCCGCATCCGTCTTACGGTTACTTGTTTGCCAGGGTTTTCTTGGCTTCAATTCCCTGCGGGTGCTAGGTGTGTGAAGGGTTTTGCCTTAACACTGTACCCGCATCCGTCTTACGGTTACTTGTTTGCCGAGGTATACTTGGCTTCAATTCCCTGCGGGTGCTAGGTTTGTGAAGGGTTTTGCCTTAACACTGTACCCGCATCGTCTTACGGTTACTTGTTTGCCAAGGTTTACTTGGCTTCAATTCCCTGCGGGTGCTAGGTATGTGAAGGGTTTTGCCTTAACACTGTACCCGCATCCGTCTTACGGTTACTTGTTTGCCAAGGTAAGGGGTATTTTCCCGCTTACTTTTTGATCTTTTTGAATTTTGAATTTTGAAATTCGAAGAGTTGGTGGAAAGAAGAACAGTCCAAAACTCTGAAACGTCGTGCGACGGTTTCTTCTGACTGTGTCAGATCGTGCAGGAAGTTATGGTGACGTGACAGTACATGGTCATTCCAGACGCTTTTTCAGCGCGTGGGCGCGATTTTTCGGGCGCGTGGCCGCGAAATTAATGGTATGCGTCCTGTCAACAGCTGTTGCCAGCTTGCTTTTTGCCACGTGTCATAGTTTCATTGCGCCTTCGTTTTCTCTCTCTTCCGCATTAATTTCATCGCATTAATTGCGATTAGTATATAAAGGGGTAGAGGGCTCTTTGTAATCCACACTTTCACTCTTCTCTTCATCTTCTTTTCGATTTCCGGCGAATACTCACCTTTTCAGGCAAGCATCTCCCGAAATCGTTTTCTTCTTTTACAAGATGTCTCGTGATCTCGAATCTGCAGTCGATGACAAGAGTACTGCTGGCGAGTGCCAGTGTGCTCTGCCTGGCGATCTGTATCGTACGTCGTCAGGAAGTTCATGCTCGAGTCTCTCGAGCCTGAGTTTCCTGAACCCCATCAGACGGTGTACGATGCCCCCAGAGGCAAGATCGGGGTTTATGCTGCATTCTTTGTTTATGGGAATCTTAGGTTCCCATTGACAAAGTTTGTTTACCGTGTCCTCGAGAGGCACGGTGTTCATTTGACCGAGTTGCACCCCATGGCGATCGCCAAGATTCGCCACTTCGAGTGGGTGTGCCGGATTTTGGGCGTTGAGCCCTATGTTGACCGCCTGATGACGTTCTACACTTGGAGGTGCATCCAGGGGTGGTATACCCTGACAACCCGGATTAAGGGTTTAAAGATCTGCGCGACCGAGCGCAGTCCTTCGCTCGTGGAAGCGGGAGTTCTTCTTCATATCCGCTCGCGCCATCCCCATTGCCATGAAATTCAAGAACGGGCAAGCTCTCCCAAGCATTCACGCCTCCAGCTACCAGGAGGCGGAATGGTTCTCGAAGATATCTCGGGTCCAATCTCCGGTTTACCGGTTTGCGGAGTCCGGGATGGTGATGCTGGGGATGAGCGGGTGTGGAAGGCTGCCGATGCGCAAAAGATCCCAATCGTCCTCGAATACGGTTCGAACTCTGTTCCTTACGGTATGCTTTGTTTCTTTTTGTTGATTTAAAATTTCTTCTAATCTTCTTTCCTGTTTATTTAGAGGGGAACGACTTGCAGTCGCTCCTGAACCCGCGGGAGACTGATGTCCCGTTCGGATGGGTACTCGCGCTCTAGACGAGAACGAGTTGCCCATCCTAGAACAAACGGCGGATCGTTCGTGGAGGTCTATCCGCTAGGCCATGAGATCCTTAGCGCCTCGTCGGCCAGGTAAGACGCTATTCGACCCTCGACCCCTCAATGTTGAAACCTCTGCTGGAATTCCTTTAATCGTATGTTCTGATGAGGAATCCGCAGATGGTCCTTCCGTTGGTGCGGAGAAAGAAGGCTGCCGGCGGGAAGGGGAAGGAGAAGGCCTCCACTGCTGATCCAGCGCCTCGGTCTGATTCGGAGACCGAGAGCGAAGAGGGTGGCGGGGAATCCCGGTGGTGATAAGACCACCGCTCCAGAGGTTGCGACTGTCACCTCCGGAGAGCCAAAGAAGACGACGGTGACCGGCGCAAAGAGGCCGGCTCCATCGGGTCCGTCCCCGCCTCTCCGTACCTTCAGGCTCAAGAAAACCCGTAAGTACAACTTTCCTTAAGCTTTTATCTTCATAGCTTAATATCATTTAACACTTATCTTCTTTGTGCAGGCGTGGATGTTGACGCATTCCAGGGTGGAGCGCAGAGTGGTACCTCCCCGCCA